>NC_064433.1:155983283-156291909 GCF_023343835.1 Lagopus muta
CCCTCTAAACAGAAAAAGGAAATAGAACAGTTAAGTCTTTTGGGAGCTGATGTTTTTCACTGCAGAGACAGATAAAAGGGACCTGTTGACAAGCCATGGAACTCCAGCATTAACTCTTTAACTCCCAGCACACTACACGATGTTATGATATGGAATACCAATAACAGAAATCATAAATCCATGACAATAGGCCATTCTCAAGTTTCACTTCTCTCTGTTGCTGCCTGCTGGAGAAGTAAGCTAGGAAACTGTAGCAGCACGTTACCTTATATAAAAGCTACATGTCAGGCAGCTAGGGATCCACCACCACCCATACCCAAGATTCTTAGGCTTATCCTGTATTCACGTGTTTGTTTTGCATTTTTTTTTTTTTTTAATGTATCAATGATGTTACCTTTCTCTCCATATTTTCTTTCCTATTTAATATGAGTGAAATATAGAGTTATTAACTGTTTTGATAACTTTCCACTATCAATCACTAATTATCTCACTTCATTCCTTGTCTCATTTTTATTCCTCAGTTTCTTTTCTAATTCCTATTTTATTTTGTTTCAGTATAACACTGCAAATCCTCTGAAAGCAGAGCTAAAGAAGCAGACAGACTTCAGCTTTTACTTTTTTTTTTTTTTTTTCCTTTCTATTCTCTGGCAGCTGATTTTCTGTTTGCATTATTGTATTTCCATAATGTCATAAGTTCTTCACCTTAATGTTAAGCAGAATGGACTTAGAAAACAAACTCACTTTCAACTGTCAGAAACTTTAAGCAGTACGTACTACTATTAGCAGAATCATACTATTACTACAGTAAATATTTTAGGGAAAATCCTATAATTCAACAGATATTATCAATAGTTTATCCTCAGTTTTATATTTACATACCTTGAAAAAGATAAATGTGAATATAATTTCTCATAGATACAAACATAGCTCCACAATATCCCTGAGATTCTGTGTGTTTCTTCTTATAAAAAGAGTATATTCTTATAAAAAGAGCTCTTGTGCTCTCAGGAAGGCATCCTTTAAGAGTAGCCAGCTCTCCTCAACATCTTCATTCTTAAAAACAATGTCCCAGGGATCTTTGCCAACAATTCCTTGAATAGCTTAAAGTTCACTCTTTCAAAGTTCAGGGTCCTGCCCCCACTCTTTGCCAGGCCCACATTCCTCAAGATCACAAACTCGACCAGGGTGTGGTCACTGCAGCCCAGGCTGCCTCCAACCTTAACATCTTTAATGATCTCCTCAGCATTGGTGAGCAGCAGGTCCAGCAACACTTCACCTCTGGTTGGTCTGTGCAATACCTGAACCAGAAATTTATCTTAAAAGGATTCCAGGAGCCTCCTGGATCTCTTGCAGCTCGCCGTGTGGTCTTTCCAACAGATATCGGATTGTTGAAGTCCCCCATCAGGACAAGAACCTGTGAGCATGATGCCTCCCGCATCTGAAGCAAGAAAGCCTTGTCAACAGTCTCCCCTTGAATCAGATGGCCTATAGTATACCCCTGTCACCAGTTGGCCTTTATTAGTCCTATCCCTAGTTCTAACCCACAGGCTGTCAACCTGCTCCTTACCATTTCTCAGAAGGAGCTCCTCACAATCTATTTACTCTTTAACACAGAGGACAACTCCCCCACCCTTCCTACCTCACCTATCCCTTCTAAAGAGTCGATACCCCTCAGTGGTGATATTCCAGTTATGGAAGTCATCCCACCGTGTTCCCGTGATAGCAACAAGGTCATAACTTTCAAGTGGTTCACCAAGGTTTCCATGTTGTCTTGCTTATTTCCCAGGCTATGTGCACTGGTATAAAGGTATTTCAGCTGGGCTTTCTGTCTCACTGCCTTTATAAAGGATCTAGAATCCCCTAGAACAGCAGTATCCCTCTTCCCCAGTCCACCCCTTTGTACTCCACCATCTTTGCCCATCAAAGTATGAGCCCTCAAACTACCTGCTCAACCCTAGTGGCCCTTATTTTGTCCCCTTCCCCTTTCATACCTAGGGTAAAGACCTTTCAGTGAGTCCCACCTGTTCTCAGAGAGTCTTGTTGATCAAACTGTAGCTGCCACATACATTATTTATATTCAGTAAAGAGATAATATTCTGTTTATATTTCATAAACTAATATTCCAATTGTATTTTCAAAAAGCAGCTAATACAAGAGAAATAAATGGTTGTATCAGCATTAATCAACATTATAACAAACCCTTGGCTTAAAAATTTGAATTACGTAATATAAATGGAAGTCTATTTGTTCTTATTAATTCTTAAGAAGCCACTTACTGTTACACATTCTACCAAACAAAAGATCCTGTCACAGTAGATCTTCATTTGATTTCAACTTTATATGATGAGTTTGTTGGTTACTACGTTTCTTTCTCATTCCTTTCCTTTTCATTCTACATCAGGCTGCTAACTAGGAAAGGGAAAGCTAGCCTAGACATTAACCTTTAAGAAAACAAACTGTCGTACTAGGAAGAACTGTCTGATGTTGTGATAGAACTGTTAAATAATATTACAAATAATGTTTGCTATAACATAATTATATTTCCTAGAAATGTAAAGTATTATGCAATTAAACATGTACTGAAATAATGATGGGCCTCGCTGCATTCATAAAACCAGAGAAAAGTTGTCTGAAGGGGACTTTTGGAGGTCATCCAGCACAAATTCATTCTGGAGACCTGACAGCCATGGTTTGTCTAGTCTGATCTTGAAACAGGGTAAATAAACATGATAAATCATTGAAAACATGCTCATTAATGACCAGGGAAAGGGATCAAATAAATACAGAGATCAAATAAATATATCTTCAACTCTGCAATTACTACTAAGCTCTGCTAGATAGTTAAATGTCATGCTGATGATAAGGAATTTCATAAAGATATCATAAAACTGAATGAGAAAAAAAAGATAGCAGATGAATTCAATTTGAATGCATTAAAATAAATTTAAGGAAAAGAAAACACATACTATTTCTGATAAGTCAACATTGTAATCAGGTTATGAATTGCATCAATATTTGGTAAAGGTAAAATAATTTAATTGTCTTCTGTACTGTAGAACGAGGCAGTACCAGAAATATCAAAAATGTTGATCAGAATAATTAATGGACAGTAAGTCCAAAAAAAGATCATAGCAGGGGCCTAATACAAAAATTCTCATGAGATCATGGAGCAAATATGCTGACTAAACTGTTCAGTCTATGCAGAATTTCGTCTCTTTTCAAGAGTTGTGTGATAGAGACAATGTTGATTCGACTTAGTAGGGTATTTCTTGTATTCTTAAAGATCTCCTAGAAATCAGCAAGTTTCCAGTTCTTAATACAGTATTCGTTCTTGGCTATAATTATTTTCAATAATTTAAAAAATAGAGCAAGAAAGAAAATTGGCAAGGCTACAGACAATCTTAACATATATCTACTGTGCCATTATTTTCCAGACCAATTAGATATATTTAGTAATAAAAGGTTTGATGTTACTTTTTTGTTTGCTTATTTGTTTGTTCGTTAGCTTAATAAATATATTCCATCTCTTTAATATGGGTCATGATATCGCCACAAGCGACAGATATTTCAGAATAATAATGTCTTCCTGCTGTTAAATAAAACAGGAGTGAATCTTAAATAGTATTTAAACATAAAATCCTGAAATATCCTTGTCATTTGTCAACTAGTCCCAAATGTCTACTCATGGAAAATGCACTCAAAGAACTTTTGAGCCTGACTCATCCCTTGCAGAAGAAGCAAAGACCACAGCCATTAAAAATGTATGGTTATTATGGTACACTGTATGTGCAGAATGTTTGTTAAACACTAACCATTTTCTGTATGACATGATGATAAATATTTTATATGAATTTGCAAGAGTTATCATTAGATACAGAATAGTATGATTTTAAGTGTTGAAACTATTTATTGATAGTTTTATAAATCAAAGAATCTTAGGAGCTGGAAAGAAACTGTAGAGATCATCTAGACCTATCCTCCTATCCTATCCTCCAGCTGAAGCAGGTTCCCAACAATAGGTTGCACAGTTAAGTGCTGAGTTAGGTTTAAATATCTCCAGATAAGGACATACCACAGTCTTTCTGGGCAGACTGTTCCAATGTTTTGTCACCTTCAGAATAAAGAATTTTTTTCCTCATGTTCCTATGGAACTTTCTGTGTTCCAGTCTGTGTCCGTTGCCCATTGTTCTGTTGCTAAACACCACCAAAAAGAGTTTGACCTCATCAACTTGATAACTGCCCTTCAGATATGTGTGTTTGTAAGATCAGCTTTTAGTCTTCCCTTTTGAAAGTTGAACCATCCCAGGTCTCTCAGCCTTTCCTCTTAAGGGAAATGTTCTAGGCTCCTATTCATCTCTGTGACCCTCCACTGGACTCTCTCTAGAAGTTCCTTATGATTGTCGAATTAGGGAGCCCACAACTGGCCACAGTACTCCAGATGTGGCCTCACCAGGGCAAAGCAGAGGGAAGAATCATCTTCCTTGACCTTCTGGCCATGCTCTTTTTTGCATTGAAAGATAACATTGGCCTTCTTGACCACAAAGGCACACTGCTGCCTTACTGTCAACCTGAGCTCTACAGAGCACCTTTCCAATCCTTCTGACTAATAACTCTGGTCTGAAAAAGTATCATGGTTTTTAAACCTATGCAAATTTATTAATACGGTGAAGATTTGCCTATGAAGTCATATAATTCTTTCATTCAAGCAAATCAAATGAATGTTCTCTAGATATTACTGCTGTGAAACTTTAATGGTGCACAGGACATGTAGATACACTTTGGTCATGAGTTGCATATTCCTTTGTTTATACTAAAATTCATCCCATCAAAGAAGAAATTAAGAATGATAACATTTCACAAAATGGCAAAGATTTTTTTTGAAGCCATAGGCTGTGAAAAATGATGATATATCATTATGATTGTCCATTAAAAAAAACAACCATACAATCAGCATTATATGGATAATTTTCAAATCTTATTATTAACAATAAGAAAACATAGATCTATGTTCAAGAGGACAGGGCATTTCTTTATATTTGTGCCGTCTGTCTTTCCAGAAAATAGTACAAATGAGGCTTTAATGCTGAAAACTTCCCAAATACTTCTGAATAATACATACTTTCTCCAGAGAGAAAAGTTTTGGCAACAACATGAACAGAAAAGTCAGTAGCCTGCCTCTTGCGGAAAAACACAGAAGATAATCAAGACCTAACTAAATTGCTAATGATAGATTCTACTTTTATTTATTTATTTATTTATGTATTTATTTTTAATCAGTGTGGTATTTGTGAACAAATATTAGCAAACTATTAGCACAGAGTGGTAACTAGAGAAATGCGACATCATTATGGTATTAAACACTCACTGAGTGCTTACTGAGATCTACCTCACCTACCAGCCCTCCACTGCTATGTATTGTGAAAGGCCAGGTGCTTAGACCTGAGTTAGCTAAGTGCTTACCTTTTGCAATTAAACTGATGCTTGACTGTAGCTGAAAAGAGGAATTAATCACCTCTTCAACTCCTTTATTCTATTTTTCTATGGCAAAAAATTCATATCTGACAGGGATGTACCACTGCCTTTTTAGTCTACAATTATACTTTTCTCTGCATATTACATAACTTTGAGACATAAACATTGAAATACATCTTTATTTTATTTATTTTATTTTATTTATTTTATTTGAAACTTCCCAATACCTTCTAACTATTCTAGCTTGATAAACTAACTGCTTATCAAGATACAAATGATGTATAAAATGGGACTTTCTGGCTCTCTAGAGTACTATACTATGACACACATACACAAAAAAACCACTTTGAAGTAACTGTACAGGTCACTTATCCAGAATCTAATAAGACTAATATATGTGGAAGAGAAGATTAAATTTTAATTTTTCTTTTTCAGTTTCTTCGTATTCCATTCTTACTATAAAGGCAGACAGACATTGAAGAACATCTTCACAATAAATATTCTGAACCTTTCATTCACTGTGAACAATACTTTATTCATTGAGTAGTAAGTTTGTGCTTTGAAAAAGTAATCTCAGTGGAGTCAGTGGATGATTTAGGTGTAAACAATCAATAGATCATGGTCTGGTGAACTGATCTGCATTTGAATGTAGGTGATTTTTGCAAAGGAACTTTCCAATTTTTAATATGTGCTTGAAAATTTGGATTTGAAATAGTGAAACAGAAGTACAATCAATTCTGCATTTTTGCATTCCTCAGTATTGTTCCTGTAAGAAAAGCTAGAAGATAAAATTAGAAACTAAGAAATAGTCATTTGATGTGACAGATACAGTGTTTCAATTTTCTTTTTAATGAGTTTTAATATTATAGGTAGCAAATCAAACACATATACAGTAAATAGAATAGCAAATCAAACACATATACAGTAAACAGAACATTTGGATTCCTCCCTCAGTTTAAAAAAAAAAACAAAACAAAACTCGGTTCTCAGTGGTTCTCAGGACATTTTTCTTAATTAAGTATAATTAACACCACAGTACATGAGTCATGAGGTTAGAAGCTGCATAAGAAGACTGGTTTCTCATATAGGTGTGGAAAAGATATCCCAATAATTAATTTTCAAGATTTTTTTTAATCTAATCTAATTTCATTTCATTTTTATCCACAGTCTATTTCTTCTTGTAGGCAACAAAAACTTCTCTTACTCCTTCTGAAGTGAATATTGTCACCAGTAAGTTTTAGTGAAGCTTAATGTAATTCTATAGATTTTGTATAGAATCAAAAGACAAAAAGACTTGTATTTAACAGTGTAAGAAGGTACCTTGTTAGAAGTAATTAGATGATCAGAGCACTATGTGAACAACTTAGGTTTATTCAGGTTAAAGAAAAAGCTGAATTTCCTTGATAAACACCCACCACTGATGACAGCGTAAGGCACCACACTATTTATTTCACCTGCCTAAGTCAGGAATCTAGTCTCTCTTACTAGTGACAAAAGAATCACAGAATCACAGAATTGTAGGGGTTGGAAGGGACCTCCAGAGATCATCGAGACCAACCCCCCTGCCAAAGCAGGTTCCCTACACCAGGTCACACAGGTAGGCATCCAGGCAGGTCTTGAACATCTCCAGAGAAGGAGACTCCACCACCTCCCTGGGCAGCCTGTTCCAGTGAGTAAAGTACATTGTTTATATTCCTCATGTTATTTTTCTGGACTGTCTTAATTAAAGACAATAATAGACAATAATTAATGAGCATTCCCTGTCAAATATAAAAAAAAAAAAACAAACAACAAAACAAAACAAAAAAACCCTAGGTAAAATCAACAATGTAGATTTTGGAGACCTTGAATTGAGAAGAGCAATTAATTTTTGGATTTTGCTTTAATGACTTCATATAATGTAAATGTATACAATTAATGTATTCTTTCAGAAATGGGTTTATTATTGACAAGTCTTAACACATAGATTACATAATTGTTTTTTCATTAAAGAAGAAAAAAAACCTTTCTCTTTTTGGATTATAGGGGCACTGAGTTTTTCAAATTTGTTTTCCTGTCAAGACTGCTTTATCGTGGAACAATCAATATAATTTAATGCTACTAAAGTAAGTATTTTGTGATGACCTCTATCTTCTCACTATTCCTACCGATTCAGGCTCATTGCAGTGAAAGAAAAGGCAGAAAATGATTTCTCCGATTTACTATTGCATTTGTCTGGAGGCAATTTTCTGACTGAAATGACACAAAATCCACTGGGAAACAGGAGCTACGGACCTTATAAATATGCAGCCATCACTTCTCTGATCAAGCTTTTGACTGTGTTACTATGTTTGTCATAATAAGCAGAAATGCTTTGTGAAAAAAAATAAAAAGGTTTTTATTTGAAATTCCTTGGTACTTTCTCCAGCACCCACAAAATTGCTCTCTACTGTAGGCATCAAAGAATCTCAAAAATTGTTAATCATGCAGATGGTAGCAGCTGTCAGCTGAGATAGTAACTGTTACTCACTTCACAATGTCAGAGTCAGTATTTAAAAAATCATTGCAGCTATCTATTCTTCTGTATATTATGGAAGATGATTTGGGCAACTGTTTTTCTTTTGCTCCTTATTGGAATCTCTGTGTCCTCTTCAGCTTCCTCCTCTTTCCATTTATTATTTTTCAAATAAAATTAATCTATTGGAGGAATGACATAAAAATTGTTTGGACAGAGTGCAACCAGTGTTATCTTCTTCTGTCTGTAGGCTCATCACTACTACGTTTTTGTGTAACCAATTACAACTTCAGTAAGCCAGGAATCTCAGATTCCACCGGCAATGTGCTGCAGCTGGCATAGTGCTTCTTCCTCAGTGAGTGAAACTGAATGTTGCAGATAGATGCTATTATCATTCAGATTTGAGTTAGCAGGAGTAAAATGTGATTTTAAAAAAGAGAAAAAAAAAAAAGCAACAACAACAACAAAAAACACCCTGATAGCTAGAAGTATTTCCCATGTTCTCTATTGCTAATGGATCTCAATCTATCTGGAAACATATATATGCCTATTATGAATAAATAGCTGTGGAGGTTTGTAATATAGCTGTTGTCTACTGCATAAAGCATATGAAGAACTACACAGGAATTGCCTCAGTCCTAGTGAAGCAGCATGTTATCATTATTGTCTGCATGACCTAAGAGGAGAAGAATATGGATTCAGGGAGAAGCTTAAGGGAATACTAGAAATGCAATTTTTACAAGGCAGTAAGAAGAAAAAGTACCCAGAGAAACTCTGAAGTCAACATGCAACATTTTAAGATCAGCAAAAAGTCTGAGAGAAAAATTGTATACAGGTATGTGTAGGTATGAGAGCTCCATAAACCCTTAGAAGCTCACCTATACATAGATAATTATTTTTTGAGCAGCAGGGAAGCAGGGAGCAGTCTTATCAGCAGAGCTGAATGAGAAATAATTCCTTGTTTGTTTTCAATTAAAGTGTTCTCTGCAAAAAAAATTTGGATTTTTTTTTTCTGTGTGTATCTTTTAGAAACAAAAGTATACTGCTATTCCCAAAAGTAGAATTCATAATTCTAAAACGTGCATTATAATTTCAGATTTAAGCAACTCAGTCTGTATAGCTGTGAGAGAAGAAAAGTGTGAGACATGATCTGTCCAAATAGGAAGAAAATCTTATTTTGTTCCTGGTGCAAATAGTCAAACACTCTTCTTTCACTAGCTGATAGCTTTGCTTGGCCTCTCACATAGGTAGAAAAAAGCAGGTGCAAAAAAAGCCAATGTTTTTTTATTCTTAATAAAGCTTCATTGTGCTTGCTGAGTATCAGCTGAACAAAAGCAGATTGAAAATAGTAACATAGTCTGCTTAAGTCACCCATCAAACAGAGATCTGATAAAACAGAGAAATGACAAGCCAAAGAAAACAAAGTATTATCTGACTTTCATATTCAATTGCAAATATGGAAATTTTTAAAATTCACCTCTATTCCACGATGAACTATCTTTCAGTCTCTGATCCTGGTATTAGGTAAACTTTAGCAATCTCATTTTTGTGTTCATAATTACATTTTCCAATAAGATTTTCCTTATTTTTCATTTATTTCCCTACATATTAAGTGTATTTTTTCCTCTGTGTTTTCTGTCCAGTATTTTTTTATTTTCCTATTTTACATTTTTTTGCATATGGTCCTGAATTTTTTTTTCTTTTAGATAATCATAGGTTTTTTTTGTTTTGTTTTGGCTGAGTGAATTGTCAGGGGACTGCAGTTTCAGTAGCATTGCCAACAGAACACTGTCAGTGCCTTCACTTTTTGAAGAGTTATCCCTACCTTCCATGAACATAATGTAGCATATATATTTCATATACTTCAAGTAGCTAGAGGGAACGTTTTCAGTTCATTAGAGGGTCCAAAAGATGCAGGAGAGCTACAGTAATAGAATTGTTGAAAGAAATACCATGCTTTTGCTTTCTCAACTGAATATTAAACAAAAAAAAGAAAAGAAGAAAATCTGCTTCTTTTCTAAAATATCACTGTTCAGATTTGATAGAGATATTTAGGTGTCTGGTTGTTTACTACAGATTTTATGAATTTTTCTGACTCTCTTTGTACTCTATGTCCTATGATACAGCAAGCATATCCCAGTTTTGTATGGTTGGGTCTGTATTTTCAGTATAAATGAGTAATCTGAGAGGGAAATCAGTGGAGCTAGTTGACTTTTGACGTCCCTTCAAACTGAAGACACTCTGTGATTCTATGATTCTTTTTAATATAGCTTTTTATAATAGAGGACACATTATTTTCTGTTTTATTTCAGTGATTATAAAAATTGCTTACATTCTTTCTTTCTTTCTTTCTTTCTTTCTTTCTTTCTTTCTTTCTTTCTTTCTTTCTTTCTTTCTTTCTTTCTTTCTTTTCTTTCTTTCTTTCTTTCTTTTCTTTCTTTCTTTCTTTCTTTCTTTCTTTCTTTCTTTCTTTCTTTCTTTCTTTCTTTCTTTCTTTCTTTCTCGCTTTCTTTCTCTCTTTCTTTCTTTCTTTCTTTCTTTCTTTCTTTCTTTCTTTCTTTCTTTCTTTCTTTCTTTCTTTCTTTCTTTCTTTCTTTCTTTCTTTCTTTCTTTCTTTCTTTCTTTCTTTCTTTCTTTCTTTCTTTCTTTCTTTCTTTCTTTCTTTCTTTCTTTCTTTCTTTCTTTCTTTCTTTCCAATTGAATTACCTAAACACAAGAGAGATCCAGAAAACATTAGCAATTTTTTTTCCAGATGGGGAGTCCATGCTATATATATATTTTCTTCATTTGTTAGATAAGTCCATGGTCCCTGAGATGAAATAAATGATATTACATCATAAAAAAAGAAAAAAACTCAAGCATCCTTTCTTCTATGTATTGCCATCTGGTCTCAGTAGGTCCCTTCTCACCTTAATCACTTCTTGATTCTGTTATTTAAAATAAAGCAATGGCCTTCACTGACTTTTTCCTGCAGTGTAGCAAATATTTCTGATGAGGTTCTATTATGCTTGGAGGTTTGTCTTCTCCAACAGTTGACATCGAAAACTTTTTTCTGGAGATACTGAATGTAGGCTGGAAAGCAGCTCAGACTAGGTCAAAACTCCATCTGACTTTTCAGCTTCACACAAGGTTTAAAATTGTCTTAGAAGTTAATTCTGAAATTTGAACATGGATTACTAGATGTAGTTTAAATTTATGCTCTTGGCACCTAGACTTCTGTTAGGATCTAAGCTTTAAACTTCACCAATAGTGTTCAGTGTGAATAATGTGCAGTGTAGAAAAAATTATGTAAATGTAGGTGGAAATTGAATCCTAATTTGTATTATTAAGCTTTAAGATCATAGCAATGACAGCCACAGAGTCTTGAACCATAGAATCATGGAATGGCTTGGGTTGGAAAGGACCCCAACAGTCATCACGTTCCAACCCCTTGTAATAGGCAGGGCCACCGACCTCCAGATCTGGTACTAGACCAGGTTGCCCAGGGCCGTTTCCAACCTGGACCTGAACACTTTCAGGGATGGAATATTCTCTGGGCAATCTGTCCCAGTACCTCACTGCTCTCTCTGTAAAGAACTTTTCCCTGACATCCAAAAACTTCCTCCTGACATCCAGTGCCAAGACTAGATTCCTCATATAAAAGCTTGTGAGTTTTTCTATATAGTATTACTGTATTGTTTTCACTTCTATTAAATTTGCTCACTGGTCACCTATCTCACAAAGCCAAGCAGATTTCAAGCTGTCATGATGTATTCAGCCGCTACCTACAATATAGGTTCCCAAGGGACAGAAGCTCATTCCAGTCTGGGAATCAGATGTGTCTGTGAAGTTGAATACTAAGAATATAAGCTTGTAGTTCTGTTTTTTGTTTTTTTTTTAAGTTTCTCTGCTGTCAGACTTTTCTTAACTAAAATTTTGCACAGATTTGAATCTGTTTCCCTGACAACTGAGAAGTTCTAAATAAAAGAATCTGATTTTGGCAGATAGGAAAGAAAGAAATCTAGGAATTTTAAATCCTGGTTGTTTTTTTGGTTGGTTGGTTTTTACTCTTTATTAGATAGTGCTTTAAGATCATAACAATTATTTGAATTAATTTATGAAGACAGTTATGTATATGATATGTTGGTAAATAAAGTGACATATTTTTATATCCACCTCTGACTCCAAGACCAGGTGGCATAGCTTGGTAATGTTCTCAATGCTTGGGAGTTTCTCCTTCCAGGGAAGGCTATCTTTCCGTTTGATCTCATGAAACATTACACAAACATAATATTTACACATTACACAAACATAATATTTCTGTTCAGAGTGTAGCAAATACTGAGGATACTATATCATTCCTTCAGTGGGCCAGTGTATTTTATAACTCTGATGAGTTTATTCCATACTTTGGATGAAATGTGAATACATTTACAGGTGAAAATCCTGGAGTGGCAGATTTGGAGGACTTTGTATGTAAAGGATACCTAAAATTACAGCAGTTTTTGTCCATTCTGACTTTGTGGGAAGAACCTTTAATAAAGTAGCCACCCAAATTTTATCTGAAGTTTATCTTGTAAACAGCTAGATACGGGAAGAGCTAGGGAGAAAACTAATAGTAGAAAATCTACTGCTGCTTACTTTCCAGCCTTCTCTTATTTGTAATATAGACATTCCCAAAACAGGTCAGTAAGGTAATAACTAAAATTCTCTCCATGCTTTCAAGCAGAGAAAGCTATATTTTTCATCTTTTTATTCCTTTATTTCTCTTATTTTTTCATCTTAATGAGAAGCAAACTGTCAAGTTCTCACTCATTCATTTGTACGTTCTAGAAAATAGAAAAAAAAGCAAGCTCATTAGGTGTAGCTATGGCAAAGGTTCAATGTATTCTGTGTGAAATGTAATACTCATGGGCAATGAGCTTATTCTCTATAATAGAAATGTCAACTGTTTCAGTTGTTCAGTAATGCTGAAAAAAACCCAAAGGAGCTAGAGTCTCAAACAAGATAGAAATACATATTTTGGAAAGGAAAATAACCTAAAATACACTTAATTGGAATGTCAGGCAATATAATTGATTTCATTTGTAAAAAGAAAGATATTCACATCTATTGCAGCAAAGTTTGATTGAAATATGAGCTGTGTATTTCTGTATGTCATTATGATGACTATCAAACAAATTCTTTTTCATTTTGTATGTTTTTACAGCTGAATATAATGACAATCTATCAATAAAATGTTTCTCATAATTTCTGTATTATAATTTCATCACAAATATAGTATGAGAAATCTTTTCTTAAATGTTTAATTGTTGGTTGTTTTTGGCATAGGGGATGGTATTTTTCTAACTCAAGGAAAAACAAATGAAATTATCCAGGTAGTAACTAAGCTAACAACTTATTTATCTCTCATAATATTACTTTTTGTCTTCAAAAGATTCCAGAATGATGCAGAAAATTAACTAACTTGTAGATATTTCCAGTGTCTATCATGACTGTCCAAGCAACTAGGTTTTTCTTCCTTTTTTTTTCTTCCTAAATACTAAAATAAATAAATAAATAAAAATACCTTGTCTACGTTAACTATATTATGTATTTTATATGTGGCCCAAAACAATTTTTATTTTATCTTTCTAGCTTACTGTTCATTCTTATTTGTACCCTGAGTTTTTCTATAAGCCAAACAGGCCTTGGTCTTTAATATTTATTTACTCTCACAACAGTTCTTTGTTGAGTAAAAATAAACATATTCCCTTGACTTGCTAGGAGTTATGTGAGAACATTGTTTTGCTTTGTAATTTTTAATTATTACATTTTTTTAATGTCAGAAAGGTCATTTAAAACATAGCTAATCCATTTATCTAAGATCTTTTGAAACAGTATGTAAATCATGTAGTACCCTCCTCCCTATAAATCTTTATTGGCATTATCTTTATCCTCCCAGTTATTGTATTCCTCCATCTGCTGAATATCAGTTGGACAGTTGGTGTATATTTTACCTTTTCATTACATTCCTCGCTTATACGTAGTTACTAAAAAAGCCCTTAACTTAAATAAAAAGTAAAAAGCCTGACCGAAACTAAACTAGTAAATACTTAATTGACTTCCTGCCTTTATAATCTACTACTATTCTGCACAGACTTCTGACTTTTTTTTCTACATATAGTCATATAGTCCACATACAGTTTTTAGCTTTTTACTCTTGAAGTCTCGCAATTCCTTGGGATTTGTCTATTAGGACTTCTTGAAAAATTATTTATCAGATAAAATTCCTCATTTTTTTTTTTTCTCTCTCTCTCTTTCTTTCTTTCTTTTTCTTTGTTATTATTTTCTTGTTATTTTCTGGTATATTGTGAAAGTTATTTTCTTTCTGAAATCTGTGTCTCCAAAATATAACATTTGTACGTATGTATATACAATACACATACATACAACATATACAATGGATACGGTCAGGAGTTTTGAGATCAGATTCCCATGGGTTCTAAAGTTTTCTAGGAGACTGGATAGTCATTAATATTTCTAATTAAATGCTTAAAATTTAAGTAAAGAAAAAGAAATTATGTAGGGTTTAATAATAAGAATTATATAATAACGTACTTTCTTAACTTCTTTTGTAAATGCAAGGTGACAGCTGAAGGTGAAGCTTTTGACAGCAACTAGATATGCCTATATGTAAATACATTGTAAGCAGATTTAGCTCAATGTGGTCTACATACTGCTGTGTAAATTCTGTATATCTGTAAATGCAATCTCAAGACCTCTGTTGCCATTATCTTACTCACTGTATGATGAATTCATTTCAAGCAGGACAGTAAGTGCTTTAAAGTAATGTATTTCTTGAGACAGTATAAAACAATTGGATAATTATAAAAATAAACCCTTGCTTGGAAACAAAATTATTATTCTCAAAGAACATCAGGTAGATGCCTGGAAGGCTGTTCAAAGACTACTAAAATGCCTTACCACAATGCCTGTGTAAAGTACATGCAACTACATTTTCTACTACTACTTTTTTTTCCTGAATTTGCATCATAGCTCCTCTGTGTTAGTAATTGATGGTATATTTTTTCACAGCATATTTAGTATGCAGTTCTTCTAATTAATATGTTGGAAAACCATGAAAACCACGAATATGGAATTGTGAGAGATTCTGACATCATCTTTGTATACCTGAATAAATTTCCCATCACTTTAATGTATTGTCTGGATAGCCTTTCTTAATTTAGTATCCTGTTTTTTTGATGGTGGCTTTTTTTTGTCTTTCAGTATAAGCCTATCATCACTAGATATGATGAAAACAGTTCTTTAAGTCAAATGCAGTGCAAAATAATCCATAAAAAAGTCTGTTACACTGTTCAGAAGATAAAGCTCATGTAGCTATTAAAGACAGGTGTGATATTTAAGAGGTAATTTCTCTACTAAAATCTATCAGAACTCTTAAAATATTTCAGTTGATCTGTACTTCTTCCACAAAGTAGCTATCGCTGCATCCAATAGATTTCATCTTGCATGTCAAAAATGACTCAGTTAACATAATAAATGGCTTCATAGAGAAATATTCATAAAATACAGAAAATATCCAGACAGAATATTTGGAATCTGAAATAAGAAATGTCTCTAAGCTATATTACTTTTAGTTTATGCAGGTAGGAATTTGTGTTCTAGATTTGATAAATACTATGAAAAATTACATTTAACATGAAACTGTCACAAACTGTAATAATAATAATAATAATCTATTTCTTATCATATTCAGTCCTTTTAAGAACTGTGATCAACTATAGAAGTTATTACTGCTTTTGGCTATAATCAGCTAAACAAATAAGAAAGATGAAAACAAATACTATTAGATCAAAGGTCTAACAAGTCTGATATCTGTTCTTCAAAAGCAGATAAGATCAGATGATTAAAGAAGAACACGGTAACAGACCAATAATGAACTAATATTTCTTCAGTGATAGTATTTATTGCTTCAGTAATCATTTTGTTCTGTAGTTCGTGACTCAACATTTCCTAAGACAGGAATAGCATGATTTTAACTAGAATGACTTCATAGGTTTTGTTCCTATTGTTGTTTCTTTTAATTCCATACTTAATTCCAAAACTTGCTGAAGAGAAAGTCTACAGCGTGATTACGCTGTGAAATTAACTGACTCTATTGCTTTCTTTTGAGTTTGCTTTCTATTAAACATTTTTCATTTATTTATTTTTATAACTAGATGTTATATAAATACTGTATATATATATATATGAATATATATATTACATTGTACTTTATTTTATTTTTTTGTCTTTTTCTTAATAACTTATGTATATATTTTTTCTTTTGAAATAGTTACTGAGTATAGAGATACATTTTCTATGGAAACACCTGTAACTGCAGAACCTTGTTTCTGATGTATTCTGACAGGCCAACTCAGAGCCTAATATATATGCATATAATTATTTTTTCTATATATGTCATTTTACATTTACTAGTGGTGAATTTCACTTGTCATTTATGTCAGATCTATCTATAATTCTCCACAGTCTTTATTAGATACCTGAATTATTTAATACCATCAGCAAAATTTATGATTTCCTTTCCAAGTTTTTATGAATACGTTGAAGGACATAAATATCAACATGGATAACTGTGGAACTTGGTGTTAAAAAGTATGAAAAACCTTAGTAGGTAAGATTAAGTCAAAGACCTGCTTAGCCTGTATCTTGTGTTTGTCAATGAATAGCATCAGAAACGGGCAGAACAAAACAAGTGCTCCATCATGAATATATGGGGTAATGATCTTTTCCCTGCATCCAGCATCTTTCAGTACAAAGTTCCTAATTCTAAGGTGATGTTTTTACAGCACTAATAAGAACTCACTGATCATTTCCCTCCACAGTAAAAACTCACCACTCACATTTTAGCCAATTTTTATTTATGCATTTTATTCTTATCCTTGTACAATTCAGCATATTAGCCATACTTCGGTGATGAATCTTGTCAAATACCTTTTGGAAATCTGTATAGACTATGTAGTCAGATGGTTCACCTGAATCTCTTTGTGACTATTGTTAAATTTTCTTTACAGCAATAAAGACTCCATATTTCATTTTCAATGCAGTGTTTGATATAACTTTTGCAGATATATTTTTACTCAGTTAATGTATGAATATATCTTGAAAGGGCAATCGCAATAAGAAGAGTAATAATATATCTGTGAGAGGAGAAAATATGGTTAGAGCTTTGCTGATGACCTCTGTGCTCATTCTCCCTGTCTAGAAGCTTTGTTGTCTATTGTCAATGGTTACAGGCTGGTTCAGTGACTAGCAGGGTGGAGGGATTTCGCAAAATCCACACCTTCGGAAAAAGGAAACAGGGGACCCCAAAATAATTAAAAACAGTGGCAATGATCTGAGGACAAACAAACTGATTTACTAAATATAGTATTGGAATGCAAGGTAACACACCATAATACAGTATAATTAGAGTTAAAGCTAATAGATCAAATATAATGAGAGCGAGAATGTCTGAAAGGTGAATAGGCCTCACCGCAACACTGAGGTGAGATGCGCAGTCCAGTTGAGCAACAGGGAGATGGGAGGAGAACCGACAAAGAAGAGCAGATGAAAAAAGAGCGCATCAGGTGACCTTGCCAGGAGTTATATCTCCTCCCTGTGACCACCCTTACAGACGAAGGAGAGCTAACTTTGAGGACAGATCAGATCACTCATATTGCATGCAGTAAAGAATGTCTACTAACAGACATTGCACAGGTTCCACCAGCATCCAGTTCTTGTACTGCATTACTTGAGATTATTTTTCCTAATATCTAGTGGGAATTTCTTGAATTTTTTTTTTATTTTTATTTTTTTCTCCTTTGCTCTGCAAGTATAAGTGGTTTCTGGCTTCATCTTCTCTATGGTGCCACTAGGATGGTGCAGAACAGTAGGTCTTCTAACCGTAAAACTGAACAACTCCAGCTCTCTTAATCTTTCACTGTATATCAGTTGATCCAACCTATCAATCATGTTAGTAGCCCTCGAAGAAACTTGCATCAACATATCAGTGTCTTTCATATACTGAAAGACTAAACTGGATATGATATGAGGCTTCACAGCTAGCAAATATTTGTGGGGGAAATACTTGAGGAGAATAATCACTTTCTTCCCTCTCCTAAGAAGTGTACTTAAAGCAAATTATTACTTATTTCTTCCTTCCTACTTGGTATTTAGTGGCTTATTCATAAACATTACTTAATTCTCCTAGTTTACACTCTTACGCTGAGCTTTTAGTTAATTATCTACCATGAACAATGAGGACTTTTCAAATTTCATAACCATACAGCATGGTCTTTACCTTTTTACCTGGCCTTTCAACAGGCAGAAAATCAAATCCTTAGCTGCTGTGAACTAATAGACTCTATCAAATTGTCTTTACTTAATTCTGTTGAAAACAGTATGCAATGGTCTTCATATGCTTTTTTTTTCCTTTTATAATAATATCAGTGTGACTGAGAGTTAAAAATATCAGACTGCATTTTGACAAAAGCATATTTTAGTTTAAATAATTAAGTCAAGTTTTGTCAAAATTCATAAATAAATATTTTGAATAAAAGACCTAGTTGTTTCCACAAGTTACTATTTTGGCTTCTCTTTCATAAGGATCAAAAGATATAATTAAATGATGTGGTTTAATCTGTCAGACAGTCAAGCACCACATAGACATTCATTCAACTCTCCCTCACAGTGGGATGGAAGAAAGAATCAAGAAACCCATGAAATTCTTAGGTAGAGCTTATTTACTTAAATATTGTGTTAGTACTACATTTCATAATTATTATCTGTTACTATAACTTCTTAAGAATTTTATTTCTTTTACAATAATTATAATGACAACACAAGGCCTGGTCCAAAATTAATGCCTCTTACTTTATTATGTTGGCCCACAATTTCAGAGGCAGATGTTGCTTATATGGCAGTAGAGGCTGAATCTTCCCAGAAATAGTTACATTTTGTTGCTGTGCAACAGATGGCAGCAGGGGGGCAGACTGGCAAAGTGGAGTCGGACGTCAAAGTGCTTATGAAGCAAAGAGGTGGTGTAAGTGAATTCCTCCACGTGAAAAAAATGGTACCCATTGACACGCACTGATGCTTACTGAACATTTATGGAGACCAAAGAGTGGATGTGAGCACAGTGAGGCTGCGGGTCGTGCATTTCAGCTGTGGTGACAATGATAGGAAATTAATGGTCATGCAGATATTTACGAGCACAGCATGCTGGCTTTTGTTCATCACTGACAAAAAAACATAGCTAATGGTGATGACCATGTTGAAAAATAGTGTTTTGTAGCTGTGAATTTGCTCTATCAAATAGTGTTATTCTGCTCTTTTAATCTGCTAAAATTACCGTGTAAGTAAATTGGAGGCATTACTTTCATGGCAACCTTTATCATAAAAATGGAATAAATAAAACAAATGATGCCCAATACAGTTCCCCACTACCCACAGAATAATGCCCAGCCAGTTTTGAACCAATGCCATCCCTCCATGGCCAACTACCCCTAGTTTTATTGCAGAGCATATTGTCATATAGCATGGGATATCCATTTGGTCAGTTTGGGTCAGCTCTCTTTCTTCTGCCCTTTCCTAACTTTTAGTGCATGCTCCTTCCTGGCAGGCCAATATGAGAATTTGAAAAATACTTGACTCAATGTAATTATTGCTCAGCAAAATCTGAAATATTTCTATGTTATCAACATTATTATAATACTAAATCACAACATGGCACCATACCAGCCTCTATGAAGAAAATTAACTATATCTCAACTGAAACCAGGTCATTCACATGTATTTTAACAAATTGAGGTCACCTATGCAGATGATCACAAGGCTAATATTTGGCAAAATTGCCTATAGAAAGACCTTAGAATAAGGTGGTATAAGCATCTGCATGCTGACAAGGAATCTTACACCATATGCTGCATTATGCAGAGTGACATTGCAGGTACCATGCCTTGAATGTGTCAGCATGAGTCTACCGGGTGTTTTCTGCACAATGTGTGGATCAGTCAAATTTTGGGAGCAGTGAGGGTGCATTCAAAGCCAGAGTCCCGTAGAAATACATGTCCCATAGAAACAGAGGGTGTGCATGCACAGAGGGAAGCCCCAAATTCCCAGGGAGCAGGGAGCTAATGATGTGCATGACCTGTCCATATGTGAGCAGATAAGGGTATGTCTGTGTGTTGGTGTGGGTAGGTGAGAAGTGTGAGAAAGAGAGGGTTTAGCAGGGTATTTAGAAATATATTTTGTGCTTAGTATTGTGGTTTGTCTTCGCTATTACTGTTATTGACTAAGAAATCATAGTTCACCAGTTGTTCATTAATTATTTGTCATTAATATACCAATGAATCAATTTGACCTCAATTTTGTTTAAAGTAAACGAACTGAACAATTTTTCATGTGACAGATATTGTGAGCTTTACAGGTCCTTGTTTTGATGCTGGAATACTAATTTGGTTTTCAGTCTTAGAAATGTACCTTAATTTCTTAGGATGCAAATGTAGCCTGCTCTGTTACACTCCAGTATGTTAAAATTTACCTCTTGATAATTATTAAGCATTAGTTTAGTTAGCAAGCATTAGTTCCACAGATCTGTATTTCAACATCGTTAAGAAATGTTATTTATGAATGTTATTTCATTACAAGCTTTACTTACAGCTTGCCCCTTGCCATACTCCCTGGCCTCCAGCTATAAAAGAAATGTCAGAAATTACAGCCTTATTTATATCTCTTGGAAATGCTGTGGTATATCAAATAATGTTAAGTATCTCTGTTTGAACAACTATGTCACACTCTCTATCAGAGCTTAAAATTGGACCATTTCAACACAGTGAGAAAGCTTCCTGTGTAATGAGAATTCTCAGTGGGATATAGATCCATGGAAAGAAATCATTGAGAAATTGAGTCATAAATGCATCCCTGAAACACCAGAAAGAAAATCAAGACCAAACCAGTCTGGGGAACAAACTTCCTGCTTAAATTAAAGAAAATAAGCAATAAAGTGAAATTAAATATTTTAATAAAACACTATAAGATAAACACTACATGATTTATGGGTGAATGTAATGCTTTTCTCTCTGTAGAGATATACTTTATAAGCTCGTGCTGGTGTTCTTCATAAGTTTAACAAATAATTAATCTGGTAGAATTTAAGTTGAAAATATCAGTGTACTATTTAGTATTGCTAGTAAAAATAATATCCAAATTATTCTGTATCAAAAAGAAAAAAAAAAACAAACAACACAGAAAATGTGATCATACCAGAAAGTTTTACCCTTTCAGTTCCAACAAATCCTTTTGTCTGATATGTCTTATGTTGTATTTTGTACAAAGCATTACGCTTGGGAGTCAGGTTAAAATCCTTGAAAATTTGAAAATGAGGCACAGGTGGGAAATGAGTTCTTCATAGGCCCTCAGCAGACTTTCTGCAAGTAGTGAATTTCATCTTTGCTGTTTTATTTAAACTATTTTGTCCGCTCCAAGATCAACTTTGCTAAATAATTTCCAGTATTGGAAAAAAATTATAAAACTTGTTCAATTTAACTCAATTAAAGTGTTCACTTTTTAATTAATTAATTAATTAATTAATTTAATTTAAATTAAATTAATTAAAGTGTTCACAGTATCACTTGATAGAGATTCTCCATTTCCTTCCACATGTATATGACTGGAAAATAAAAACAAGGTATGTATATGTGTATGCATATTGTTTATTTATTTGAGGTTTTTGTTTGTTTGTTTGTTGCCTGGCATTAAAAAGCATGTACGTTTTAAATACTGAAAATAAAATACTAATACAATAAAATGGTGCTATTTTCTGATATTGAAATAACATTTAACAAAAGTAAACTAAAATCAAACAAGCAAAGACTTGGATTATTTGTTTTTGTTCATTTGTTGATGGCCTTATAGATCTTTAGTCAAACTTTGATAGGTTTCTAAATTAAAACAAATGCAACAATTTAATTTAGTTTCAAATTTATGCCAATATTTACATCACTGGAAATGTGAGATGGAAAGAAGTAATACTTTCATAAAGCCAGATAAGATTGGGAAAGGAGAAAACTTTTGAATCTCTTTGTGTATATATACATATATATATATGTTTATCTCACTATGACTACCAAATATTGCTATTCCGTATATTAAATAAGTTCTCACTGACAGAAATTTGAAGAAACATCTGGATATAAGGGCTCCAAGGATAGTCACATGAAGAGACTAACTCTTAAAATGAAAATAATTTGCTTAAGAAAATAAATTCATAATGATAAAAAAATCATTTAGCAACCTTTAGTAAGTCTGACAACCCTTTTTACTAAGTCTGAGTATCAACTTACTCCTGATCCACAATAGATCAATTATTACTATATCTCTTTTATCATCAGAATCCAGAAAACAACACTACCAGTCAAGTACTTTCAAATCCAAGTATTTAAGAGGACACGAGTCCTTGAGTCCTCATTTTCTTCTTTATTTCACTGTTTGTGCATCCTCTCTACTGAGACATATTTACAGAGTCTGAAGTCTGCTAAATCTTGTCCATTCTCCAAACATTCTGCTTTATTTCTTCTTCCCCTCTTTTTTCTTTCCTTGGAATTGCTGACATTATTTTCTCTCTGTTTCATGTCTCCCTTTACACCTTCCTTCCTTCCTTCAGATGTATATATTGTATGTGTTAGGTATTTGCAGTAAAAGTAAGCCACATTTCAGTAAAAGCAAGTTATTTTCTGCACTACTGGAAAAGACTTAGAACCTGTGCTGTTGAATCTGGTAAGAAAACTCATACTAAAGAGGAAAAAATAAATAATGGCATGGTAATATTGTTTATAATTTATCTATAAACATTTTATCTCATTCCTGTTTGTTTGCTTGACAGATAATAAGATAACTAATTACCACAAGTAATTATTTCTAGTTGCACTAACAAAATCATTTTTGTGTAAACAAAACTAAATCTCCTAGTACACTGTTTCAGATATGTAATCATTTCATTTTTATCAACCTATAAATCTTTGTAGAGATTGCATTAACATGTTTTTCACTAAATATGGCTTCCAATTATGTGTTTTTATTTTAAGTGTCTCCATGTTTTCACTACATCCCAGTGAAATGAAGTTAGGAATTAAGATGAAAAATAACAGGGATTTCTAATGGTAACTCATAAATTGAATGAGAAATCTGAACAGCTCACATTTTCTTGTATATGAATCTGGTTTTCCTCTACATATCTTTTCCATTTCAAGTATATTTCAAGTGCTCCTTGAATTCAGGGGCAGGGATGGTCTTTTTCTATTGAACAGTAATATGGACTTTATTTTTACAATAGTTTGTTATCTGAAAATACCAATAAACAAATTGGATCCAGATAGTTTCTCTGAGATCAGGTTGCACAGAGTATTTAGTTTCATCAATTTCATTTATTTGCCCTTCAACACGTTTTACTATTCTGTACCACGATTTCGTAAAGAACACTGGGAATACTGTATTCCCTGAACTGTGATGGAGCTGTTTAAGAAAGAGCTGCTTGGACTGTGGCAAAGCTATATCACAGGTCAATTTGATAGCACAAATCATAGTGATACTGGCTACCTTGGCTACAGGCTTTTTGATGGTATTGACATATTCTTGAGAATTGCTTCTTTTGCGTTTTACCTTGTACATATGTTTTGAATATAACCAGAATTCAGTGAAGAGTAAAAGGATGAAAAATAAACACTGTTATCTAATGTGATTTTAATGACTCTTCTCTACAAGAAGAACAGGCTAAACTCATAAGCAAAATGCACGTGATACTGCTCCAACTTTTATCAGCGCCCTTTACAATCATTTAATTCAGCTAGGAATCTATGAAACACAGAAACAAGAACACACTATGTTTATTTCCTGCATAGTTTTAATATATTGGGCTAAAAGCAGAAACTTTGGAAATAAATAAGTCTAAGTTTTCTACATCCCTAGTGCTTATTCTTTACTAATTTGCTTCTGTTAATCACTTTTGGATAGCATGCACTAGAGGAAAATGCCAATTTCCCAGCTAATAACAACTTCATAACTCATCTTCAGTGATATTGCAAGATGTTAAGGAGGCTTAATGTGAAAATAACATTATTCACTTACATACAAAGAATTTTTATCACAGATCTCAACATGTGCTTATCTACGGCCAAATGACATCTGTCTGATGACAACTATGACAACAACTGACAACAACTGATGACAACACACTACAGCTTGTTCACTTGTCTACTTTAATGGAAGTGTTTATTTAAAAATATAAATATCTGAATAGCTCTGCTTTTAATAAGTGAGAGACTTAACACTACTGGGGGAACAAGGGACTTCAGTGTAGTCTAAATGAGCCTGTCATTTCAGTTACCGAATCTGTTTCTATCAGCTGGTAAAACAAATAAATATAATCTGATTTCTGTTACAATCTGCAATTATGTATTGAACTAGTTTAAACATTATTTTATACATTGTTATCTATCTTTCTATTGGAAGCATATAGTATTCTGAAACATGCTGTATGGCTTTTAGAGCTGCAGAGCAGCTGGTCTAAATTACCAAAGGAAGACACACAGTTAAGCATGATCTTACTAGTACAATCAAGCTCTGTAATTAAGCCTCTGTCTCCATAGACACATCTGGTCTCTGCCTCTTCAGTCTGCTCTGGAAACCGAGATTTACTGTTATTTAGCAAAAACGTATGTATTGCGGGGCAAGAATGGGGTTTGTGTGTACAATATGAACTGTACCACACACAATACTTCCAGAGGGCGGACTCTGACCTGTTCATTACGCTTGTTACAGGGGTACCTTGGGATTCACTCCTCAAGGGGTCCAGGAAGCCTGGATGCTCCTCAAGACGGAAATCTTAAAGGTGTGAGAACAGGCTGTCCCTGAGCACTGTAAGGCGAGCTGTAGGGGTAGACGACCAGTGTGAATGAGCCGGTAGCCGGTTGAGACTCCAGAAGAAAAAGAGAGTCTACATCCTCTGGAAGAAGGGACAGGCTACTTGGGGAGATTACAAGGAATTTGTTAAGGTATGTAGGGAGGAAGTTAGGAAGGCAAAAGCCCAACATAAACACAGATTGGCCATTGCAGTAAAAGAGAATAAGAAATCCTCTTACTATATCAGTGGTAAGAGAAGAACCAAGGAGAATTTCCATCTTTTACTTGATGCAGCAGTGAATGTGATCACTGAGTATAAGGAGAAGGCTGAAGTCCTCAATGCCTTCTTTACATCTGCCTTAAATAGGCAGATCAGTTATCCACAGGGCACTTCATGCCCTGATCTGGAAGTCTGGAATGCTACACAGAATAAACCCCGGTGATTCAGGAGGAGACAGAGAGCTCCTCTTCCATCTGGACTGTCACAAGTCCATGGGACTGGATGGCTTCACCCTTAGGTGTTGAGGGAGCTGGCGGAGGTGATTGCTGAGCCCCTCTCTGACATCTACCAGCACTTCTGGATAACTAGAGAGGTACCAGAGGATTGGAAGCTCTTTGACTCCCATCTACAAGAAGGGCTGTAAGGAGGATCCAGGGAACTACAGGCCTGTCAGCCTGACCTTGGTAACGGGGAAAGTTATGGAGCACATCATCTTGGGTGAGATCACACGCCATGTGTGTGGTGTCCAGGGGATCAGGCCCACCCAGCACAGGTTTATCTAGACTAGACTAGGACTAGAACACATTTAAAATATGTAAAATTAAATATATGTAAAATTGTATTTATTATGTACCATACATGAGGGATTAAAATGCACGCAATTGTAAATTTAAAGTAAATAGATTTTAAACTATCATGTCCAGTCTATCATATTTGTGTAATGTTACAAGAGATGATAACACATACATATTTAGTTAAACTAACAGCTAAATAATCTGTAGGAATAAAGTAAAAAATGAGGATGCACCCTAAGTCAGACAACACAGGTTGCCTTTGTAAATAAGCTAACTTACATCTTTCACAAACATGCATATCTCATAAAAAAGCTTAAGTTCAGTCTTTGAAGAATATATGAATTTTACTGAGTCATTTCTGGATCATCACAGTTACATGACCAACAACAAGAAGTTTTTCTACAAATTGTCTGATATGTAAGAAATTATTATAATTTATGGAATATAGATACTTGCTGCTGACATTCAGCTATCAGAAGCAGTGGAAGATTTCTCAGTGATTTCAGTGGTTCTCCTACTGTGCTCCATATGAAGAATTTGTTTAATATATTATAAGTGGATGTTTTCTTTTGTATTTAAATAAAAATATTTGTATTTACTGTAGAGGTTTAATAAAAAATTGAATAAATGAGCAAAATCTAAAATAAAAAAAATTGTACTTAAGCTTTTCTGCATCTGAATTGTGTGGTACCTATACAAGCACATACATCACAGAATCACAGAATTGTAGGGGCCATAAGGGACCTCCGCAGATCATCAAATCCAACCTCCCTGCAAAGTAGGCTCACTACAGCAGGTTGCACAGGTACACATCCAGGTGGGTCTTGAATATCTTCAGAGGAGAATCCACAACCTCCCTGGGCAGCCTGTTCAGGGCTCCATCACCATCACTGTGAAGAAGTTCCTTTGCATATTGGTGCAGAACGTCCTATGCTCCAGTTCCCTTGTTCTGTCCCCACAGACTGCTGAAAAGAGGTTGGCCATGTCTCTTTGACACCTACACTTAAGAGACTTATAAATATTAATCAGATCCCCTCTGAGTTTTCTTTTCTCCAGGCTGAACAGTCCCAGATCACTCAGCTTTTCCTCATAAGAGAGATGCTCTAGGCTCTTTATAATCATTTTGGCCCTCCACAGGACTCTCTCCAGGAGATCCCTGTCTTTTTTGTACCAGAGAGCCGAGAACTGGATACAGCACTCTGGGTGAGGCCTGACCAGGGCAGATACACTGTCATTTTGTTAAGCTAAATATGGAAAAAAAAAAAAAAAAAGGTATTTTATTTTTTAACAAAAAACAAATATTTAACAACAAAAAAAAATATTTAAAAAAATATTTTTAAAATCCCTTATTGAAAAAAAAAAAAAAAAAGTTAGGAAAAAGCTGAATAAAGCTTCAACGCTCAGCATAGTGCAGTATAATAGGCAGAAGTTTGCATATTCAGACCAGAAACACACGTCTGACTCTATAGCATTGCTACAGGGAGGATAATAGTTCCCTTGTGCATGGAAAGAAAACTTTGTTAAACATTAAATATATTAAATTATGTGGTGTGTTTTTCCCCCACTCTGTTCTGCAGGTTTTATAAGGAATGTCTTCAGAAATGAAGATAAGCTATATCGAAACCTATTTCTGAGAAAAATATGAAGCAGAGGTTGTTAGACATGAAATAAACAGGTAACTTAAAGTTTTATTCATTTCTATATTGTTCTAACACATGAGAGATAAGTAGGATGTACTAAAGCGCTGTTTCTTCTCAAAGAGAGGGAAGAGGCTTGGAATGATTATTCTTACCCAACGCTAAGCACTGAGATATTTGAATACTAGATCTTTGGAGCCGGTATCCCTGTCTTGAACAGAGATATGTTACTTGTCTGTGTCTCAAAAATTATAAAATACGTGATGTTTTCATTTCTGAGAAAACATGCTCCAAGTGACCTGCTGCTGTTACTTTCAAATGATGAGACAGTAGACTTTGCTATACAGAATGAACCTAATAAAAAGAAATGAAAACCAAAAATCAAAACCACTGAATGGTAGCAGATAGGTAACCAGTGCTACACTCCTAGAATGAAATACTTGAATTATTAAAGCAACTGTGTCTTAGATTTTCCTTTCTTTGACACTGGAGAAAGTCACAGAAAAAAATGAATACATGAGTTTTCCTTTGCAGTTTTGGCAATTTTATTAAATTAACAAACACTAAGTCCTATTATATTCTTATTGTTTATGTTTTCTATATGAACTTTCAATATGTGATGATCTCTTATTCTGGTATCAGAGCTATGGAAATGTAAGTAATATATAGTTATTATGTATGTATACATTTTGTTTTCAGTCTGACTTCTGATAGTAGCTGTTTGCTTACAGTGGAGGAGGTATCAACAGCTGGAATTAATTTACACTTTTAAAAAGCCCTTAATCTTCAGTCTAGTTACTACTACTCTGAGGGAGGATAAAAGATTTGATCAAGTTTGCACTTCATGAAGTGATATAAGCCAGATCCTAAGCCTTGTTTGTCAAATATCATTGAAGTTTTGCAAAAGTAACTTCTTACTCTTTTTGTTCTAGCCTGCAGGGAAAACAAAACAAAACAAAACCCTGTGTTATATCATCTGATTGAATGTAAAATATATAATTTCTTCCTTGATTTCACAGGGTCACAAATTTTCAACTGAGTGTCTTTGAGATAAAAAATACTGAACCTGCATAGCAGACAAGTCAGGTACACTTTGAAAGTGAAAAGTAAAATTGTAAAACTTCCCCATTAGTAAATCTGTAGGGAGATAACAGTTTATATCGGAACATGTGAACTTGTGAACATTATGGAGCATTCTAAACAACAGAAATATCACATTTGACTTAAATATAAATTTCAAGACAGACAAATTTTGTTTTCAGTGTGGGTTGTGGCCCACCTGGCAGTATAATTTACCCTACCCTACTTACGTAATCGGATATTTGATGCTCTAAAATACCATGGAATGGGAATTTATTCTAGCACAGTCTAAGAACTGCAGTAAGATACTGCACTGACTGACAGATTGGTTCATGGTTAAAAATATAGCAGCTGTTAAGAAATCAGTTTGGATACAGTTATATGCTGCCTTCTGCAAGTAAATATAGAAGCCCAGGGACACTTCTATGGCCTTCAGGCTTAGGTGGCACAGCCCTTATTGCATCCTCTTCTACAAACTCTCTCATCCCCAGAGAAGATTTTCTCTTCTATACTGCTTAGTAGGATATGCTGTTCAAGCCCAAACACTTTCTGGAGAACAGCTGGTGCATAGCAAGGAAGTGTTAGAGAAAGTGCTAGCAATGAAGTATAGAAAATGGTAACCCTCTTCCTGGTCCTCTGTTGTTTACAAATCTGGACATAGCTTTGTGCCTTGTGGCTCTTTATTAATAACATTGGTGTTACCATCATTCTTTTTATAAATATGACCCATCTTTCATATTTTTATTGTCTTGAAAATGAAAGGACATGGCATGCTTTTTCACTGTAAATGGAAATAAATCACATTAGTTTATATTCCATAGCCAGAAGAAATTACATTCTATTCTACTGTATGATTAAAGTATACACTGGGAAACAAAGTCTCCTGTATTCTGGTACTGCAGGCAGGTGTAACCAATTCACAAGTCACTGAGCTGATTACACCTCACAGTTCCCATCTGCAAAGAAGGCATAATCCACTCAATGGATTATGGATTATTAACTCTAAAGAAATACTAATAGCCTGCAGTTAAAAAGTAAATACAGTCAATCTAGAAGGCAATGAAAGTTAAAATATGGTGTTTCTTCTATATGTGCATGTATTCAGACATGGGTTAAAAATAACTTAAAAAAAAAAAAAGGTATGTTATGCAAATAGCAGAAATAGTCTGTGATAGAAGGAAGAGGCTACTCCTGTCTAATATATAATATGAAAGAACACATACGATTATTTCATCTGACAATCATAATTACATTTTAATGTTAATGGGAAGTGTTAATATTTAGCTGTCCATAATCTGATCTTATCATGACTAGAGATTAATGGTCATTTTTAAAAAATGAATAAAATATGGAATTGGAAATCATTTGTCATTTAGAAAGTGACATTGATCAACACCTAGTTATTCAGTAGGGGACTACTTGATTTCTATTTAAAGTTATTTAGTTTTCTGTGCATGGTAAGTATCAACAGAAAGTTAAATGAGAAAACTCATACAGGCAAGTTTAATAAAGGTAAAAACAAAAAAACAACCCAAACACTGTATGTAGAAAATACTGTTACAAGCAAACTTAGAACACTGTTATCTATTTAGTTTCCCCATATCATTTTCCACAGCCAGCATACACATCCTAACTCCTGACATTAATGGAAATTTTAGATATTTTTACATGGAAGTGCAGCTACCCAATAATTCTGCAGTCAATAAGAACTTGCAGGCTATAATTCTGGGGTACTAGTTTATCGTCATTGATAAACAAACAACAAAAAAACCCAAATCTTTCTTGTTAAGAATTTAAAAAAAAAAAAAAAAAAAAATCCAGAATATCTCTTTATTTCTGTTACACAATGAAATCAAATTTCTGTGACATGCAAAGAAAGTTCAGAAATTTGATTTACTGTTTAAGAAAATCATATAGTCACTGAATCAATGAATTCATGTTGTTTGAGAAGAATATAAACTATTTCACATTGATATGCCTTCAATTTTCCTGTTATTAACAATCAAAAGAACTTAGAGCTGAAGAAGCTCAGCAAGCCTTTTAGACATCTTTGATCTCATAAAGGAGTTTTTACAGCTGTACGCCAGCAGAGGATGCCAAAAGAAAATGTAAGAAAATAATTCTTCTCCCATGAGCATATATGAATTGTCAGTGGATTCTTGCACATTTCATATTTTTAGTTCTTTAATTCTGCAGTTTATTTTTAATGTTTATTTTTAGATCTTTTTAGTTCTGCAGTCAGAAGTCTGGGAAAAGAAAAAAAAAAAAAAGAAAAAAAAAAAAAGAAGCATATTAAGACAAGAAAAAACACAGAACAATCTCCACAGTGTGTCATGATCAATCACTATACAATAAAACTTTGTAATGGAATAAGTAGAATACGTAATAATGTACTGGGATGAAAGTAGTGCTATGAAATACATGAAAACTTTTAGACTGTTACACATAACAAACAATAGGTGGTCTCTGACTTCGTTGGCTCTTTCTGTGGAAGGGGTGTTTTTTTTATCATTTTTTATCATTTATGTCACATCACTTTTAATATATGTTGCTAATTTAAGTTATATTTCTACAGCGTGTGGTAATTACAGTAACATATAACTTCTATTAAATGATGTATGAGGTAGAAATGTCATTATACTTCATGAATTTATATTGATTTGCTTGCTTTTAACATTTCTTCTTTTCCTTTGCAACTTCAGCAGACTTGCAGATGTATTAAAATAACTGACTCAAGCAGGTATTCAACCAATGGGCTTCAGTTAAATGATTCTGCAAACTGCAAAACGTAATTGCTCAGCTGCAGCAGAAGAATTTACAATGAAGATGACAAAATTCCCATAAACTGGAATCCCATAAACTTCCTTGAACATTGGAGTACTCAAGAGAGAAAATTATGAGACAAAGATAGAGTGGCCATTTGTTACTCCCTAGGATTTGTGAACTAATCTTAAGGTGCTGTTTAGAAGAGTAAGGATATCCAGGTCTCTTGTTACATCTGCCAAACCTGGACATATGTCTCAGAGAGGCATCCCATGTGGTAGCAGATGCGTAGGAGTGTAACATATTGAGGTAAATCTGTTTGAAATTCTTGTTTCAGTTTAGACACCACAGCCAGTATTACAAGGCAGAATTAATAAATAAATAAACACTATATATATATTAGAAAGTTTGACTGGCTTGGCTTTATTTTTTTAATCTTGCTCTGCCCATTTTTATTATGAACTAAACACAGTCCCGGTGTCAAGGTTTAGTGAGAGAGAAAGCAACACTGAGAGAAAAGCAAGAACTATATCTTAGAGAATTAGCAAACTTGATCCTCTCATACTAACAAGAGGTAGAGTACATATCACAATTTTCAGGATTGAGTAGATTTTTTATCATTAAGTGCTTATGCAGAGAGTTGACAGGAATCAACTGGAACAAGGAAAGATAGTTCTGACTATCCCAATCAAGTCAAATTCTTCTATCAACATAAAAGTTTATTTAAAATATTTTAATACGGAAGATGGATATACATATAGTCCAAGTCAAAATTATACCAAGCCAGACCTCTCAGATTACTTTTGTGAACCAGAGAAGTTTTTGTCTGAAGCATTCATTGGGCTCACTGTGCCTCAGATGCCTAAGTAGGCCAGCTAAGCTTCCCTTTTAATACCATAATAAGGTAAGTTAAGTAACACTTAGGTTGACAGAACTGTTGAATGTCCACTCCAGGAAGTTCTCACAGAAGAACAAAGAAAAGAATTCAAATTTGAATACAGGCTGAATGTCCACATTGCAAATATTTCACACAAATATGCTGTGTCTATTACATGCATGTTAAATGACTTGATGTTTACAATCTCAAAGACTCTTTTGAAATAATTTTGCTGTTTTTCTGAAAGATCTGCTGAGTTTATCTGTGAGTCACATACATATGCAGCAACATGTCAACATGTGGTGGTTTGTTCCAGGCCAGTACAAAGCTTCCATCATCACAAGAGATAGTTAAGAAACAATTTATCATTAAGTATTTGTAAGTTCTTTAGTTGGATATTAAACTACTATTAGCAATAAAAAACAAATTGCAAATCAACCTACTATCCTATCGAGCACATAAGATTAATATTTATGCATCTAAAAGTTATCAGAGACAGAGCTGAAGTTAAAGAGTTTCAGAAAACAATTTTTAAGTGAAGAATGTGTATTCCATACCCATTGGATAGCTATATTTACCATGGCTGAATTTGCTCAGTGGACAGCTTTTCTAGAGTTAGGTGACATTTCTTATGGTTTGTAGCTTAGTTTTCAGTACTGTACTAATCAAATCTTGGTGTCATAAATACCTGGCAAAGTGTGACAAATCTGACTTTGACAGAATATATTATAGCTTGCCTTGACATTTCATCTGCCCTATACACGTGCCTAAAAATTAACAAATGTGTGAAAAGTACAGAAAAATGTCAAATACAGAAAGCTAATGTGGATATATAAGGGATGAAAAAATTTTGTGTGCTTTATGTAAGACATACTATACATATTAGAAGCTTTTTAAAAATGATATGTTATTAGTAATTATATTCCTCTTTTGTTATTAAACAGGTTACATTTAAATGGTCATTTCTATTAAGTTCAGATTATTTTCTATGACATTCTAATTATATTTCTAGGAAAAAAAATGTTGATTACTTTGTAACTTCAAAAGACTATTTAAAATTATCCATTTCAAAAGTGTTTTCAGTTATATTATAGTATCACTTTAATGAAATAATAATTCAGTTTAAAAAAAAGACAATAAACCTACCAGCAAGGGAGAGGGAAGTTCACTACCTTGTCTAGTTTCTTCTGACTTTTAGTTTGTTTCATTGTTCTCAACCTTTTCTTTATAATTTCTTAGAAATTGGTGAAATAGAACACACACACTGTTTAAATAATAATAGTGAAGAACGTTTGTTCTGTATAAATTAGCCACGGAAAAAATTAAATAAATTACAAGCTCAGTGCATAATTTTCTTATTAATGCAGACTAAATCATAATTTCCAAACAGACTCGCCTTCAGGATACATCTTCTTCCTTTCACCTTTATTTTCTGCTGTCAATCAATATACTTTTCCCAATTAAGAATTTAAAGAGAACTTTGAAACAGCTTTTCCCTGGACAGTAACATTCTGAAAATATTGCCAGCACTCTAGGAAATAGTAAATAAGAAAATGTGTATTCTCATTTGCATGACAGCAAAGGGCTTAATTTTCACCAAAATAATTAGGTTAGTTAGGTGAAAAAGAACAGGTACTGGCAATGTGTTTGATTAAAAAAAATTTATATTCATATGCACCGATTCCCTTTTGAGATAAACTTGTTTCTGCATTTAAAAGCCATTTTAACTGCTCCAATGTAAGCCTATGGCATTCCTGACAGATATCTGTTCTGTAAACCCTCCAGTATTGGAGAAATATGCAACATCTTTGTGGAATTTAGTAGTTCGTATAGTTACATGGACTATAAATATAAGTAATTTGGAGAATTGGAATAGATTTCTAGATGGCACCAAAAACGGAGTACATCTATGTAAGACTAGAACAACCAACCTCTAGAAGACATTGGAGAGTAACAGATTAGTGAATGATATGATTAGGGTTAATAGAAATTGAAATGAAGATTATTAAGGTGCTGCAAAGAAATCTCTATTTTCAGAAGAACAAATTATCAATAACATTGAATAGGCAAATGAACACATTCTTGTAATCTACTCATTAGAAACATAACCTCTTCCAGAGTTACAGTATTTGTTTAGAGGCGTGGTATTTGGAAGAAGGCATGCATTGATTAAAAAACTTACAGAACTTCACATAGAATGATGCAACACAGGACTATGTAAGATGCAATATTATACAACATGAAAGGAATAAATATTCATTTCAATCTGCCACGGAGTTCATTAACTCTATTCTGCTGTTTAATTCAAGCTGCCAAAGAGTTTATTTTTAAAGCACAACTAACATTTCAGATGTCTATAAACCTGTACTGATCAATTTAGTGACAGTGAGAAAAGCAATTAAATGGAACTTGATATATCTCCACTTATGCATAGCTTCAGATCAGTGGGTGATTAGAAGCTGGGTACTTCTCATTGGAGATGAACAACTACAGCAGAAGGGGTGATTGTCCATCCTTTGTCTTTCCTCTTGGAGCTGTTCCACTTTGTAGTAATAAAGTATTAATTTAGATGGTGAGATAAAATGACTTTATAGCCTCAAAATCGAGGGCATACCATTGGGAAATTAAAGTTTCATGTTCAGATCTCTGACTCAGTGAATATTCAGTAATTTTATACAAAAAAAAGTTCAAGAATCAATAATCTGAACTCAAATAGCCCAATTAGAATAGTCTTCTATCCACAAACTGAGTAGATACATCAACCAGATGCTCTCATTTCTTAAATGAATACCCAGCCTATAGGTTATTGTCCATTGAGGAAGCAGTATTTTATGAGTTCATTTTTTTTACTGGTCAGTACATTGTAATACTGAATAGAGAGATCAGTCGTCACTTCAAAAAGGAAGGTTACATGGCTCTAAAGCTATTAACTTCCACAACAGGATGCTCTGTCTAAAGCAGGGATAGACATACACTTCATTATGTTGGAAATATCCAAATAATTTTGTCAGGATGGTATTTCCAATAAAAGTAGATTTTATTCACGGAGAAAAGAAAAAAAAAAAAAGTGAAAAAAGAAAAGTAGATTTTATTCAGCGTTTTATTAACGCTGGGCATCCCACAAGCAGGAGCACCCCTAAGGACACAATGACAGCTTTTGTACCTTGTTACCCCCTTTGCCTATTCCCCTCCCATTCCCCATTGGCTGGGTACTCCTGGTTCACAATCTTATCAAAGCTTTACATTTATTAATTCATGTGTTAACTGGTGTCAGTCAGTAGCCATCCTGTTATTTCCAAGATATCCCAGTCATACTGATATGGTGATTTTCTTCAAAGTCTTCATTAAACACAGAGTATCGGGGGCCAGGGTGATGCCAGGCCTTCCTGATGTCTCTTCAGATGCTTCCTTGGGCATGTCATGACTTGTTCTTTGGTTTGATCAACCTTGTGCAGGATATTCTTGCAATGTGTATGATAAAATATACGCATATACACCTATATACTGAACGTGCATTCCTAGGGAAAGTTCTTCTAGAAGATAAGTAATGCAAACTATCAGAGACCCCCCCCCAGGAAAAGTAGAAAGACTCCCAAAAAGAACTACGACAGCGGAGACCATGAAATAAAAAAATATTTAATTCTAATGCAGAATGCAGAAACAACATTTGATTCCCACAATTAGGTTCTGTATATTTCCTACTGGACAGCCTGTGTAGCTCTTCATTCATTCTGCAGACATATATGAATATAATTCTTGGATGTATTTATCATATCATTTAAAATTTTAGATGAATCTAGCCACCGAGCTTAGGTAATTATTTTTTATAAAGAACACTAAAATTCACTGCCATGACTGGTATCACAAAGTTATCTACAGCACTAGATCCAAATTGGCATGGAATTTATGTTTCTAGAAAAACCCTCAATCATCAATTTAATCACTTTTATGGGAAAATTCCTCAGATATATAAAGTTGATGCACATGCTTTGTCACGGATTGAAACTATTACATGGATGGAAACTACTTCTTACTACTTGTAAGAAAGAGGCAAAAAGATATTTATGAATATAAAATATACTAATTTAAACATCAGAGTCGGTGTTTTAATAAGATTTAGAATAGCTAGCTACCCTTGACTATTTGCTACACAGAGGATGGGGTTTCGTAGTAAATCTAAGATCAAATCTTAGTGAAGCTAGTACACTTAGATCAGTAAACCACTTACAGAGGATTTGGATAGGCAAGGCACCACTACATAGAGGTGCATCTCTGCACAGGCCTGAGTAACCCTGAGGCATCCCTATTTAAGGTGAGATCATAATGCTCAGCCAGCTGCTTACAAGGAGAGCTCAAAGGGGCTCTTGGACTGCTTGTGCTCTATGGGGTAAGATGACCCCATAGAGCAGTTTAGTATTTAGCGCTGCTACCTACTGAACAAAGTTCCTGCTATCAATTCTTTGAGCACCTAGTTTGAGACGGCATTGTGGTGGACCTTAACTGTCTCCTGGCAATACTCTGATTGTTACCAGTTCCGAGAAAGGGCAAGGTCCTTTACATCTCATTGTTTGATTAATCCTTGGATATAACAACCAGGCTGAAAGAGGAAGCTGGGGGTGGGAGAGAGGACACACACTGTCACATACCTAAGTGTGATACTGTCTTGATGAGTCAGAGTAGACTGTGAATCTCTGTGTGAATCTAAGGCTAATTATGTTTTTTCCACAGTAAACTCAAGCAGAACAGTCATAGAAGGCACACTGAGGTCACATCTTCTATAACAACAGATACTAGAAATATCTACTTTGATTCACAATAAGGATAAAAAAATATCAGTCTTTGTGTAACACTTTCATTACAGCGGTTGTAAGGAAAGGAGTCCTAAGCTCTACAACCTTTTACTCTAACACAGCTTTGAAATATTCATTGTGAAAGTTTATATTAAACATCAGAATAGAGAACAATAAGTAAGGAAGCTCTATAGAGCATGGCAATGAAGTCATCAACATGGAACAGCCACAAGATGAGCAGGGAGCTTGATTGTACAGTCTGCTCCTAGAAATATTCTTGTAGGAGTCCAAACACCTAGGTCTCATACCATAAGAGACAATTAATCAGAATTAGATAAAACTCAAAGAATATTCCAAATTAGGTAAAATAGTCTAAAATTATGGACAATGTAATTTGGAAGTATTTAGACAGAAGATTTGTGGCAACCATTGCTCTATAAATTTTTCCAAAAGGCAACTGTCTTTCACAAAGTACTCTTTTCCTTTTTTTGTGTTCAATCTCAGTTGTTCCAGTACTAAATCAACATAAACTTACTGATGTAAAGAAATGACTAACACAAAACTAGTGTAGTAACAGACATGACATGGTTGGCCTCAAGACTGCTTTGCTGAGTGCATAGCCACAGATTTTGACTGGATTTATTACACTGGAATATATACACCTTTATAATAAACATATCACATTAAAAAATACATACAATATTCCTGTTCAAAATAGGATGAGCAGCATTAAGTACCTGCAATATTTAGGACAAAATATTATGCTTCAAAAGTTTACAGTGTTGATTATGAAATTACTTGTGAGTGGTTCATTTGCCTAAGTTAATTACAGTCTTTATGACTGTACATTCAAAAGTTGCAATTAGAAATTTTGAACATCAGATTTTACATGTAATAGAATTGATTTATTATGGCTTGAACTATTAAAAGAACAAATTAATAATTTGTATGTTTGTTTAATAGAAGATCATTTATAAATCATAGTTTCATAAATATATCACTTTTAAAACTAATGAAAGACAATACTGATAAAGGAAAAGAAATGAGCAGTGTTTAGGGAACTGTACAAGAAATTACAGTAAGTGAATAAAAACACAACAGAATTTGAATTTCCTGTCTCATCCCTGAGTTTTAGGTCAATAACTATGACGTACTTACATTAAAAAAACAAACAAACAAACAAACATCAACTTCCAAAACTGACATTCAAGTAAAGTTACAGCTCAGAAAATTGAAACTTTATTACATTTATTTCAGGAGAACAGAAGGAAGACGAAAATTCATATTGATGAAATGCAATAAATAGTAAGAAACTGAAGAAATATAATAAACAAATATAAAGGAGATTAAGTAAAATTCAGTATATAAAGACATACAAATAATTTTGAAGATTAAATTACACTTAATGTAACTTTACATAATATTTATCTAAAAATAAGTGCATCTGTTTCAGTTTAGAGCTCTTGTCAGATCAATGTTTGGGATAGTGAACATAATTCTAATTTGTTTTTATTTATACTACATTCTTTATATGAGATAAACAAAGACAGCTTAATCATCCTGCCTGTGGAAGATAAAGTATTTCAACGCAAATGCATTCTTTAAGTCTCTCATTTAACAGACTCAGCTATGTATTTGTTATTCCATTAACTGGATTAACAGCATATGGTATGAACATACCAGTTATATTGCTTTGTACATCTTATGCATAGCAGCTGATAAATGGGATAATAACACATCAGCAATATTGAAGCTCTCTATATAACATCACTTGAATGGTTTTTTCATCATTAATATTTAATAAACTAATTAATGTAGCAAAGTAATAAACTCAAAGCTTACTTTGTGATATAGCAGTGGAGCAATATATTTTTGCTACAATGAAATCCCAGATTTAGTTTTTAGTACACAGCCTAAAATAATATTGCATACAGAATGCTTACATAGCATTTTAAGAAAAGATACAAAAAATTCTCACTTAACAAATATACTTTTATTTATGTAGCACAAATTCCTGACTCTAAGAATGGCCAACAATGGATGATTAGGAAAGAATAGAACCAAAAGAAAAAGATGCAGCAAATCTGACCAAGAAGTATATACTAAACACATTTTGTAGAGTACTGATATTGCAGTACTATTACAAGGCGTATGGTCCTGATGGGGGATGACTTACATACAAGTAATAAGAAATAAGACAGATACTTAAATTTTTCTGAGGGTCAAGTGCAAGAATGAATCACTCAATCACGTCAGCAGACACTTGCATTCTGCATGGTCAGCAGATTACCTGACAACAGCAAAGTGAGTTGCAGTGTAAAAAAAGAAAGTCAGTCCTTCACAACCAACCTTGAAATGTTCAGATGTTCTCTTGCTATGGGTGCATTTGATGTAGGCACTCTTGGAAGTGAATAATGGAGCAACAAACAGAATCAGAATGTCAAATGCTATATATATATTTTTTCCAGTTCAGGTTATAAATCTGAATGAAAGCTTATTAAGAACCATTTTCATTTACATTATAAGTTGCACTAAATTTTTCTGATGAGATGTAATACATTTATTTACTGATCATGGATTGCTATTAAACAAACAAACAAACAAACAAACAAAAAAAACAGTCAAACAAAAACAATCTATCAATTATCAATCTAACAGGGCTGTTCTGTTGTAAAGTACTTCAACTTCACTGTTGGGGAGCACTGTGACTATTTTAGATAGCAGGAGATAGACTATACACAGAAGGTTCTTCCCTACAAAGTAAGACCACTCCACAAGGTCACACTGAAGATAAGCACAGCTAAGAACGAGTCCTTGGTAGTCAGAAAAGCATCTCACAAAAGGAACTTTCCATTTCTAATAAAATAAGAAGGCCAGAAAATCAAACTAAAGGATACAATGAGATGATCACTGGGGTTTCCAGGACCACCAACACAAAAAGACAGAATGTGTAAGGGGATGGAATCCTATGTTAATGATTTTAAGTGTTGAATCACAGAATCACAGAACTGTGGGGATTGCAAGAGACCTCTAGAGATCACTGAGTTCAGTCCCCTGTAAAGCAGGCCCCCCACAGCAGGCTGCACAGGCAGGTGTCCAGGTGGGTCTTGAATATCTTCAGAGAAGGAGAATCCACAACCTCCCTGGGCAGCCTGTTCAGTGCTCCATCACCATCACTGTGAAGAAGTTCTTTTGCATATTGGTGCAGAATTTCCTATGCTCCAGTTCCCTTGTTCTGTCCCCACAGACTGCTGAAAAGAGGTTGGCCATGTCTCTTTGACACCCACACTTAAGAGACATTAATCAGAGTATTCTCTGAGTATTCTTTTCTCAAGGCTGAACAGACCCAGATTGCTCAGGCTTTCCTCATAAGAGAGATGTTCCAGGCCCTTTATCATCTCTGTGGTCCTTCACAATACTCTCTCCAGTAGATCCCTGTCTTTTTTGTACCGGGGCGGGGTGGGGGTGGGGGGGCAGAACTGAATACAGTACTCCAGGTGAGGCCAAACCAGGGCAGAGTAAAGAGGGAGGACCATCTTCCTTGACCTTCTGGCCATGCTCCTTTTAATGCACTCCAGGATACCATTGTTTTTCTTGGCCACCAGAGAACACTGCTGGCTCATCACCAACCTGCCATCTACCATGACCCCTGTGTCCTCCACAGAGCTTTTCTCCAGCAGGTCATGCCCTAACCTGTACTGATACTCACAGTTATTCCTTCCCAGGTGCAAGACTCTACACTTGCTTTTGTTAAACCTCATCTGTTTTATTGCTACCCAGCTCTCCAGTCCGCCCAGGTCTGCACAGTCTTCCGATGCGTCAACCACTCCTCCCAGCTTTCTATCATTGGCGTACTTACTGAGGGTAGACACTAATCCCTCATCAAGATCATCCACGAAGATATTAAACATGACTGGAACAAGCAACGACCGCTGGGGAACACTGCTATTTACAGGTCTCCAACCAGACTCTGTAACACCAATCACAACCCTCTTAAGCTTGGCCAATCAGCCAGTTCTCAACCCACCTCACCATCCGCTCATCTATCCCACACTTTCTCAGCTTCAGTATCAGAATGTCACGGGAGACAGTATCAAGGTAGATGACAGCCACTATCATCTATAGTCAAGGTAGATGACAGAAACTGCTCTCCCCCAGTCTACCCAGCTGGAAATGCCATCATAGAAGGCTTTGAGGTTGGTCAAGCACAATTCATTTTCCCTTGGTGAATCCATGCTGGCTATTCCTGATGACCTTCTCTTCCAATTGCTTGGAGATGGCATCTAGGCATCACCTTTCCAGGGACAGAGGTGAGACTGACTGGCCTGTAGTTTCCTGGATCCTCCTTCTTGCCCTTTTTGAAGGCCACAGTGACATTAGCTATACTTCAGTCTTCAGACGCCTCTTCTGTTCTCCAAGACCTGTCAAAACTGATAGAGAGCAGTTCAGCAGTCACCTCCACCAGCTCTGTTAGCACACGTGGATGCATCCCATCAGGGCCCATGGATTTGTGCATACTGATCCCACCCAGACACTCCCAGACCGCCCACTTCTCAACCAGAGGGATGTTCATCATTTCCTGGACTCTCTCTTCCCTCCAGGATCCAGGAGTCCCAAGGGGGAATGTTTGAAGTGAAGACCAAAGCAAAGAAGGTGTTTAGCATTTCTGCCTTCTCAGCATCCCCCATTACCAGGGCACCTCCCTCGTTCAGCAGCAGACCCACATTATCTTCCTTTTACTGTTAACATACTTAAAAAGAAACCCTTCTTATTACCTTTTAGCTCTTTCACCAGCTTCAGCTCCAGGTGAGCTTTAGCCTTCCTCATTGCTTCCCTGCAGGCCCTGACAACACTCCTCCCAACAAGACAGGCCCTTTTCCCACAATTCATAAACCACATTCTTCTCTTTGATCTTATCCATGAGCTCCTTGCTTATCCACGCAGGTCTCCTGCCTCCCTTGCCTGATTTCCTACTCTAAGGGATGCATCAATCTTGAGCTTGGAAGAAGTACTGTTTAGATGTTGCCCAGCTCTCATGGGCCCCCTTACCTCTGAAACTCTAGCCTGTGAAATACCTCCAAGCTGGTCCCGGCGAAGGTCAGAGTTGGGTCTCTGAAAGTCCAGGGTAGCAACCCAGCTTCTTGCCTCATATATGCACTGTCTGGGAAAATCTTTATATATGTAACTCAAGTACTGTAAATAAGCTGAAGATCCTTTATGCCAGATATGTATGTTTAGGTGTAGCGATCCCCCATGCAACCAGTGCAGTAATGAAGAATGCTTGCTTCTTAGTATCGTATTTCTTCCAAGGAGTATTTTTTTCAGATTGGCACTTCTGTCTGGTAACACCATGGCAATCTAGCATCTGACTGTATGATTCCCATGTCCTTTCAAAATATCCTAGCATTGGGTGTTAACCATATAGTAAACCACCTGTGTGATTGGTGGCTTACTTATTTTTTAATTTTTTTAATCTGAAATCTAAGAAAACTCTCTAGCTCTAATGTGGTGTTAGAAAGTGGCATTCCTTTATTACTCATGATATGTAGTTGGTCACCAGGTGACTTGACAAACAGGCGTTCACTCTCAGAGTTCAGGTTCTATATTTAAACAGTTAAGACATACATATGCAGTACATTGAGAATGCATTGAAAGTACTGAGACTTTTGGCTGACCTCTAGCTGTTTTTGCCCAATTTGGCAAATTACCATTGCTTGTGAAGCCATAATGAATTACTTCCAAAACAATATATATGAAAACCAAGGAAGATATCCTTGCATCTGTTGGGTGGAAAAGATAAAATCAGTCTATTATGACTCCAGTCCTCTTGTTGAGGAAAAGAAGGTTGTCCACACAAATCGAGAAAAAACAAGGCTGTTCATATACAAGTAAAGTTTGAAATGGAAAGTTTTGGAACTAGCACTCATAGATTCCTTTTACTAAACTAATATATTAGTCCTTAAACTGCTATACCAATCCCTATTGCTAAACAAACCAGCCTATAATATGCTAATCTCTATTGCTAATCAAATTAGCCTGTATCAATTGCATTGTGACTATGTCACAACAACAATATATTTAATACTGAAAATTAAGAACTGGAAGTCATATGGAGTACCTGTGAATCTGAAATGTGAGTGCAGTGGTAAGTGCTTAGTAGCTATTTGATGTTAATAGTTTTGTTTTAACAAATGTTGCTGCTAATGGTAAGAACATAAAACAAAAAGCTTTGCAACTGAGCAAGTACAACAAGTGGAAGAAGTTCTTGCACTTTGAGACATAATGATTCCTCCTGGAGGTTTGAGGGAGTGCTCCTCTATAAAGACAGTGTGTCAGAAAGCCCAGCTTTACACCAATGTACATAGCATGGGTAAGCAGGACAAGCTGAAAACCATGAAGTACTTGGAAAATTATGATCTGGTCACAGAAACATGGTGGGATGTCTTTCATAGCTGGAATACCAGTGTAAAGGGGTATCACCTTTTTAGAAAGGATAGGCAAGGCAGGAGGGGTTGGGGAGTTGCTCTCTATGTTAAAGAGGGAATAGACAGTGAGGAGCTCCTTCTGAGAAATGGTGAGGAGCAGGTTGAGAGCCTGTGGGTTAGAATTAGAGATAGGATTAATAAAGAGTGCCTGCTGGTAAGGATCTACTAAAGGCCACCTGATCAAGGGAAAGCCTGCTGACAAGGCCTTCTTCCTCCAGCTGCAAGAGATGTCATGCTTGCGGACATTTGTCCTGATGGGGGATTTAAAGCACTTCAATATCTGCTGGGAAAGGAGATCATGAAAACAGACCCTCCTAGAAGACATGTTAAGGCACATGAGGGATGAATGGGTGATCAGAGACAGCCAGCTTGCTTTTACCATGGGAAGTTTACCATTGATCATGACTGATCAATCTGGTTTAACAGTTCTCTATATACTGTGTGTTATATACTCTCGCCATCCTGTTTTTTGATCAGTAATCTCTACTCTAAACATATGTTACTAAATAAATTCAAAACCTAGGTAAAGCAATGCAGTGCAAAAGAATAACAAGTGTATGACTATCAATAACAGTAATTCAGAATTTGACAGATTGCACATGAGACGAGGCTTGCTTACTATGGAAATCATTTTCCATTTGACATTTTACAGGCTCTCAGCAATCTTTGAAAAACAATTAAGAGACATTAAAAACTAGGTAGTTTCCCAAAAGTTAATGAATTAAGCATATTATCCTGTCTTACCATTCATTCCTTTCCCCTGAAAGGATAATGGTAGACAAAATAACCTGTAGTGTGTGCTATTTATATGACAGTCTTATGGGGCAGGGAAGGGGTGAGTGCACTCATGTTGATGTTGACTTCATTGTAGAGGCAGACTACTGCTAAACAGTCATTGAACCTGAAGGCATGCTACACTGAAATTTAAAATGAACTGACACTGTTAGTTGAAGGGAGTTAGACAAGAACTATTTATAAAGTGAACAGGGATGGGGACAAAACAAAAGAAAACAAACAAAAAACAGTATGAATTTGTTTCCTACTGTTTTTTTTTTTGAATATTGACACCTTAGAAATCTTCTTACTGCATAGTATGAAATTCATATTTGTTTGCATACTTATCACAGTTAGGTTGGCATGGACCTCTTGAGAAGATCTTGTCCAAACTCCTTGCACAAGCAAGGTGAGCTACAGCAAGTTGCTCAGAGTTGGATCTTCACCCATGGATTCTGAACTCCACCATTTCATGATCACAGAATCTCTGAATGTGATGTGGTTTTGAAGGGACCTCTGAAGACCATCTAGTAATCCCACTGCAGTCAAGCCAGCTTTCACATCCATTACTAGTTCTTTGTTTCTAAGTGCCAGGACATTTAATTGTTCTTCAGTAATTTGTGTCAGGAAATTGTTGTTAAAGCACTCTAGAAATCCGGCCTGCTTGATTTGAATTATGATGTTCTTCCAACAGACATCAAGGTCATTAAAAACTACCACTGCCTGTGAACAAGGCTTCTTCCAGTCATTTTCCTCATCAATGCATCTCCTTCCAATACAGACTAATTAGAAGAAATCACTAAAGTAGGAAAAATAATGTTTACTGAAATAGAGGCTTGTATGCTACAATATATTTCTTTGTAATTTAATGTAGAAGGTAGAAACTAATACAATAGATGAATTTTTCTTCCCTAATGAAGTTTAAATGTTACTCCTAACATACTTCAAAACTCAGATAAAATTTCTGAGTGAACGATTAGAGGTAGATTAGCAATTTAAAGTTGCTATTAGTATAAGCCAACATAAAATTGAAGTTTCTGAGTTAACATGTGAAGGAAAAGCTTGCTATGTTATCACAAAATTACATAGAACAAGATGTTAATTAATTAATTAGTTAATAAACATATAAGAATTCCATGGGTCCATATCTACAAAAAAAAAAACAAAAAAACAAAAAAACCAAAAAAACAAAAAACCACAGATCTGATGAAAACAGAAATGAGTCCACATGGTTAAGAACCAGATACTGCATTTGCTAGTGTCAATGAAAACAAATGTATGACTTAATAAATAAATAAATGCTTTAATAAATATCCTGGTACAACACTTGGTTGGGTTTTTTCATATGTTTTTTTTAGACAGTGTTCTGCTTCAGGGTAGGTTGACAGACAGAGCTCATTTGATAGAAGGACTTTAATGCAAGACTAAAGGCAAAGCTTCCCTAGTTATTGTTTTCTTTTTCCTCATGAAAACTAATAAACAGAAGGGCACGTGGTACTGACTCTAGGGCTGTCATCAAAGACCTTCCAAGGCTGTAGAACATTTGATAGTTTAACATATTCATTTGAAAGCATAGAATTATTTTCTTTGGCAAAACATTATCTATGTTTCTTTACAAAAGGTAGAATTTTGGAAACCATAAATTAAAATAAAGGTTATGTTAAGGATAAAGGGATGGTATGCTAGACTAACTTTTCTGTAGGTGCATAGATATCATGTGCTCCTGTTTTTAACATGACTTTATAGTGAGTGTCATGTTAAATATAAGACATTTTGCAATACTTGTGCAGAAAAACTCATTTTATTAAAATGGTATTAAATATTATAATTAACTGAAAGAAATGGTTTAAAATCTTTGTGTAGTCTCAATTGGCTTCCATCAGAAAATCATGATGGGTGAATCTGAGGATAAAACTCAGTGAATGAAAAATGAATGAAAACTCAGCAATGAAAAATGCTGAAATTTAAAAAAAAATAGCCTTATGCATAGAATGGCAGAATTGTCTCCTTTCTCTCTACAGTAATGAGAGACAGTACTGTCAGTTTCCTTATATTAGCCATAAGCATTTTAATTTTTGCTGGATATTAGCACAAGTAGATTTAGTGGTACAGAAACTGAGATTTCATGGTTTATCATAACATGGCAACCCTCCCATAACCTATTCCAGGCAGGTAAATTCAGGACCAGAAGACTCTGAAGCCAAAGATGGGATAATATTATGATCCTCAAAATCCCAGGTATGGAGCCAAGAAGCAAATTGTCCAGAAAAACAGATGTAATAAAAGATAGTTTCATTTTCAAAAAAGGTACGTTATCTCCAGAGTTCTGAGAGCCCCAGAACTCTATATCTCCTTCGGTCCATCGTAGAACTAGAGTGCATTAGAAGCATTTCTAAAAGAAGACTTTTGCACCACCTGAAAGCTCTTCTCAGATCACTCAAAATCTAATATTTCAGAAGATTTCAGAAACCACAGTTTTCCAGGATTTTGGGGTTCCTAGAATGGTCTTAAGAGTCTAGAAGCCTTAGAGCATTATACATATAACAATTACTCTTTATTATCTTTTTTTTTTTTTTTTTTTTTTTTTGAGACTATTTACACTACCATCCATTGTTTCCCTCACATCAATCAGATAAAGTTTGCCATTTCTCTAAGAAAAGCTTCACTGCATTTAGATGTGGAAGTTTGTAAAGATTCACAGTTTCAACACGAACTTAAAAAAAACAAATTCATAGCACTGCTTCACAGAGATACTGACAATGGAAAATTTTCAGTATGACAGTATCAGAATAAAGATGAATATAAGAAATTAATCTTTATTCCAACTCAGCATAAAAGCAACAACTCCGTAAATGTCAGAATGATATTAGGAAGTCTTTTGAAATATTCACTGCTGTCCCCACAAGCCCATTGTTTAGTCTGTGTTATACACAGTGGCAGAAAAATGATAGTCACTGAGCAGACAGAGTTGAATGTGCATCTTCCAAACTGCATAATTTCTGAACTATCTTGTTCAAGCACCTTTCTTCTTTCAACTTTGGAAATTAGGGGCAAAACTATATTACTAGACCCCAACACACTAATAAGCTTGAGTATGTGATATCATTGTGTCCTCATTCTTAGCAAAATAACCTTTATCCCATTTATTTGGCTGCCATATTGAGGGTGAGTCCAGATTCCACATATGAATTTTTTTTCAGAGTGAGGAACACTCCTATAATCAAGGTTACGATAAAACTTCTGGACAATTTTTGTATTCTTCCAGAAAATATGCAGGGACAGTTCCTTGGGAAAGGCTAACAGTTGTGAATTCAAGAGAATTTCAATGTCTGTATATTTTAACAAATAAGGGTAATACATGCCAGGGGTTTTTCTTAAATTCAACACAATTTTCTTGACCTAAAAGTAACAAATATACTGTGACATACTTAATACCAGATCTCAATATTTTAATATGTAGTATTGTAGTATCATAGAATAGCCTGGGTTGAAAAGACCACAATGATCATCTAGTTTCAACCCCCTGCTATGTGCAGGGTTGCCAAGCACTAGACCAGGATGCCCAGAGCCACATCCAGCCTGGCCTTGAATGCATCCAGGGATGGGGCATCCACAACCTCCTTGAGCAACCTGTTCCAGTGCGTCACCACCCTCAGAGTGAAAACTTCCTCCTAATATCTAACCTAAATCTCCACTGTCTCAGTATAAAACCATTCCCCCTTGTCTTATCACTGTCCACCCTTGTAAACAGCCATTTCCCCTCCTGTTTATATGCTCTCTTCAAGGCCACAATGGAAGGCAACAATGAAGTCTCCCTGGAGCCTTCTATTCCCCAAGCTAAACCCTGTTCCCTCAACCTTTCCTCATAGGAGGGGTGCTCCAGTCCTCTGATCATCTCAGTGGCCCTCCTCCAGACCCGCTGTAAGAGCTCCACGTCCTTCCTGTACTAGGGGCCCCAAGGCTGGATGCAGTACTCCAGCCAGAGGGGGCCTCACAAGAGCTGAGCAGAGGGGAACAATCACATCACTCTCCTTGCTGGCCTCCCTTTTTAATGGGGCTCAGAACACAGTTAGCTTCCGGGCTGCAAGCACACACTGCTGACTCATGTCCAGCCTCTCATCCACCGGGACCCCCAAGACTTTCTCTGCAAGGCTGCTCTCAAGGAGATCTTCCCCCAGTTTGTATAAATACCTGGGATTGCCCCAACCCAAGTGCAGCACTCTGCACTTAGCCTTATTGAACCTCATTAGGTTTTCAAGGGCCCACTTCTCCAGCCTGTCCAGGTCCCTCTGGATGGCTTCCCTTCCTTCCAATGTATCAACTGCACCTTTCAGCTTAGTGTCATCCATAAACTTGCTCAGGTTGCTTTTGATGCCACCATCTGTACTTGATGAAGATGTTGAAGAGCACTGGTCCCAAGACCGACCCCTGAGGGACACCGCTCATGACCAGCCTTCACCTTGACACAGAAACATGATCACAACCCCTTGGCTGTGTCCAGCCAGCCAATTCCTAATCCATCAAACAATCCATCCTTCAAATCCACACCTCTCCAATTTAGAGAGAAGGATGTGGTGTGGACCATGTCAAAGGCTTTGCAGAAGTCCAGGTAGATGACATCCATTGTCCTTCCCCATCCACCGAAGCCATCACTCCATCATAGAAGGCCACCAGACTGGTCGGTGATCTGCCTTTGGTGAAGCCATGCTGGCTGTCCCAAATTGCCTTCATCTCATATATGCCTTAGTGTAGCCTCTAGGAGGATCTGCTCCATGATCTTCCCAAGCACAGAGGTGAGGTACACCAGCCTGTAGTTCCCAGGGTCTTCCTTTCTCCCTTTCTTAAAAATGTGAATAATATTTCCCTTTTTCCAGTCACCAGACAGCCATGATTCTTCAAATATGATGGAGAGCGGCTCAGCAACCACATCAGCCATCTCTCTCAGAACCCTAGGATAGATATCATCTCGCCCCAAGGACTTATATATGTTCAATTTCATGAAAAGGTCTTGGACCTGTTCCGCTGTTACAGTGGGACAGGAACCACTTCCCACCCCCTCACCTAGAGGCTCATGGTCCAGGCAGACACGGGAAGCCTAACAACCCTTGAAGACTGAGGCAGTCAGTACTCAGTACACTCATTGAGTACCTCCGTTTTTTCTATGTCTCAGGAAGCCTCCTTCCCATTACCTTTCATCAGAGTCCATCTCCTTGGACTTTCTCTTCCTGACAGTGTACCTGTAGAACCTGTTCTTGTTATCTTTCACATCCATCGCCAAGTACAGCTCCATCCGTGCCATGGCTTTCCTAATCCTATCTCTACACATATGGACAACAGCCCTGTATTCTTCCCAGGCTACACAACCCAGCTTCTATTTCCTATACAGTTCTCTCTTTTCCTTCAGTATAAGCTGCATGTCATTGCATAGCCATGGCGGTCACCTGCCTCCCCAGCTCGACTTCTTCTGCTGGGGGATGGAGAGCCGTTGCGCTCTCAGAAGGGTGTCCTTAAAGAGCTGGCAGCTCTGTTCTGTGCCCATGCCCTTAAGGACAGTTTCCCACGGGATCCCACTCAGCAGTTCCTTGAGCAGCCAGAAGTTTGCACTCCTAAAGCACAGGGTCCTTGCTCTGCTTTTTGCCAGGCCCACATTCTTCAAGATCACAAATTCCACCAAGGCATGGTCACTACAGCCCAGGCTGCCTCCAATTTTAAACTCTCTAACACTTTCCTTTGCATTGGTTAGCACCAGGTCCAGTAAGGCTTCACCTTGGGATGGTCCATCTATTATCTGGACCAGGAAGTTGCCCTCGACAGACTCCAGGAATCTCCTGGATTTCGTGCCACCTGCCAGGCCGATATCGCAGCAGATATCCGGGTGGTTGAAATCCTTCATCTGGACATGAGCCTGTGTGCGCAACACCTCCTGCAGCTGAAGCAAGAAGGCTCATCAGCAGGCTCCTCCTGATCAGGTGGCCTGTAGCAGACCCCAAACACTAGATTCCCTTTACTGTACTGATCCTTGATTTTTACCCACAAGCTCTTGACCTGAGTGTGGCTGCTTCTCAGACACAGCTCTTTGCAGTCTATTCACTTCCTAACATAGAGGGCAACTCCCCCACCCCTTCTACCCTGTCTATCCCTTCTGAAAAGCCTGCATTCCTCAATCAGAGTATTCTAATAATTGGATTCATACCACCATATTTCTGTGATAGCAATTAGGTCATACTTTCCAAACTGCACCACAGTTTCTAGCTCCTCCATGCTGCATGCATTGATACAGAGGCACTTCAGCTTAGCTATTGGCCTCTTTGCCTTTTCAGAGGAGCCCTCCCTAATACCTCCAGGACAAGTCTGAGGTTTTCCCTTCATGCTCCAGGTGACAGCATTCCCACTCACTTCTCTATCATGCAGTACATCCCCTTCCCCCATCATATCTACTTTGAAGCCCTGCTAACCAGCCCAGCCAGCTTGTTCCCAAGAATACTTGTGGCCTTTCTAGTCAATCGGCTCCCGTCCACTATCAGCATTCCCCCCAAAGCCCTGAGTATGACACTATTTGCAAAGCCATTCATTCAGCATGTCCACCCTCCTCCTTTTGTGCAGATCCCAGTCACCAACTGAGAGGACAGAGAACACAGCTTGCACTCCCAATCCCTTCAGCAGTCTTCCCGGAGTGCTGAAGTCCCTTTTAATCACCCAAGAATTTCTTTTGCCTACCTCTTCATTTCCAACATGGAAAACTAGTAATGAATAATACTAAAGGATATTCGGTGGGTTTAACCAGATGAGTTCCTAGCAACATCTCTCACTCAGGCACCAGGCAGGCAACACACCTCCCCTGCTTTTAAGCCTGAGTCTCCACGTTCCTTTTAGCAGCATCTTGCAGCTATATAACAAACCATGCGTAACCCTGCACTTTTTTTTTCCCCCTCTTCTTACTTGTGCTAGGTTCTACTTTTATATTTATAGCACGTGTAATGAATGTACACATTTTAGAATTGATACAAGAGGTGAAAATCTCTTCAGTTTTTCATATATTCTGAATTAACTGCTTTTTTGTCTTAAATCCAATTTAAAATATACTTTGTTCTGGATGAGGAGAATTTCAGTTTAAGTAGTGAAGAAGAATCCATGTGGAGAACATAATTAAAGAAAAATATATCAGAGATATGAACAAAAAGTCAAATGGGGAGAATAACAAACAAACTAGCATCAGTAGCAGGGTTTTTTTTTATTATTTTATTTAAAGCAAATATTTCTCTGGATTTAAAGGTTCTTACCTCTCAATTAGTTTTTTAAAATTGCTTTCTGGCTTACCTTCACAATACTTTGAAATAGTGAATTTTTAAGGTAAGATAAACAATTCAACTGGAGGCATATTCTGTCTGAAAAAGTTTTTTTCCAAGTATTGGTGATTTTGGATGCCATAAGCCAATCTATGATCAGCTTATGCAGCTCAACTTGTGTTAGTTTTGCCTGTACACCTGTAGTCCAAAAGAATTTATTGGGAATTCATTTTCCATCTTGTTATGGGGTCCTGGGTGATTTCATACACTACATTCAGACTTTCTGCTGCTCTACATCTGGTGAGAAAATATTGAACAGCTTATAAAACATCTATGGAAATCAATCAGAATTTCAGAAAGTCTCAATGACTTTTTTTATTATTAGTTAAAAAATAAAATAGACTACAGAGTTTGCTATTGACATTAACCTTATTAGTATCCAAGTCATAAGAGAACTGTTTTCACTGTAAAGGCAGAAAAATCTTGTTATCATTGTGGGTTTTTTTTTTTTTTTTTTTTTTTTTTTTTAATTGAAGATGAATGGGTAAGAATTGATGTGCTCTAGTTCATGAATCTTTCTTACCAGGAAAATCATGAAGAAGCAAGTGTTTTGTGAGGTCATTTTCTTCATGTTGAAGAGTGCAAAAGTGCACACAGAACTAGCAGAAGATGTCACTTTACTTCAGTCAATGTTGACAATCAGATCCCAGGTCACTGAATGGGTTTTATTGAAGGTACAGAGGAGACCTAATAAATACAAAGTCAAATCTATTGCTATGTGTTTTGCTATTGTGTTGGTATTGGTTGGTGCTAGTATCTGTGCGTGCTGCAATAGTGTACAGAGCAGCTATGCCCACACTATTGTTCATATGTATAATCAATGAATATTAAGATATCAAAACTATGAAACAAACAAGAGAAATAGGCAAAACAGATTATAATAGAAAAAAAAAAAAGATAACTAGATAGAAAGCTTACCCGCAACCTAGGCTCACTTATGAAACTGCAGCAGAGCGGATCTCCAGAAGACATCCTTCCCCCACTGGTAGCCAGCTCTTAAATGGGTCTAGGAGAGGTGGAGCCAGGCTCAACCCTTCAGGCAGCACAGGTGAATTGCCTTCAGCTGTGCTCCTGTGGCTGACTCATTGCTCACCTCAGGTGATCAATCAGAGGTTCAGGCCATGATTCAGCAGTTCCTATACACTCCACCCCTTCACAGCATGAACCAATGATTAGGTTGATTAAAGGGTAAGCTTTCTCCAATACAAAGACCCGCTATATCACGACGCTTATACAATTTCTATTGCGATGCAAGTTTGTACAATTCAAGATGAGTGATGATCGGTGAACGTCCATTTTCTTTTATGGGCCAGTGCACGATGATGTTACTGGAGGCATGTGGTTGTGAGGTGTTGGCCCATCCTATGCTCCATCAGTCCCATGTAGACCATCACTGGGTGCTGCACATGATCTGACAGTAACACTGGAATGCTTTGATGGCATTTCGTTCCTTCTGGTGATCCTGAAGGCTCAAAGACTCAGGGGGGATAATACAGATGTTTCAGAGGTACCAGAAAGGGAAGGTCTTCTCTCCAGGGCAAGATACAGGCCGTATTCCTATCCTGGGTCAACACTTCCGCCTGTACTGGGGCACATCCCAGCTGCCTGTACCACACCTTCTGGCCAGATTTCTGCAGCTGCATAATAATATCAGGCACAACAGGAGGTGGCCTGATCTGCCATGCGGACATGATGGGGGTCCCTTTAGCAATAAAGATTGGAGTGTTGACCACAATATCAGTAGGCCATGTACCTACTACTGGAAGGACTACTGAGCCTCCCACCTCCAACAATCTCCCCCAAGGTGCAAGTAGGCCACACCACTTGGGTCATACCTGTACCTTCCAAAGCCATTTTATTCTATGGGTACCCGGATCTAAATTCTCAGGGGCAGGGAGCATAATATTATTTTCATTACCAATCTGGGGTCTTATCTGATGATCAGTGCCCATAATTTGGATCCTAAGCGGGGTGGCCCATGTTGTCTGCAACATTATCGGGGCAATGGGTCTGCCGTCTCAGGCTCTTTCACTCAGGTCCCGCAACATTTCATACAGTCCCCTACAGGGACTGGGAGTCTGTCTTCAGGGAAGCCTTAAGAATACCGTTATAATGTTCAATGAGGCCTGCCCCCGTTGGATTATATGGCAGGTGGAATCACCATTTGATGTTATTTTCTTCTGCCCAGCACTGTATCGTTGCACCAGTAAAATGAGTTCCTTGGTTGCTCTCAATGACTTGAGGTGTCCCATAGGCAGACATCAGTTCAGTGAGTGCCTTGATGGTATATGCCTGGTTTGCTTTCGGCACTGGATAGGCCTGCAGTAGCCCACTTGCAGTGTTGACACAGGTCAGGGAATATCTCACCCTCTCAGACCAAGGAAGGGGCCCAATGTAATCGACTTGCCTCCGCTGTTGGGCTGTTGTTTCGGGCAACAATCTCAGTCTCACATTAGAGCAAGCGTTGCAATCCTGGCATGCCTGGATAATGCCAGGTAGTTGTATGGGCAGTCCCCATGCTTTAGCAGCTGCCCACATTGTCTTTTGTCCCACATGCCGTACCTTCTGATGTAAACAATGGGCGATGTTCTCAGAGAGTGAATTCTCAATCCATCGAACTCGGGCCAGTGTGTCAGCTTCATTGGTGACTGTAGGGGCTGATGACCAAAACATGGTAGACACGTACAGTCCTGTGTTTGACCGTATTCCATGTCTAACCACATGTCTTTGACCCAGATTGGTGAGGCATGGATAGTCCATTCCTGGGTGGCCCACTGTGCAATCAAAAGAATGAGCCCCTGGTACACAGCCCAACTATCTGTACAGATATTCAGAATACCATCACCAGGTTCCTTAGTTGTAACCATCCACACGGCTCACAGTTCTGCCCATTGGCTGCTCTGACCATCCCCCTCATCAAACCAGATTGTCTCAGTGGAAGGATGGTATGCTATTGCTCTCCTCTTGCTTGGGTTGCCCTTGCTGGACCCATCTGTGTACCAGGTACCTTCAGGGACAGGATATTTTCCCTCCTGAACGGGACTCTTCTCTGGTGGAGTGACCAGTATTTCTTTTGGTGCATCGCTGTGATACCTCACTGGGCCTAGGATCTTCTGAGGTTCTTCTTTCAAGGGTGATGAAGACAGACTGCTCCTTTGGCTGAGGTAGGCAACCCATCATGCCACTGTTTGTGCTTGGGCCACCCCTGTCTTAGGAAGGTGGGTCAGATCTTACACTGACCCCTGAATCAGTAGAGTGGTCTTAACTGAAGTGGTCTTCAGCCGTTTGTGTTATTGGCTCTACTGCCTGTCATTCCAAATAGGCAGTCAATAACTGTTTTTCAATCATAGTGTATCTTTCTTCTGCTTCATGCCAGATCTGAGACCAAAAACCAATGGGGAGTCTGAACAGAACTCTGGCATTGCCACAGGCCCCAACCAAAGCTGTCTTGAGTAACATGAACGCCCAACTCGGCTGGGAGGGTAGGATCAAATATACCTAACGCCTGGGCTTGTTTAACTGCAAGTTCTGCTCATTGGAAAACATCCTGCTCTGTCTTCCCCCAGTCCCATAGCTGCCCCTTTTTTGTGAGTTTGTACAGCAGCCTTAACAGCTGCGCTAGTTGAAGTATAAAGGAACGTCAATAACCCAATATACCTAGAAACTCTTGTAGCTGCTTCAATGTTGTAGGGAGTGGGAATGCCTGAACCTTACCTATTATAGCACTGGGTAGTAATTTGGTTTTTCGTGAACAAACCACCCCCAGGAATTTTATGGACTGGCCTGCACCTTGCACCTTTTGGGGATTTATGGCCCAACCCCTCTGTTGCAAATGGACGGTTAATCAGTCTGCCGCCTGCCCTACTGCCTCCAGTGAGTCAGATGTCAGCAGGAGATCATCAACATAATGATATAGGTTAACATCATCAGGTTTTCTCCAATCAGCCAGGTCATGCGCCACTAGATTGTGACAATATGTTGGTGAATCCACATACCCCTGTGGCAGGACCACTTTCAGGTCCACTGCCTGCCTCTCCACAGAAGTGCAAAGTGATCTTGTGATTCCTCAGCAATTGGGATATCGAAGAACGCATTTGCTAAATCTAGGACACAATGATAGGTTTTTATCTCCCTACTTAACGTGTCCATTAGGGAGGCAATACTGGGTAAGGCCGCATGAATAGGCAGTGTGACATTATTTAATTCTCTGTAATCCACTATCATTCTCCACATGCCATCTGACTTTCACACTGGCCATATGGGGGAGTTATATGGGCTGTGTGCAGGTCTTATAATACCCACTTTTTCTGATTCCTGCACTGTTCTTGATATTTCATCTTGCCCACGCGGGAGTCTAGACTGTCTGATGTTAGTAATGCGGCATGGTTTCAGCAAGCAAATAGGCCCATGTTTCGCATGGCCTCTTAATATTGCCTGCACCGCCCAGATACTCATACATCTCTGTCGAAGTCTGAACTCTCCCACGGTTGTCTGGAGAGCCAGACCCCATAGAATAACTATGCCCAGTATGTATTCTTGGACTGGGGCAATAGATACCTTGTACTCCAGGGGTGGGAGACACCCAACCCCCAATTTCTACCATGCTTGGGTGACAGGAATAGTCTGTCTCCCAAAATGACCAATCATCACTCCATCTCCATCAAATTTCACTGGATCTCTGTAGATAATTGACATTTCTGCTCCAGTGCCCACTAATACCGTAACTCTCCGAATATTTTTTTGGGGACCAATAAATCATTAATTCTACATAGGGCCTCCGGTCCCATCTGGAGGACTAACAACACTCATGACAGTGTGAATTGTGCTAGGGCCAATTCTTTTGCTTCCAGTAGCTTGGGCATCGCGGCCTGAGACCTGAGGCAGCTTTTTTTTTTTTTTTTTTTAAATTCCTATTAGGAACAATGAAATCTTCTAGGTTCCATGTCGTTGTTGGTATTCTCTCTATAACCCTTACCCTTGGTTCCTTAGGGTAGTTCTGGAATTTTTGATTGTCCTTTAGTTGTCTCCAGAGCTGGAGAAGGACATGGTTGGGCTGGCAGTCAATCTTAGCAAATTGGACCCCAGCCTGAATTAAATCATTAAACATTTGTTTTCAGGAGACCCTTATGGGTCCGAATTGAGGAGCTCAAGTAGCTGGCATTTTGGTTTTAGTCACTGGCAGGACCTCGGCTTCTTCTAACATCTGAATATTGCACCCAGTCCACAGGTGTTCTGTTTCTCCTAGGTCGGCGACTAACTAGGCAGCCTGCTGGACTACAGCTTCTGAGGCTACCAGGGATTTAATATAGAGATCAAAGTACCATACAAATGAGAGGAAGCTTGCTGTAGAATTAAGTCTCTCATCCCTGCTGAGAATCTGACTATATCACACAGAATCACACAATCACCCGGGTTGGAAGGGACCCCAAGGATCATGTAGTTCCAACCCCCCTGCCTAGCAGGGCCACCAAACATACACATTCAGATCAGGTTGCCCAGGACCCCGTCCAACCTGGCCTTAAACACGTCCAAGGACGGGGCATCCACAACCTCCCTGGGCAGCCCGTTCCAGGGCCTAACCACTCTCCTAGTAAAGAACTTCCCCCTAACATCCAACCTATATCTTCCCTCCTTCAACTTAAAACCATTTCCCCTAGTCCTGCTGTTGTCAGCCCTTTTGAAGAGTTTACTCCCCTCCTGGGTGTAGGTTCCCTTTAGGTATTGATAGGCTGCAATGAGGTCACCCCGCAGCCTTCTCTTCTCCAGGCTGAACAAGCCCAACTCCCTCAGCCTGTCCTCATAGGGGAGGTGCTCCAGCCCCTCGATCATCTTAGTCGCCCTCCTCTGGACCCTTTCCAAAATCTCTATGTCTTTCTTGTACTGAGGGCTCCACACCTGGACACAGTACTCCAGGTGGGGCCTCACAAGAGTCGAGTAGAGAGGGACAATCACCTCCCTGTCCCTGCTGGCCACCCCTCTCCTGATGGAGCCCAGGATCCCATTTGCCTTTCGAGCTGCCAGAGCGCACTGCTGGCTCATATTCAGTCTCTCGTCCATCAGGACCCCCAGGTCCTTCTCTGCCGAGCTGCTCTCAAGGACCACTCCTCCCAGCCTGTACAGGTGCCTGGGGTTCTTCCGGCCCAAATGCAAAACCCTGCACTTTGCCGTGTTGAACCTCATTAGGTTCACCCGAGCCCAGCCCTCCAGCCTGTCGAGGTCCCTCTGAATGGCATCCCTTCCTTCCACCGTATCAACCGCACCACTCAGCTTGGTGTCGTCAGCAAACTTGCTGAGGGTGCACTCAATTCCCTCATCGATGTCATTAATAAAGATGTTAAAGAGCACCGGTCCCAAGACAGACCCTTGGGGGACACCACTTGTTACCGGCCTCCACCTGGTCATAGAGCCATTGACCACCACCCTCTGTCTGCGGCCTTTCAACCAATTGCTTATCCATCGGGTCGTCCACCCATCAAATCCACTTCCCTCCAATTTGGAGATGAGGATGTGGTGGGGGACCATGTCAAAGGCCTTGCTCAGGTCCAGGTAAATGACATCGGTCTCCTTCCCTTCGTCCACCAATGCCGTCACTCCATCATAGAAGGCCACAAGATTAGTTAGGCATGACCCTCCTTTGGTGAAAGGGCCATCATAAATTGCTTCCCTTACACTTAGTTCACGGATATAATTTTGAAGGTCCTCCATGGAGGACCACGTCCCTGTATGCAGAGGTGTATCAGATTTATTTGGCCATACCATATGGCAGGCTGCCATTAACCATTCTGCTATAGAATGGTTTTCATTAAGATATTGATTACCTGCATATAACTTCTACCTGAGAGCAGGATGGACAGTCAACTTGCCTATTTCTGGACCATTCACCATAACACTTTCTGCCCCAGAATCCCAGTCTTAATACCCAAGCCAGCACACTTTCTCTCGGCTTGTGCCAAAATTGCTGTACTAAATCCATCAGTTCTGTCGCTGTGTATGGACAGGCTGTTACATGCAAATGAGTCTGGGCAGGGGGGCCTCTGATCAGGCAGCACCCCTGCTGGCCTATCTTGTACTTTTTTTTTTGTTTCCTGGGTTGTAACAGGATGGACTTCTAGCGGATCTGTCAGAATCGGATATTCGAGATCTAATTTAGATTTTTTATTTTCCTGATCAATGAAGTCTGTCAAGTCAGGAGTCTGGTCATTGTCTATTGAAATGTTACAAACTTGACCTATTGGAAGATGCAGAGTTAGCATATTAACAGGGAAGAAATCAAGTTCTTGCTCTAACTTTTCAATACGGTCTTTCAAACATTGGTTTTCCTTCTCTAAAGTATTACTCCTCATTTCAGCACAATTTAAAGCATTTACTAGTAGCCATGCCACTGTGGAGACAGCCAATTGCCTTTCTTTTGTGATCAGTATATACTTTCAGGGACTTAACAAAGAATCTGCCATACAATATGGGGAGATGTTTCTCATAACGCTTAGGGGACCCCATTTTTCAATGATAACTGCTAGTTCATAACAGGGAGATCCCAAAAATCCTGGGATCTGCCCTGGAATCACTTTATCTAAGAGGGTAGTGTTCTCCCCCTTGACCCATTTATAGAAATTCCGAAGAAAAGACATGAGGTAAATTTTAATTTACTTGGCCTACCTGGCTCACCAAGTATACAATCAATGAATATTAAGACATCAAAATTACAAAATAAACAAGAGAGTTAGGCAAAACAAATTCTAACAACAAAAAGAGAATAGATAGAAAGCTTACCTGTAACCTGTTCTTGCTTATGAAACTCCAGCAGAGTGGATCTCCAGAAGAGATCCTTCCCCCACTGGTAGCCAGCTCTTAAATGAGTCTAGAAGAGCAGTTAGGCTCCACCTCTTCAGGCAGCACAGGTGATTTGCCTTCAGCTGTGCTCCTGTGGCTGACTCATTGCTCACCTCAGGTGATCAACCAGAGGTTCAGGCCATAATTCAGCAGTTCCCATACACCATGTAATACAAATAAATCATCATCAACTATAGATTGAGTTACCCATGTTGACATGGATCCTGGGATAACCTTGATAAACTATATGCTTTTTCTTTCATTGTTGTTGTAAACTACTAAATGTTCTTGTTTTCCTACTCTTTGGCAGCTTTTTCCATATGTCATCTGCTGCTCTGATATAGTTGCCATTATAACAGCGGCAGGACTTTGCCTTCAAAACATTGCTATTCAGTTACCTTGATTTTCTTCTTAGAAACTGCCTCCTGTCCTCATGGTTGACCTTTTAGATGAAGTCATGCTAAGTAGAAAACTTATCTTTTTCATATATTTCCAAAACATCATAAACTCTTGCAGACTTCATAAAATCAGCACAAAGATGTCACCTCCAATATGGCAAAAGGGTGGCTTATTTAGTTTCAGAGCTCCTGAGTTCTAATTTCATCTGCCATTGATTTCTTCTGTAACCTCAGACATCTCTCTCACGTAATGTGTTCAGTTTTACTCCTTGTTATTACCGGAGTCTGTAAGAATTCTGAATTTATTAGAGTGTAGTTGGTGATTTGAACAGAAAAGTGTTACACAAATGAATATTCTTTTGTTTAGGTTGCTTTGCATCAGCCTACAACTGATGTTACCTATAAAAATAGAATGTGGGACAAATGATATTTAACAAAAATGCCTTCAGTAATCACTAGGAATAATGCTGTGGGTGTAGTAAAAACTAATAACACTGTCGTCATACTCAGGCTAACAGGCTTTGCTAAAAGATAAGGAGTAGTAATTCAGATCTAGGTGTGTAACAATGCTGTTCTGTAGATTTAACTTGTTTGTACTTCTTTCGGTGGGCTAGCAGGATGAATATGAGATAATTTGAAGCTTCTGAAGCCTAAGACCTTAAATATGTTGTTTCAAGAACTAACGGAATTTGTTTGGCTAGTGTAATGAGGCTAATTTATGATATGTTGCTTTATTAAGCACTATATAAAAACCAGTATTTATCTAAAACCATCATTACACAAAGCTTTATTGATTTGTCATTTAACAAAAATCTAGAAGATGCATTTTTCAGGTTTTTTTTTTTTTAAATAAGCATATAGTTGAAAGTACATGTATAATCAATGAACATAAAGATTTTATAACTATGAAATAAACCAGACAGTTTAGCTAAGCCAGTTATAATAACAAAAAGAGAATAGATAGAATGCTTACCCAGGTCCTAGGCTTGCTGCAAAACTCTAGAGGAGGGACACATAGAACAGGTCCTTCCCTACTGGTAGTCAGCTCTTAAATGGGTCTAGGAGAAGTGGAGCCAGACTCCACCCCTTCCGGCAGCACAACTGAATTGCCTTCACCTGTTCTTCCATGGCTGACTCATTGCTCGCCTCAGGTGATCAATCAGAGGTTCAGGCTGTGATTCAGCAGTTCCCATACAGTACAACATATAAAGAAGTGTTATTATTACTAGATGACAAACTCATTTTACTTAAAATCTCTCATCAGACTGGTTATTTTAAATATTTACTTTATTGGAGAAATAAAAAGCAGTAATTTATATTATGTCCACTAATGACAACACCAGTAATAAAACAACAAAAGAGGAAAACATATTCTGTTTTGTAAGTGTTTAACTTAAAATTCTACATCTGCTTTTCTGCAGTGTAAATACATATGTGTAAGACATACACATTTTAGGTACTTACATAAAACTGCATATTTTGAACACTTCACCATGACAAGCCATTTCTCCACTAATTCCTACAGTACAGTTGTGGGGTGCTACAAAGTTCAAACTTCCTAATTGTGTTTTGATATTTCTGTATTACCATGGCTTGTAGTACTTTGAGACAGCTGGCTGTATTATCTGAATTCTACGTTCAAAGCAATACTTCTTTCTTCCAAAATTTCTTCAGGTATTTCTTTATTCTTTACAGAAGTATCCATTTTATGAATAAGGATTCTACTCATGCCTAAGACAATCTTATCATGACACCTTCAACAATTTGAAAGATCTTATTCACTATGTAGAGTATTTGTATACTTTATTTCTTCTCAGATACTTTCATTCTTTCTATATGAACTCTTGCAAAATCATTTTTTCTTACAGATGTATTATTTATGGCTATTTCAATTTCATTTTCCTTAACAGCTCTGTTCCTGTGTGACAAATTTCTTTTTTTTTCCTTTTTTTCTAAACACATCAAGAAGATTTGATGTTATTCTGTAGCTTAGGAAATACAAATTGCTTTCTCTAAGCTTAAATCAAGTTCTAACACCCTCTCCTCAACATTCAATGTCAGATTCCTATTACAATCTTGTTTATTGTGATTCCAAATACACTCTAAAACTTTCATGCTCACTAATCTCAAGGCTGCTTTTAATTCTCTTTTTCTTTCACAGCTTTAAACATAAAGCTAAAATAATACTCAAGCCTCATACTTTATAAGATAGAAATTTCCTTAAGAGTCTTTAAATTTTTTGTGCAATTTTATAACTGATGCAATGAATGCAATGTTGGAATAGCTTTCCACTTAACAATATCACAAAAAGTTTTGTTACTCCTAATTCTTTAAACTTATTCTCAAGAACACCATCATTTACTCTGTCTATGCCAGATGTCTTTTGTACCTAGAAAGATTTTTTTTTTAAGTTTCAGTTTTCTTGCAGTTTTTTTTTTTTTTTTTTAAGCTGTGAGCTCTCTATTTAAATCTTTTATTTTATACCTTCATTTCCCCAAGTGTACTTTTAATTCTATCTTTACTACTGATACCATACAGTTTCATAACACACGGTGTCCAAGTGCAGAGTACTACCCTTGAGTCAGAGCAATCTCAGACCTGCGTCCAGACTGGCAGAAGAACTCAATGGGAACAGTGCTGCAGAGAACGACTTGGGGGTTCTGGTGGAGAAAAAGGTTGACATGAGCTAACACTGAGGGCTTGCATTCCAGATGGCATCAAAAAGAAGAGTGGTCAGCAGGAAGAGGGAGGTGATTCTATGACACTATGATTGATTCTATGATTCTGTGTTATGGTGTTCTAATTTATAGATTATATTTAAATCAAGCCATTAAGAGTATATTAAGGGAAATAATTTTTTGTCTTTTCTTTAGCTGATAATATGAAATTAGTTTCAAATTGATCAGAGTATTGTAGGGTTTATTTCACTTCTAATTTGAACATTCTAATGCATACAGTGTAACTGAAGAGATTTCCCCATCATCACAGTGCATTTAAAAGTTTCTTTTTAATAGAAACCACATTTATTTTTTTTCACAGCAATAACTACTCAGACTATTCCGTAGTCAGAATGATAATAAACAAGTTCACTAATAAGTAAAATATTTAAATACAAGAATAAATTTAAGCATGAAACTTATGAGAGTCGTTGAAATAAGTAAGTTGCTCCAAAAGTAATGTGTCCTAATTATTTCCCTGGAAACTACAACAGGTGCAAAATGCAAAATAACACAATTTGACAGAGCAAATTCTCAGCTAAAAAACGCTAGTTTAGAACATAGTCACTACAATTAGCTATATATTTTCATCAACAATGAACAAGAGTCTCCATGCCAAGCTCATAAAGATCTGCACCAGTGGAGGTGACCCACCATTTCACAGCTGCTATGTTAGTGCTGTTGCTAGAAAAATGTTGCCCACATAGTCCATCTTCCATCAGCCTGAATAGAAGGAAGTAAAAAAGATCAAATCTGGACTATATGTTGTGTGTGGTAGGACAGCCCAGCCAAGATTGGCAGTATGCTCCATGGTCTGCAAAGTGGCATGGGACCTGTCATTATCATGTTGCAGGCCTGACTTGGTAGTTTGACTCTTCAGACCAGTCAGTGTCAGCATCATACTTGTTAAGTAGATCTTGACAAATTTTCATATGCTGTTCTTTTAGATTTTGTGTGAATTTTCATGGCTAGAATCGCTTGCTAAGATGCAAACTTCATTAGTCAGGTAAGTTTCACTCTCAATCACTTCCGTTGCTGACAGGAAAAGAAAGATATTATGTAATTCAACGTATAGACGTGTCAAAATTTACTCCATGATAACCTGTGAAAGGCAAAGAGAGGCCTACTAGTCTGGATGGGAGTGATTACATTAACAATAGGACAGATTCTGCTAATTTCCTACTGAGATAAATTAATTTGGATATATTGACTTGACCAGGCAGTTCATGGATAATGAGGTTCTTGGAGAAAAGAGCAGTATGTTCAACCATCATAATGTCAAAGATGACCTGCAATCTTTCATGACTGAGGGAGGCTATAGCTAAGAGACAATTGCACCAGGATATAAAACAGCTCATGAAACCTTCATAAAGTGGCATGGATTTCTGGATCATTGGTGAAAAAATGTATCTACTAAGTAGTCCTAACGGAAACATTTCTAGGCAATCATATAATGACCTCAGCAGTATACTGATTACTAACTTAAAATACTTTCCAAATGAGGAATCAGAATTTCTGATGGATCCTCTGATGGATCCTCTTTATTTTTTACTGTTCTGTATGCAGTAAACATACATATTCTCAATCACAAATAAAAGACTTTTAGAAACATATAACAGATTGCATTGGAATCTTGGAAGACAATATCTGGATATGAATTTAAAGGACTTTGATACTTGGAGCTAGACCTTTGCTGGTTAGTACTGCAACAATGAAATTAAGCACCTGAAACAGATGTTTTACAGTATCTTGGAGTATGAAAAATATTTGGTTTTTACTCACAGATAAAAGCAGTTTTGAACTTGGAATAAATCTGCTTCACTATGGGTATTCAGTCTACTTACTCATTTCTTCTACATACAGTATATATTATCTGTAATTTAAATCTTATTTACTGTACAGTAGTGTAATTATTTTCTTTCTGAAAGAAAAGGTAAAATAAATGGAGAATTAATGTGAAAGTCACAATCTAATCTGTGAATCACTCAATAGGATGCTGGAATAGAATGAAGTAGAACTGTATTATCTCCTGTACCCTTTGTATTTTTCTTATATGAATTCATTAGCAAATTGATAAGGAATTTTCCATAGTAGTACCAGAGATTAAGTAGAAAAAGAAAGAAGATCTCCAGCTCTCTCAGCCTGTCCTCATAAAGGAAGTGCTCCAGCCCTTTGTTCATTGTAGTAAGAGCTCCAACATCTCCATGTCTTTCTTGTGCTGCGGGCTCCAGAACTGGACTCCAAATGGGATCTCATGGGAGCAGAGAGGCAGAATCACCTCCCTTGACTTGATCACACATCTCTTGATGCAGCCCAGGAAACTGTTGGCCTTCTGGGTTGCAAGCACACATTGCTGGCTCATGTTGAATTTTTCATTAACCAACACTCCCAAATCCTTCTCCTCAGGCCTACTCTCCAGCCATTCTCTGCCCAACCTGTATCTATGCTTGGGATTGCACTTACCCAGGTGCAGGACCTTGCTCTTGGCCTTGTTGAACTCCATGAGGTTGGCATGGGTTTATCCTTCCAGATGGCATCCCTTCTCTCTAGGGTGTCAGCTGCACCACTCAGTTTGGTATAGAGGGTATTACTGGACATAGCTGTTTATAAAAAGAAGGCATTGCAGTTAACCCTAAAAAGCTTTCATAATCTCATGTTCATGTGCATTTGCTCCTGAATTCAGATGTATCAGTGATAATATAATCCATCTGTGAAGCAATATACAACTGCATTATGAGTCCAGTATTCATGAGTTAAAATTGTCTGGAACTGAAATTATTATGTAGTATTTACAATACCTTGTATTACAGTCTTTTTACTTTGACAGGCTATTTAGATTATGTCTCAGGATTAAAAAGTAGAACAATTCACTGCAGCAAAACCGTAAAAAAAGAAAACACAGTCATATCCTCCTGCTTTCTCAAGCTTCCTGTGATTACATGCAAGACAAAAACCTTTTGTTAGTAGTGGTACTGCCTCATAGGAATAGCTACCTTTGACAGAATTATTATTTATCTACATTCTTACTGGGCAAAAGTTCTGTTTTTAAAAATTAACCTAATATTCCAACTCTGAGCTGAAAAGCTGAATGCTTATGCTACTTACTACTACTTCATGCGTTTTTTTACAAATTTGCTTAAAAATTGCTACTCCATTTGACTTTAAAAGTCAAGGGTCTTTGTTCTACTGAAAAAAATTTATACTTGCTTTCCTTTGTTTTATATAGTGCAATGTTGCTGCTGTTGTTGTTTGAATATTAAAGTCCTTTTCAGCAACATAAGGATCTTCTTCCATGGTAACTGACTATTTATGTTAATTCAGTTCTGCAGCATCAGTATATATTTTAGAGCTATTTTAATTTTTGATGGAGCCCAAAAAATTTTTGAGATTTAGATAGTGATGTTTTGTAACAGTGAATGGGAATAACTTCTGAAAAATTTCAAAAGGCTTTTTAGAAGTGGTTGTTTTCTGTCACTGTAAATATTCCCTGTATATTGTCTGTAAAACAGTGGCAATAGAGAAGTATTTTGTAAAAAGGCTTGAGTCAAGTTCTGTCTTCAGGGTGAAGGCTGTGCTTTACACCCCTCTGAGCACTTTCTAAGTCAGAATAGGGACTGAGTTCAGAAATAAGTGTTTCATTTCTCTTCACAGAGCACAGAACATGCTGTCATTTCATGTGTCCTTTTCTGGGAGTCATTTTAGTGCCTGAAGAGCAAGGTGGATTTTTTGCTCACTAAACCATGGCCAGAAAAAAAATTGTATGTTTACCAAATATGGTCCGAATAAAATACAGCCTATTCAAAGATTGGCATGGTAATTCTCTACATCAGAAATAACATTACAGTATTACATAATTATGTAACAACACGTGTATATGTGCCTAAGCTTTAGGTTTTTTTGAAGCGCTTATTCTAATATGCCTCACATTTCACATTTATAAAAGAATCATAATAGTAATACTAGAAAGGAATATCTTCTGCTATTTCAGGACAGCAAAAACTTAATTTCTGCAGCAATCTAATTCATTGGGTGTCTGGGAAATTGACACTACCTGTTTTTCCACAGGCTGTCTTTGAGCTTGAGGAATGATAGAAAGCTTTAAGTACTAAAGATCCAATTCTGCATTTCATAGACTGATGGGAAACTTAAAATTGATTTCAATGGCAATACATGAATCAATTCTTTCATTGACCCTAAAAAGCCTTTCTATTTCTCTAATTTGATTACTGTTTCTGAGAACAGAAAGGGATACTTTTGTCTAATTTACTTGCTTTCTTGAGGTAAAAAATTCTCTAATTGCCTTATGCTTGAGAACAAATCATAACTGACATACTGTCACACACCGTTTTTTTTTCTTGTGGCAAATATTCTGTTGCAAACTTACAGGCTACCCAGAAAGAGAAAGGAGCTTCAAAGTCTTGCATAGTTTTGACTTTCCTGTCAAATTATTTCTTAGAGGAGAAATACTCAATTGATTCTTCAGCTATATTTTCTCACATTTTGGAGAGATATATCATTTTTTTGGAAAGATGTATCTGAGTGATAATACTGCTTTGTCAATCACTAGTTGCATTGGTGAAAAAGGAGGCAGATTTTCAATGAAAATGCTCAATTTGCTCCAGGAATGAGTAAACTGCTACCTTGAGTACTTCATTAGGTCTCAAGAGTCGTGATAGCACAGTTTAAGGACAGCCACACAGAACAAGTCCTACAGATCATAGGCAATATACTGAATCACACTCAGAAGACCAAATCATCATTTTGCTTTAGTTTTTATAGGGCAAGGAAACAACATGATGCAGCAGCTGTGGAAACCCATGCAATCTGTGCAGCAACTATTTCCTCCAGAAGTCAAAGTTGCACATAACTGTATCAAGAACAAGTTCCAAAACTTTCAAGAAGATCAAGATAACAAAGAGAAGCTTGTTTAGCCATAGATGGTTTTAAAGTTGTAGGCTAGAAAATGTTGTGCATAGTTGCAGTTGAAACATTCCACTCAAATATTATGTCAAACAAGAAATTTTAGAAAGCATAAAACTGCTTTGTTACTAATGGAAGAAGAAACTAGTTAAAAAAAAAAAAAAAAAAAAAAAAAAAAGTTCTTACATGCTAAGTGTTACTCTAAATCTGACAAAAACTGAGAAGAAAGAAATAATGGAAAAAAGAAAAAACAATTTCCAAATCTGAGAAAATCCCGACAATAAATTTCTGTCTTTGAATTAAGTGTCTCAAATCAGCACTGTTGTATGAAATATTCAAACAGGGAGAAAAATAATCAAGGGGAACTACACACTTTTTGAGAAACAACACCAACAGTAGTTTTACAGATATCATTTTCTGGCCTCACTTTTAAAAGCTTTTAAATTTTTCAATAATACAAAACAAATCATTCCTTCTTTTTGGTTTGTTCGCGCTTTCCCCTCCTGCCCTCCCAAATATATGTTTTTATATAAATACAAAATATTTGCTATTTTTAACATATTTTTAAAAATAGAATGCAGTGAAAGTAATTAGTTAGCAATACATAGAAATTTAAACGATTAGAGCTATTTACAATAAAATACATCTGGCCTGACACAATAACAAGAAACCAGATTCTTTTTTTCTATTTTCTTCTCATGAAAAACAAAAAAACAAAAAAAAACCAAAAAACAAAAAACAAAAATAGAGTAAGCCTAAGTGCCTATTATTACCATTCTTGAAAAACACAGAAGATTCATGATGTGATATAATTTTCCTCAGAGAGAAGAAATTTAAAAAGTCAAATTTACTTCAAATAATGGTTACAGTGGTTAATTTCACTAATTGTGAGCACAGTTTCTCATCATTTTTTGTAGAAATTAACCTGGTAAAGGTGTTAAGAATACTCACAACATAAATGCAAGATACTGATTTTTGCAGTGCTGAGCTGTGCATCAACATCATATCTGAGCTTTAGAATAGGAGTATGACGTGTAACTGTACTTGCTAAAAGAGAGAGCAGCAATGGGGAAATTTTCTTTTCAGTTGTTCTGGTTTAACATCTTAATAAATTAGCACATATGAAGCACTTATGTATACAATTAACTTTTAGATTAGCATTGTGTTTAAAAATGTCAAGATTTACAATATCACTCACAATGGTAGGCATGAGGTTTTCCAGGTAGTATCTGCAAATTGCTGGGGCATCTAAATAGATTTACAATAGAATTTTACAATAAAAATGGTATTCTTTTTATGTTGGAAACAATGTTAACTAAAATAATGCCTTCTAGCACTCCCCATGTTTTAGTTCCTCATTCACTACAGACTTTTATTCATTTAAAATTTTTCACATTTCTCAACTTCACAAGTTTAATTAATGATAACTTTGTACTAATGCAGAATTCATGAAGAATTTCTTCCTTTTATGCTGTACACTGCCTGATGGCAGGTTCTTATCCTGCCATCTCTCCAGCTTTCCAGCTTGATAGTGATTCTAAGATACAGCTTTCAGAGGTGGGAACTACATTTAATAAGGATGTTAAATACAAAGATGCTAAATACAAATGTGCATTTTATTTATTAATTAATACAATACTTTTTTATTATTTCCATGTGGCACCATAGTAGTAGGCAAATAATAATGGTAAATTCAGTTTTCTTCAGAATAATGTACAGAGCAATATAAACACCATTATGAGCCAAGTAAGTCATTATTGTACACATTATACAACCATCAGTGCAAATTACCCTAAAAATGCAAAATAAATCCATAGCATAAATGAGTTTCTTTATACTTTGCTGAAAGCAGACTTTTATTTAATCAACTGTTACATTTGACACATATTAATATTTATTTACATTATTTCACACAAAGTTTTAAATACTATCTTCAAACGCTTGAAGTATGACACTTAATAAAAGTATGCAATATAGTACATAACACCAGATAAGGTCATTAAAAAAAACATCTCCAGAAAACTGGACTGTGGCAGAAATGTTTTACCCTTACAGTACTGCTTCTGTAGTTGGAATCTGTTCTAATATGCAGTCCTGACAATATTACTGAAAGCAATCCTGTGCAACACTGTGTCCTGCTCTTTCTTTAACCTTTACATTTACGTGTCTATACAGTGTCATGCAAAAATATGCAACTTGAAAAGAGTGATTTGTTGAAGTCATAATAACAGTGGAATCACGTAAATGATTCATGTAATAACACAATATTGATCTTCTGAACATAACCACACTATTTAGGAAAAAAAATACAATATATATACAATATATAAAATATTTTCATTTAAAATAAGGAAGTGACAATTCATTCACATATTCATTGAAACAATACAAGAGGTGAAAAAGAATAAAAAATCAGTATGTTTTGAATTCCAAAGTATAATATAAAATACTTCAAAGTTCTTTCCAAAATATATCTTATTTTCCTATTTTTTTATCCATTTGCAATTCTCAAGAATGATATTGGTCAACTATATTTTTGAGATTTTCACTTTTATGCATGCTTTTGTCTATTTAAATAAATTTCTTTTATTACAACTGAAGTTGATTCTGGTAGAGAACTATAAACTCTCTGATAGGTAGAACTAGATTATAAAAGATAACATTCCTTTAACTTCTCATAAGAGGAATTTAAATAATGCTCTACATGAGTTTAACAGAATCTGCGTTTTTTTTTTTTGAAGCAATTTAGAAATTCATACTCTGAAATTCTCTTCAAAGAGATGAAAGGGTCACATACGATGTCAAATCTGTATTTTTAGAGTTTCAACTAAACAGTTTCTTTTAGTTGAATTAAAATGAAAGTTAACTTACAGAAACAATTGATTTGGATCTGCTACATACATAGAAAGTTTTATAATAAAATTGAGAATTCAGGGAGGCAGAATTGAAATTAAAAGGATTTAGGAAACAACACATACCAAGTTTGGAAGTTCACAGATTTAACAGAATTATTCAGTAAGATTTTGTTTTTTAACTTCCACTATCAGAGTAAGGAGTAAGGAGTAAGAACCTGTAATAAAAATAGCATGCTGGGTATGGCCTGTCAGAGGGGAAAAAAAAAAGCAAAAACAAAACAAAACAAACAAAAAACCAAAACACCAAGAATTGAGAAAATAAAAAGTAGAAAGAAATTTTAAAAAGAAAAAAATAATAATTAAAGAAAAAAAATACTCCTGAACCTACTTTTCTGTTCCAAGAGGAAACCACATCTTTTCACTTTATAATGCAGGCAGGATTTAATACTCCTCTAGGTTCATTAAGTGCCAGATTTAATCTCACTGCCCTGTTCACCAGACTAACTTCAAAAAATTTCTTAGCTCTCAGTATCTGGACATGTCCCCTTTTCTCTACCTTCAGCTCTCTGTTCTTTTGTTCACATGACATATAGCAACCATAGAGTGATGGCATACAGTATTACGCAGAGGTTACCATCACACAATTCAAATCATTGCCACTTACTAAAATCAAAACCCTTGAGGTACGCATCAGTTTTCCCCATCTTCCTGTATCACCCAGCAAGAGCACCAATGTCCTTGAGAAAAAAACATTCCTACATACAGGTTTGCCTTTGCCTGTTGCAGAACTAATCCAGATCATCATGCCCAGCATGCTCCTTATATGCATCATGAGACTTTATATCTTTCTACACTGTGTAAGAATTGGGCACAAACAGCTTGACTGACTGATTGCTGAATATTAACTGATCAGGTGGCTTTTGCTAAACGTGTCTCCATGTTTGAATGTCCCAGCACCACTGTTCTAAATGTAGTCTTTAACACTCCACTGTACTGTACAATTTTCCCAGAGGCTGGTGCATGGCAGTGGATGTGATACACATACTCAATGCCACATCGGCCCAAGTATTTACGAGGTTGTTTTGGACAAGAGTCCTGTTGTCTGATTCAATTCTTTCTGGGTGCCATGTCACTACAAGATTCCGTTTTCAAAGCCCAAGATAGTATTTCAGGCAGTGGCATGGAGAATGTGATCTGTTTCCAGCCATTCAATGGTTGCATGCAGCACTGTAAACACATAGTGTTTATCATGGCAATCTTAAAGGACTGTGACGTGATTCAATTGCCCATATTTATGTTTCAGCCATCATATTCCATACCAAAGAGGCTTTATACACTTTGCTTGCTTAATTGCAGTGTGTGTTTTACACAGCACCATAACAGATCCAGGAAAAAATTAAATCTATTCCTGTTTAAATTAGGAAAGAAAACCCACACCAATAAGAGAAGGTACGATCTTTCTAAAATATATACAACAGCTGTATATTCCATGCTGGTACTGCATACTGCATATTACTGTTTGGAAGACTCTTTTTATTTTTTAAATGTATTTTTGTGTATTCTAATTTTTCCTTTATGTTGTATAGTCTGAACTCAAATTATTGTGATGCTAACACCATTATCATATATTCTGTAGGCTTGCATAGTAGGCAGCAAAGGATTCTGTTCATCTGAGAACATTTTATTAATTTCATGAGAAATGCTCAAGTTTTGAATTTAGTTGCAAAGGTCACTGATTCGCATAGATTTTCTAGCAACAGCAAGAAATGTATGCTGTTACTGTATGCTTAAATGTCAAGCTAGCTGTCGCTAGGGTAAAAAGCACAAATATAATTGAAGATTTCTGCATAAGTACAAAAGAATTTAATTAGAAGATATTTATTCTAATTTCTTCACTAAAAAAAAAAAAAAGATGAAACATGCATGGAGTGCTAATTTCAGCAACTAGTCAGTATCTTGACTGGTGAAATTATATTGCTCTTTCTCTCCAGATTTTCATTTACTTGGTTTCAGATTTTGTCATGAGTGATATTTTCATAGAATCACATAATCATAGAATTGCTCATGTTGGAAAAGACCTCCAAGATCATCAGGTCCAACCTCAGCCTAACCATACTATTCTAATTCTAACAACCCTCTAGCATCATAAACGATAGCATGTACACAAAGGGATAGTGACCCAACTAGGACAAGTGGCATTTCTAACATCCACATCCACCACCATCATCCTAAACAATATTTTCCTCAAAACAACACTGTTTCACATCAAGTATTACTCCATGTATCAAGTATTACTCCATGTTCTTAAAAGAAGAAAAAACAAACAAACAAACAAACGTAAACAATTTATAATGAAGTATTAGTGAATTTTCCAATTATTTAGCATTATGTTTTTTTCACTGCTACCACCCTTTTATAAAAATAAGGTTTTTCTATAGCACTTAGTTTTCCAGAAGAACATATTTTACTGCTGAGGAAAGCTGCTGGCACCTCCATGAAAGGGCAAAACACTGGAAAGGCAATGAGAAATAAGGAAAAAAAAATTATGAAAAGCAGCTCTGCAAACAACAATATTACAGAAGGAGAAGCATGTGCTGCAGCACAGGAGCATAGATCCCCCTGCAGCCCTTAGAGATCATTATGTTGGAGCAGATATCCACACTGCAGCCTGTGGAGGTCCCCATGTTGGAGAAGGTAGATACTTCCTGAAGTAACTGGGCCCACAGAAACATCCATGACCTACTTCACAAACTGGAAAAGACATATCCAGTGGCTACTACCTCTGTATTTTTTCCAGTTACTTCTACTGGTAGGTAAGAAGCTAAGCTAGTACAAGGTTTATACATCTAAATATTTCATCAAACTTAGTTGAGGGCCACACCCCCCCCCAAAAAAAGGAAAAAAGATATAAAGTTCTTAAGATCTGATATTTGTAAGCTTTTGGTACCTAAAGGGAGCTTATAAACAGGAGGGAAACCAACTTTTTACATGGGTAGATAGGGCAAGGCGAGATTTTAAACCAGAATTGGGGAGACTTAGATTAGATGTCAGGGTAATTTTCTTTGAGAGAATGGCAAGGTGCTGGAACAGGTTGCCCAAAGAGGTTGTGGATGCCCCATCCCTGGAGGTGTTCAAGGCCATATTGGATGGAGCCCAGACTTTTAAAAAGGATCATGATGCAATGGCCAGCTCTGACAACATTTAGAATGTATAGTACATTCAGTTTTACATAGCTCTATCTGCCTTATAGTTATGACTTACATTTTAGATTTTTTTTTTGAAGAGCAGATTTTAGGATTCAAATCATTAGCAATTCTGAAGCATTCTAGTTGCTGGCAGTTTTCACCGTCCCCTGGGGGCAGGAAGATAGTCTTTGCAATAACAGTGAAATAAATTACTTGGGAAAAAAGGAAAAAAGAAAAAAAAAAAGGAGAGAAAATATTCATTATTTTCTATCTATTCTCATATCCACAGAAGTAACAACACCACAGCTATGAATCTGTTGTTACACTACCACTCATGGATGACAAACATGTAGTGCTTAGTCGTATGTGTACATTTCTGATGCTGGTTGTTAACTGTTGTGCGGAAGAATCTGTAAACTATTTTCACAGGAGGACACTTCTGAATTGCTTCACTTGTTACCGAGCCAGAGAACAAAGCTGAATTTCAGGGATCTTGCTGTGCTATCCTCCAAGCACTCTTCCTTCAAAATGAATTTTATTTTTAAACCAAAGCATTTCATTACTTCAAAGGAATAATATATTCTTCCTAAAATTCAGAATATCATTTTATAACTACAATAACATGTTGCACCACACTAGTATAACATAACTTCTAAGTAGTTAAGATAGCTTGGCTTTGGTTCAGGGATTATAACATCTGCAAGGAATGTAATTTTCAATAAATGTACAAAGTGAAACCACAGTTTAGGAGCTCTTTCTCAAATTTACTTTACTTTGGAGTTTAGTTATTGTTATTTCAAGTCTGTCTTTGTTAAAGCAATCACTCTTTATCACCTGTACCAAAATGAAGAAAATAAACAGTATCCTCTGGTTGATCATAACACAGCTAATCCAGTGAACCAATGGGCATTTATCTGAGCAACTTATGTAGCATGTCATGCTCATAATTAAGGCACAGTTCTTCAAGAAAATATTCTTACTGTGCAGCTGCAGTAAAAATTATAGTTAAGAAATACTGTCATACACTCCTGCAAAAGGACAATAATCATGGTAATGGATTTATGTTTTCCATTGTGCTGTAAGCATTCCATGATACTGTTGGGTCAATGCATAGCTATTAAAAAATAATAATAATAATAAAGCCTTTTATAAGCTTCTTTTCTAGTCTGGAATTTGGGTTGCTTAAAAGTGGCTCAAAGACCCTAATTTCCTTTGGGTCTGCACTGTGTTTTATAATACAGTATATACAGAGAAAATGTGAGGGAGCTGGGCTTGTTCAGCCTAGGAAAGGCTTGGGGGAGACCTTATTACAGCCCTTCAGTATTTAAAGGCAGCTTATAAACAAGATGATGTTAGGAGGGGGATATTACTGAGAGGCTGGTGAGGCATTAGAACAGCTTATGCATTTAAGCTGTGGATGCTCCATCCCTGGAAGTGTTCAAGACCAGGTTGGATGGGGCCCTGGGCAGCCTGATCAAGTGGGTGGCAGCCTTGTCCATGGCAGGGGGTTTGAAACTAGATATCTTTAAGGTCCCTTCCAAACTAAGCCACTCTATGACTCCATAGCTGTTGGAAAGCTACCTGCAGAGTCACCTTTGCATTCATCTGCACACAGAACGTTGGAAAAAAACAGTTGGTTACATGAATCTATGTGTATTACTTTATGATTTAACAGGTACAATCTTACCTAAAATAAGGAGACAGATGTGACATATTTAGGCACACCCTATGTCATAGGCTATATGTTAATACAGGTTCAAGGTCAAATGCAATTTAGCAAAAGGAGGAAATATTTGCAGTAGTATTGGCCTTACTTAAATTGTGACAATATAGAAATATTTTAAGATTTATTTATGAATGAAAGACTTGATTGATCTTTATTTTTCAATAATGTCCACATTTGGTCTGTTAAACCACTTAAAAACATAGAATCATAAAATATCTTGAGTTAAAAGGGACCCAATAGGATCACTGAACTCAACTCCTGGCTTCATGCTGGACCACTAAAAATTCAAATCCTACGTCTGAGAGCGTCGTCCAAATACTCCTTGAACTCTGGCAGCTCAGTGCCATGACCATTGTCCTCGGGTGCCTGCTCCAGTGCTCGACCACCGTCTGGTGAAGAACCTTTCCCTAACACCCAACCAGACTCTCCCCTGACACAGCTCCATGAAACCCCTCACTGTCACTGTCAGAGAGTAGAGCTCAGTGCTGCCCCTCCACTCCCCTCATGATGAGTTGTAGACTGTAATGAATTCACCTCTCTGTCTCTTCGCTAAGAAGGACAAATAAATACACCTTTTTAGACCTTTCACTGTCTCTGTTGATCTCCTTTGGGCAATTTCTTTTATAACACGGAACCCAAAAGTTCACACAGTAATCACAGTGAAGCCACACCAGTGCAGAGGGCACAGAGAAGGGCAACAATCACTTCCCTCAGTGAGCAAGTTAAACTGGGCTTAATGCACCCTCAGGGTATAATTGGCCCTTTTGGCTATTATGGCTCACTATTGGCTCATATGCAATTTATCATCGACCAGAACTCCCCGGATCTAGATTGTTTATTGACTGCTCTCTGTAGTTAAAGAAGTCCAACTAGAGAAAAATAACTCCCCGTATTTCTGTGTTAGTGAAGTCTGAGGAATGGAAAATAAATAAATAAATAAATAAAAATCAAGCAGAAAATACTGTTGCAAACCACTGATTCTAGTCCTTGCAAAAAGCAATAAGTAAAACAATTTCCAAAATCTTCAGTGTTTCATAGCGCTGCATTAAATGCACTTAAAGTTCTGGATATCAGAAATCACAGTTTAACTGCTTTCATTTCATGTATGTCTAAGTCAAGACTACAACATTGTAATTAGTATAAACTAGAAATGCTTCTGGTACTTTAAGTTCAGATCTATCAACATCTTCATAGTTTCTTTAGTGTTCTTTTGTTTGGGATTTTGTTGTTGTTGTCTGTTTATCTCTAATTTGGCTTTAATTAGCAAAGTGTGAAATAGTGATTGTCTTGAAAATTTTTTAAATAAAATTATCTTTTAAAAATTTGTTAATTAAAGCTCATGCATCTCCACACATATTTTCTGCCATAAATCGATCATTATATTTGTTCTGCAGGTAGCAGGCATTTTAATGTATGTATTTATTTACTGTTCTGGCATATAGCTCTTTGTTTTTGTGTCTCAAAGAACAGATCTTCATTTTTCTGTTTAATACATCTGGGTCCTCAAAGTTAAGTAGTTCTTATTTCTTATGTCAATGAAATTCATAAAATATTTGGTAAAGACAATTCAAATTATACTTCCATATGAACTGCTCTTCTAAATTGGGAGACACACAGAATTCTGTTAGGAATATGAAACAGCAGCTAAAGAATATTGATATCAATGACAGGTGACCTTTGCAGAAGCACATATATGGTGCATTTACCACATGTAAATGGTATTGCATGGTATGCAATTTTTACTATAGTGATTTTTTCAAGAAATCTTTCTTAAGAATTAAGAACATAGAAATATTAGGTTTTACATTTTTGCATATATTATCTTTACATAAATATCTTTTTGAAAATAGTAAGTTAAACTGAGTGCAAAAAAAAAAAAAGTTTGATGCTTCAAATGGATTTCATATTCCATCTCCAAGTTGATTGCATACATTTTGACTGCTAATTAGATAAGAAAGCTATTATAGAAATGTACTCAAGCTAATTTCCTTTAGGAGAGTCTTCTGAGAGATGAAATTCAGCCAACAACCTGATGAGAAACCCTTTGTGAAAGTATCTACTGATTGGCTTAACAGGTCTTGATCTGACAAACTTATATAGTTCTTAAGTGGTGTCAGTAAAAACATCGCTTGATCAAAGAGTGCTTTTTTAACAGAAGAAAGAACATGCTCATAGTTTGAATTTCAGGAGGTTAATATCAGAAGCATAATCACTACAAGTACATTGAAATATATTTGTATTGATTCCTCAGGCCCGTAAAAATGTCCAGTAGAAGCCTTGGTTGTAAGAGAAATATGATAAATACACATTTAATTAAATTACAGACTTATGGACAAATTGTAATTCAACCCTCTTGATAATCAGTACATAATTCATAATAAAAATTATATAACTAATTGATGGAGTTTCAAGATGGCTTTAATTAAAAATTAATAGTTCAAATGAGTGATGTATATTTTTCTGTTCATATTGCACTGTTTCATCCAACTAGAACTACCATCAGAAAAGATGAAATAACTTCCTTTAAATCCACTTAGCTTGACTATAGCAGTGTTCATAGGAAGCATTTAAATAATAATCTGTATATCAAAATTCATATCAAGTCTTCTGGAAGTCTTCTACTTATAAATTAAAAGAGTTTATGAACTATAGTCCCATTTAAAACAATCTGGCATGAAAATATGCTGAGCACATATGGTACTTGGCTAATAATTTATAGTCTGCAAAATAAGAAAATAGAAATTATTATAATTATGTGAATTACAACATATGAAATTTCTATGAAAAATGTGCACCATAAACTGTATGAGAATACAAATGAAAAAGCTGACAGTAAAGAGAACGGATCAAATTCTGATACTTCATTGCAATTCCTTTGTGTTCATCCACCAGAACAACAATAACTAGAGAGATGGAAGATCCAATTTTGACTACAGTAGATACAAACATATATGTATACATACATAAAGACATTTTATTTCTGTAACCAAACCACACTACACTGATTAATCTGATTTTAACTCTATGAAAGTTAATAACTTCTAGAAGAAAGCAGTACCGCTTACCTATTAGGAATGATTTTCAAACAAAAATACTTTCAGAACAGCTTATTTTTCAAACAGGTGTTAGTACTATCTCCTCCTTAAAATGGAAAGGGCAACTTTGACATTATGGAAGGTGAGAGCGAAAGTTGTAAACGCATAAATTGTAGGTGCTTTTTTGTTTGTTTGTATTAACAAAAAATATTTCATTTTTATAACATTTAAGAAAATGGCCATCAGAAGAAATTTAGAATTGGATTTAGAAAATATATAAAAATTAAAATAGTTATCATATCATGTAACATGCAACAATTTTTGAAATCACTTGGGTTGTAAGGGAACCTTAAAGGTCAACTATTCCAGCTCCCCTGCAATGAACAGAGAAACCAACAGCTAGATCAGGTTGCTCAGAGCCTGGTCCTGCTTGACCTTGAATGTCTTCAAGGACAGGGCATCCATCACCTCTCTGGGCAACTTGTTTCAGTGCCTCAAAATCTTTATTGTAAGAAACTTCTTTTTTTTATATCCAATCTAATCTCCCCTCTTTTAGTTTGAAACCATTTCCTCTTGTCAAAGTAGACTCTGATGCTCTCATACTTTCAAATTACAGATGACGGAGGTGACAGGCACTTCCAGGTTCTGGCAGAGCAGCAAGCAGCACAGCTTTTCCTCTCTCTCCCATTTTACTTGATTTATTTTTATTATTATCTTACATTCTTTTACAATTTGTAGTAAATTTATTATCTTACCTTAACTGGGTTGTTTTTTTTCTCCTACCCAGAAGGGGAACAGGAGGATGAAAGGGACCTTCTTTCCTCTTTTCCTGTTGTGCTTGAAACTTCAACACCATCTTAAGAATAAATGTGACATTGACTTTTCTCAAGTTACTGCGGACTTCACCTGACTACCACGGCTTTTCAAGTATCATCAAAAGTGGCTTGGCAACTACATCAGCTAATTCCCTCAGGAGTCTGGGATGCAGCTCACTGGGACCCACAGACTTACGGATGTTCATCTTCCTCAGGCAGTTGTAAACCTGATTTCTGCTTACTGTAAGAGAATCAGTGCTCCTGCTGTTCCCACCTTTTGAACCATCTGCTTGAGGTCTGCATGAGGAACAGTTACTAGTAAAGACCGAGGCAAAAAAAAGTTGTTGATACATTATATAACTGTATTTGTGTTGATATATTATATATCTAATGCCTGATTTTAAAAAGTAAATGATTTCACAGAAGAACGTGTGTTTATCTTTTCCTGGAATATTGTGTATTTTTGTTTCCATATTTTGAAATTGTTTTGAGTAAGAGAGAATCTTAGTAAGGAGAATGATGTTTTGGAACCCGTTGTATAAGTAGAAATAAAATAACTCTAGTGATAAGAATCAGTAGGGAAAAAACTGATTGAAACTATTTCACCACTTGCAGTTATCATTAATGGTTTTAATGGTTTTAATAGTCATTAATGATTTGATCCTTTTTTCTAGATATTTGGGACTAAGTATTTATTCACAGCAGAATTCTTTACATTGCTTTGGAAATGTGGCACATTTATGCTGACTGTATTTCGTAAATAGTTCGTCTTTTTCTGAAGACTTATGGAAGCTGCAAAGTCGTATGATCTTTGTCAGAGCGTTAATAATGAATTCTGTAGGAGAAAAAAACAGTAGTAGACAGGAGCTACATTCAAAGTCTATGTTTCAATGTTTGTGGGAATTGCCTTTTTGCCTTTTGAGCAAAATTGTGGAAATCAATGTATTACCATGTTGGTCTTAAAATTCTGAATGAGAAGATTTGCCTTGATGAAATGCGAATGTGTTATAAGATGCTGGAAACAATTCAAAATGCTTTTTGATTGATAGCTGTAGAAATAGTGTAAGCATAATGGAAGAACTATCAACTTTATGTTTTTGCTTCTACACACAATAAAAATGATTTATAATGATCCACAAACAATTGGATCAAGCAGTTGAACCATTTCTGGAAATTTAATAATTTATTTTCTGTAAAAACAAGCAAACAAACAAACAAACAAAACAAAAACAAAAACAAAAATCAGTTAAATATTGTAAAAAAAAATATTTCAGAATCATTACATTATAGATTTTAAATGCAAGTAAAAGAGCAAAAATTCCCAATGGGAAATCACTAGGTGACTTGACTTGCATCCGCAGGACACCTGCCTCTAAAGAAATCTTCTATGATTAAATACCATTCATTTTTTTATATAATCTCTCATTTTAAATCTGAATGATAAATATAAATATAAAACTCTGTACTAATATATGTATACATCTATATAAAATACACATCACAGACTTTTCTCACACATAAAGTAAGCATTCATTCAGTGATCTTTTTTCAGCTCTTCTTCCTGCACAACACATATTCATTTGCATACTTTTTTGGTTCTTCCTGTAGTCAATTAAGCATACTTCATGACATCTACAAAAAACATGATTCTCTCCACTAACTTAATGTATTTAATCATCATGGACACTTTATACTGTACTGAAAGAGAAAATAAAAAGATTCACTCTATTCAACATTTATTCCTTAAGTAGAAAAAATCTATTTTTTATAAAATTCAACTCTGTCCAGACAATTAGTAGGCATGCTAAAAAAGCCTTTCAGCCTTTATGGGTATTTATTCGTAAGATGATCAACTCCCTAAAATCCACTGGCTTTACTAAATAGGATATCTCTAACTAATCCAGAGATTACTTCATATTTAGATACCTACAAAGACACATTCTAAAGACAAATTCTACCTCCTCTTTGCAGATGCTTGTATTTCTACTGACCATTTAAGAAACTTAGATGATTTTCAGAGGTGTAGATTATCTGAGATGAAGACCATCCTTATAACAAGAAAATTCTACCCATAAAAACCAAAAATTTAAATGGAACACCTCTGGAGAATTTGCCAAAGCAATGGCTAATATACCTTGTTCCAACTCCTTCATGCAGAAAAATTTGAAGATGTGTCTTTAATCTCTTCAATGAATAACAAAACACAACACATTACATTTAAGCTTACTTCTCACTCTTTTATGTTTCAACTATTTAACTTTGCATGGCTTGCTTAATTGTAGATCAGACCAGAGAAAGACAGTATGAAGATAGGGAAGTCTAGCAGACATCACAGAAAGACAGAAAAGGTATATCTAGAGAGCGTGGAAGAAGGCAGGAAATGAATTAGATGATAAAAGAACTTACTGAAAGCGGTGACAATGAAAGACATCTTGTGAGTTTTTCTACTGTAATTATGTATTATTTAATCAATGACAAAATTACACGAGCTTCTACCTTTGATGTCTCATCACAGAAATTTTGCATATTCACAACTGCCAAAACAATATTGCAAATAAAAAGAAATACACAGAGTAACAGAACTGACTAGTAAGACCTTTTAAATAATTGAAATGTTTCTGGTGAATTATTCAGGTAGCCACTTTTACATTATAGAGAAGCAGATATAAACAGTCTGGTAAAATGCACATACATTTCACTTAGAAAAAGGTGTGCAGAAAATTATGGAATTCAGTTGTGATCAAAAGTTTCTAGATATCTTAAAGAAGTAAACTAAAAATGCAAATCACAATGTTTGGATAGAGTAACAGTATCTAGGAATCAAGAAAATTGCCTGTGCTGAAAATGCACAAAATCTCAAAAGCAATGTGTATGATATCAAATGAACTATGACAGATTTCCTTCCATCACTGAGACCAACTCTGTGAAAGAACCTGCTATTAACTGCCTCGTGCTCCAAAGCATAGGGAATAGGTCCACAGTGCCTTCTGGGGGTCATCAGTGTTCAGTGCTAAGTCCCTGTCTGTCCCAATAAATGCTCTGGGAGACATTACAGGCACAAGCTGAAACATTTTCAGGGACCATTCTAACAGTCTGATAGAATTCGCAGTAGAATCTAGGAGCATTTAAAGAAAGTGTTTTATTTATTAATAAAGATAAAAGTAAGGTCTCCTTTACTGATATTTGGTTTTCTCCTTGTGTTTTAACTGTATACTTCAGGCTTAGAAAGAGATGATTTGTTACATCATATGGCATAATTGTGCTTTCTGAGTCCTGTGCCAATTATTGTTAATTGTGTTTGTGTATTCATTAACATTCATTTTTGGTGTGATACCTATCTGTATATTGGAGGAGCATGTAGCTCTTACTAATCAGAGACCACTGCCTACATTATCAGCACATAATCCCAGATTTATTTGTGAAGTGTGGAGAATAAGGTGTGGTTTAAGAAGCCTTCATTCTAAAAGCCTGCTAGTCCACAATATGATTTCCATTTTATGTTGCCTAGCAACCTATCTCTGGTATCAATCCCAGCATACAGATTGGCAAAAAGTTAAACAAAGGGAAAACAGATAATGAAGACAAGAATGGGATATCTGAAAATAAAACATGCACGTAAAGGAGTCCATATTATAAACTTGTGCATGCATATCCTTTTGGACATCATGAGTAAAAAAACAAGGATGTCATTGAAATCTGTGTACATTTGCACTACAAGGTGATATCGGCCCAGGGCAATCCCAGGTATTTATACAGACTGGGGGAAGATCATGTGGAGAGTAGCTCTGCAGAGAAGGACTTGGGGGTCCTGATAGATGAGAAGTTGGACAGCCAGCAGTGTGAGCTTGCAGCCCGGAAGGCCAACTGTGTTCTGAGCAGCATTAAAAAAGGGGTGGCCAGCAGGGAGAGGGAGGCTTTTGTCCCCTCTACTTGGTTCTTGTGAGGCCCCATCTGTAGTACTATGTCCAGGCCTGGGGCCCCCACTACAGGAAAGATGTGGAACTCTTGGAGTGGATCCAGAGGAGGACAACTGACACGATTAGAGGGCTGGAGCACTTCTCCTATGAAGAAAGGTTAAGGGAACTAGGTTTGTTTAGCTTGGAGAAGAGAACACTGGGGAGACCTCATTGTGGCCTTCCAATATTTGAAGGGAGCATATAAACAGGAGGTAGTACGACTGTTTACATGGATGGATAGTGATAAGAAAAGGGAGAATGGTTTTAAACTGAGATGGAGATTTAGGTTAGATATTAAGAGGAAGTTTTTCACACAGAGGGTGGTGACACACTGGAACAGGTTGTCCACAGAGGTTGTGGATGCCCCAAACCTGAAGGCGTTCAAGGCCAGGCTGGATGTGGCTCTGGGCAGCCTGGTCTAGCGGTTGGTGACCCTGCACACAGCAGGGGGGGTTGAAACTAGATGATCTTTGTGGCCCTTTTCAACCCAGTCCATTCTATGATATGATTCCATGAGGAAATAATAGATTAAAAGAAATAATAAATAAATAAATGAATAAAAACTCCTTCCTTCCTTCGTGAAAAGGCTGTAGACTGAAGGATCTAAATGGACAAATCCATAACTTTTCCCTAAAATATAGTTATAATAGAGTTAATATATCATGCTTATAAGAAGGAATATTTCTAACATTTAATGATGGGCCCATTTGTAAAGCTGTACAGGTTTCCTGACAATGGTACAAGTTCCATAAATTAGATATGTGTAGATTAGTGTCTGGGAACACCAGACACTGGAACTGCTTTGCAGCATGGACTCAAGCATATACCGGACTCTTGTCATTTAAGATATTTTTAACATATTCTGATTTATTTTAATTATTTCCAAGATTATTTATTGTGTTGCATCTTGATCACATAAAGATAATGTAGCATATATATCTTCTTGCAGTGTTCTACAGCTTGCATTTTGTCCTAGAATACTGAAATTATTGTGACCTCTATTTGCATTTGGAGTCTAGCAGCAGTACCAACAGAAGTACCATTTGACTGTCAGCTGCTTCCAAACAAAAGCTGAATGTGATACTTCTTTTCAACTACCTTTTATTAACAGGCCATGTGTAGCTCCTTTCTGTGTTCAGCTAGAGCCTTAATGATTTGAAATAAAATTTGCACAGATACAGGAATAGATCTAATCTGAATTAACAATTCCAAGACAGAGACCTGCCATATGGCTTCAAACACTTCCTACTCAGTACATGACTCCTCTAGCTCTTCATCTGAGTTCCATTCAATGTATTCAGTAAGTGTGCGAGGAATTTTAATCTGATTCTTTTCTCTCTACTTGCGTACAAGATTGCACTTGATAGCTGAAGACAATGGTCAGAACAAAGCACTATGCTTTTCAACAACACTCCAAAATTCAGATCAAATATGGAAAGAATTGTGAGGGGGAGGAGAAAATGTACAGAAGTATTAAGCCTTTCAGAAACCTTTTTCCTCTTTATTCCTTAGGTATTCCACATGCCACTTTTGTATATATTCAGTTGCTAATACTGCTGACAGAAAGAGTATAAATTATGATGTACTCAGAACCACTTGTCTTTCCAAGCGTTGCACATTTACTTCTCTATCTTGATAAATAAATTTATTCCTTGTATTAGTCTAAATTCTGACTTCTTTTTTTTGCCACAACACTAAATGAATTCTTGTAATCTTACAATCATGATAATGGGTTCATCCTGTTGATCACATTAAGCAAACACTTCATGCTAATAATAGAATATTTCAGCACTGGATTCTGTGGCTCATGGGAGTCCAAATCTGGGAGCTTGCTCCGTATTTCTTGTTAGCCATGGAACTTGAGAAGTTTACTTAGTCTGAAGGATTCTGGAACTGACTACAAGAAAGGTCAACCATTGCTGCCAGATCTGCAAAAGAATTGTGTCACTGCAGCAATCCGTCAGTACTGACCTCTTGCAATAAATGTCTTGCATGAAGCATTTATTGCAAGCAGTATTCCTGGCTCCTCTATCTTAATCCTGTATAGACTTCGAAGACAAATGAAGAAAGTGGGGAACTGAGTCTATAGAGCTTCCTAGATACACTCAGAATGCCCTCTACATGTCCTTTGACTACTATGCTCCTATTTAATCCTTCCTGACTCTTGTGGTTTATTCCAGCAGGTGGCTGTGCACCACACAGTCAGTCGCTCATTCCTCACCTTCCTGGTGATGGGGGAGAGAATCATAAAAAATGTAGAACTCGTGGGTTGAGATATAACTATAAGACAGAAAAGGAAAAGGATAATAGATGTGACTATATATATGTATAAGAATGTATGAATGTATATAAGAAGTAATGGACAAGCAATTGCCCATCACACCCCAGTCAATGCCCAGCTAGTCCCTTGAGCTGCAGAAGAGAGAGATGAACTCCTACCCCTTTCAAAACTCCTTCTGAATGATATATGCTATAGAATATCCCTTTGGCCAGTTTAAGTCAGATGTCCTAATTCTGTTCCCTCCCAGTTCCTTGGGTCTTTCACTGAGAATGGTCTCGGCTTTGTACTTATGTGATAGTGCTTAGCTGCAACTACAAACATCGGTGTTGTCAACATTGCTTCTTTCCTAGAATTAAAACACAGAATCATATCAGATGCTCTTAAGAATACAGTGTCATCTCAGATGAAACTAAGACAATATCCACTTTTCCCATATCATTTACATCGTATTCAAGTCCCACAATTTGTATACATCCTGATTACTATCATTTATCCTTTTTTTTTTTAATACATATACACACATATTATTACCATAGTTTATGGGCCATTCATTTAAACTGTCCACCATATTAATTTAGTTCATAACTTTAAGCTCTTTCCATCATAACAGTCTTTCAATGCAGAAGGGATGATTCACAGCTTCTGCATGCAAAAGCTAGTTCTGGTTCCTTCAGATTTCATTCTTCTTTAACCTGGTAGTTCTTTCTGTTGTACTGTTAACAAGGCATACAAAAACCATAATAATGAGATACAGTATTATGTAGCTATCTAATGTGCATAATTTAAATTACTGGCTGTTCTCATCCAGCTGAAACTAAGACACCTACCTGTCCATTATGTCTTATCCTATATTATATGAGTTCTTTCACCTTACAGGGTAAAATGGGAGAATACTACCATCTGTTCCATTCAGGGAGAGGGAACATTCAAGCAACCTTCTGGAAAAAAAAGAAAAAAAAAAAGAAAAAAAAAAGGAAGCATGTAAATCATAAAATGCACTGTACTACAGACAGCAACTGCAATGTTTAATGACTGAATATATGTGATGATAATTAACAAGCTTTGGCTGTGAAATAGGGAAACCATGGTGCCCATGTGTGCTGGCATTTGAAAACTTTATGTTTCTGTGAGACTAGAAGCTGTGACTTTCCCTTCAGAATAGTCTAACAGAGGCTACTTCATTTTGTCCATGAAGACGACCAAAATGGTTCATCTAAGGTAAATGGGAAAGAGGTTTTAACAGATAAGAGAAAATAAATCTTCAAAGTTTTGTTTTGCTTTTCTCTGAAAAGCAGACTAATGATAGATCTGGATAAGGAGTAAGACTGTGCAGAAATATGGAGAGAAAGAGCATGAGGAAATAATGGAGAAAATAATCATTCTGACTTCCAATTAGCAACTGATGAGAAACCGATGGAAAAAGCCTCAGTGTTCTATGTAGATATTTCATGTAAGAAATGTTAGAAGGCAATGTCTATTAATGCATTATAGATGCTGTACGACTGTCACATCTCTTATTATCACAGTTCCATGTGCTCAATTTGACTAGAGTCTGGAACATTGACATTTAAAACTAATCTGTTGGGAGAGATGTCTCCAAGACTAAAATTAAAATTGCGTGCATATTCTTCAGGAGTGATTTTGGAAGGAAGATGTTTTCTAGCACCTAAATATGTGATTAAACAAAATTTCCTTAATTATACTATACTCATTAACTCATACCTATTACAAATGGCCATTTTTAAAATTATTTGTCTGATTGAATTCATGTTGCTGAATAATGTACCTCAAATTATTCTTTTTAAAACAAAACCATTACATGCTTATTGCTTTTACAAATTTAGTTCTGTGGCTATAATTTGATGGATCGTAGGACTGAATTTTTAAGAAGGATCACAACAAATTATATTACTATGAAGCCAGAAGCCTTGGAAATGTAATTTCACATACATTTTTTTTTCTTTTTAGTTGGAACAATGTATTTGTATATAAGGATTTTAATTGGATAAATAAATAAATAGAGAACTGAATACATGTATATATACATACTGAATACATACATACATACATACTGACCAGCATTTGCACAAATAATGATTTTTCAAGGTCCCTTCCAATTCCTGATATTCTGTGATTCTGTGAAGTAGAATTCTTGCAGTCAGTAGAAAGTGCTAATGCAGATGAAGAAATGGTGATGTGACAGTCTTCTACAAATACTGTTGATAGACAGGAGATGCTTTGCGTGCAGTTTATGATGATCATACATGTGCAGGAGTGATCATGTATGTCAGGGAGCAGCTTGAGCAGTGCTACTCTTTGAAGCAAGTTTAGTTGAGAGCTGAGGACAACCCCAGCATAATCACTAGGCTACACATTTATCAGCAAGGAACAGTCCCACAGCTCTTGTGCTAGGCAAGCAAAACCTCTGCCACCAACGGGTGGCAGAGTGAGTGCATTGCTGAGAGATGCAGGTAAAGCTGTTAGGACAATTAATGCATTAGCACAGTCAGGACCCAAATAACATAGGAATACAAGCCAACTGGTTTATAAAAATTTATCAGAACAGCCTGGGGAATCCTATCTGAAAACCCTGCTACAAGCACCCCTAATAATCTGAACACTGAATGATTAGCCTGGTTGAGGTATTTAATTCCCCATGTCAGAGTCACTCTATGTTACTTTTTCAGATCTACTTGTAGGCAAAATATATTCTTTTCTGAATATTTTAATGCAATTTTCTTCTTCTTTTTTTTTTTTTTTTTCTTTTCCCTAGGTGTTTTTGTTTTTAATTATCATACAAATTCCCTTATCTTTATATTTGCTGATTGTTTTTTACTGTATGATATTAATAGTAAGGGGTACTTTTCTTACTTTGTTTCCTTCTTTCTGAGAACTAGAGATTCTTTACTTCGTCTAGACTTCAGACTTCCTTTTATCATTTTCCTAGACAATTTTTTTTTTTAATTTTGGATAAAAAAGTATTATTTATCTAAATTCTTATGAAGCGTTATGTCAACAAATAAAGGATTTGTCAATCAACACAAAAAGTTATTTCAACTTCTAAAACATAAATTTCTAGCTAATGACATTTATCATTCATATTCTGAAATAGATACACCAAGATGAGCTTGTTAAAGTTAATATTATAGGGTAAGATTTCAATTATGTCCAAATTATATAATGCTGCTTGTATGCTGTATTACTAAGTTAGTTATAAATTTATGCAAATAGAGCCCACACAAAGTAGAAAACTGAATAGTAATCACTTAGCACAACTGAATTTTCTTTCAAATACATTCTCTAAGGTTACATACTGAATTAGAATTGGATATTGATTTAAAAGTCTATTAAAGTCCTCTTATTTTATCCTATGTCCATTAGGTGCAATGTGTCCACAACTGCTTTCATTATCTCTCTTTTAATAGCAATTGTGTCTCACCATTTAGACATAGATATAAGAAAATACAAAGCAAAAATACATTGTCTGTTTTGTTAATTTGTTTACTGCCAGTGAAACAAAATATAGTGCTCTTGCTGGCAACAAATTGTTAACTGTATTTGGAGTTGGGCTTCAAAATACAGGCTAATAACATGAAGAAAAAGGAATACATCCAAAAGTAATATAATAAAAAAAAAAAAACAACTTATAAGTAATGATAATAAAATAGCTAACATTCCAAGAAGAACAGTGCTATACCATAATTACTGTACAAGACTGAGAGGAATCTTTTCAGCCTCGAGTCCCTTCTCCTGAAAATATGGGAACATGGGCAGTTTTCCCAAATGTGGGAAATTAAATTTCATCCTGTATAATTTCATTATTCCCCTGTGATATTCAAGTCCAATTGTGTATTAATAATGCTTTCTAATTCCATATTATGAGAAATTTTACTTAGAATATTCCCTTTTTTATATTAGAATCAAACATAAAAATGGGAAATAAGCTTGTTCTTAACACAAATTCTTAAGAAAATCAAACAAAATTTATTTAAAAGATTTTTCTCCTTGAATTTAATTTTCTCATTTTTTAGCAAGTACTTTATTTGCCTAGAAATTTGCAATTGCAATTGTTCAACTAACATCTTCTTAAGCTTCAACAGAAACTTAAGCAGAACAGATCTACTAAAAAGCATTTTTTATATTTTCAAGCTAACTTGACATCATCAACTTTTTAAACTGCATACTGTAGCCAAATGTGCAACATTTGCTTGTTTTCCATATAACAGAATCACAGAATCACAGAATGGCTCAATCCTCATGTGCCTTAAAATGTCTTCTAGGAGATGGATCATGGATCTGCTCCATGATCTTCGCAGACACTGAGGTGAGGCTCACCGGCCTGTAGTTCCCCAGGTCCTCTTTCATCCCTTTCTTGTAAATGCGAGTGATATATCCTTTTTTCCAGTCCCCAGGGACTTTGCCCAACAGCCTGGACTTTTCAAATATGATGACTGTATATCAAATATACAAGATGTGAGCAGTCAATGTGCCAGAATAAACTTCACAGAGGACTAAATTATCCATAGCTTCTAGGATTCTGAACTACGGAAGATGTTAAGAATTCACCATGAGGCCACAAAGGAGATGAAACCAACTTAGTGATACATGGTGGAGGAACTATAGAGCACAGGAATCTTGAAAGAAGAAAAGTTCAGATTCTTTTTCATTTTTCACCAATAGAAAATTAAGTAGTTTTTCTGACAACCTTTTTCACCATCAAGACAGCCAGCCAGTAGAACAGGTTACCCTAAGGGGTTATAAAACCTCCATCCCCTGAAGTTTTCAATGGCCATGACTTATAGGCAGGGTAACCAAAAGAAATACTGCATCCACCTTGATTAGGAAACTGCATGTAGTCTGTTAAGTATCTACTGTTGTAAATTCCGTTTTGTGTCACTGGACCAGATTGCAGGAAAATGATGATAACCAATATTTATCAGAATCTGTCTCACATATTCATGGACACAGTTACACAGAGCAAAAGTTATGAGGTCAACCTCAGCTTAGGAGCAGGTAATCAAACTGATGCTCCATTGGCTTCTAGGTAGGTGTTCAGATGATAGCTCAAGTAGTTCCCTTGTTTCGTCAGCTGTATGTAAGCAATTCTTGTTTTTCTGCAGACAGTAGCTACCAGCCTCTTAAATGTGCGTAACAGCTTGCTGTTATGCTAGTGGTCTTGCATAGTATGAATTGAAACATATTTCTATAATATGTATAATATGTATGACATATTATCATATGATAATATGATTAACAATATTAGTGTTTAGTAAATGCAAAATACAAAGTCTGATGTTATTAGAAAGAGTGCATTTCGTTAATATATTCTTATATCTATTTTTAACTTTCTCTTTCCATTTCTCTTCCTTTTCTCTCTAATAGAATTAGGACTGTCATAGAGCACTTCTAAGAATCATGTACCTTCCAATCACTCCATTCTGTGTTCTGTCAGAGGATATAGGATGATAATCCTTACCTGTTTCCTTCACTCCTTTTAAAATGATAAGTCACAGAGCCCAAGTTGAAAATTCACATCTGAAATAATTTCTGTTCTTACAAAGGTAGATTTGGGAGCCTCTCCAGGATATATTCTGTGTAATCCTTTACAGTGAATGTGATAAATACAAGATAAAGAAGAGAGTGTCTTAAAGGAATAACTGCTAGATAAGCAGACTACAATTTGTTTACAGCATACTGCATCTTCATTGTTGCTTAGACATCTATCTTTCTTTCCTTATGGGACAAAGTAGTCCATAATAGAGTATGGAATATGAAAGAGCAAAGAGCTAGCAAATAAATTCTGTTTTGCTAGCAGACTGCTTTAGCACACACCTGATGAATTATAGCATCCATATACATTGTTATTCAACAATGGCCTGTGTTCAACAAATATTTACAAAAGGTCAAGATTTGAAGGCTTAGAAAATATCGAAGTGGGCATAAATTTACTAGCTCTCAGAATTTTTCTCCTTAAAATTCAACACTGTTAATGTTTTGTAAAGCCATGTCCCTAAAAACAGCTAAAATATTCATATGAGCTCTAAATGAATGTGAATTCTCTTTAAATAAGCTTTTCAGTAAAATCCAAGGTGGTATACATCTGATATTTTCTTTGAACAAAAACTGACAAAAATATTTATGTAGATTACTCCAAAAGGAATGCTTTCTATTTACTTCCAAGGAAACTGCAACGGATACAAACAGCACACCTTTGCTTCATACATACTTTCATGTCAGATGATATTCTGCTGCCATCTGTAACACAGCAACAACATGTAATGGAATATTGGTGAGAAGGTTCAGCCTCTACTGACATACCACCAACATCTGCCTCTGACACTATGGGCCAGCATAATAAAATGGTAGGCACTTTTGGAGCAGCCCTTTGGAAATTATTTCCACTTTTACAACATGGAAAATGAGTATTTCTATAATATATGACTAATTCATTTCATTATTATTTAAAAAGAATGCTATTATTATGTGTTAATGTAAAGAAAATGAAAATGTTTCCATTTCAAGTGTTTTTGTTTTTTTGTTTTTTGTTTTTTTTTTTTTAATTATGAAATAGAGCATACCAGTTTTACGTCCTGTCCTGTTTCTAGTAAATGCAGAGAGTAATATAAAGGTTTTGTAAAATATGTGAAATAAAAGGTTCCATAAAATCAAGTATTTAAGATACATAGGAACACCAGTAAATTAAAAAGGACATGTAACTTTTCCTTTTTTGTGGGTTTATGGTATGTTCATACTGTTTTTGTCTTTGTTATTCTAAACGTAATTTTTTGTTCAATATATATTGCATAGTAAAATAAATTTACATATTGTTATGGTTTATCAAACTTTATTTTCCCAGAGTACTTGTTATTCACTGGAACACGCTGCCCAGGGAGTTGTGGAGTCTCCTTCTCTGGAGATATTCAAGACCTGCCTGGATGCCTACCTGTGCGACCTGGTGTAGGGAACCTGCTTTGGCAGGAGGGCTGGACTCGATAATCTCTGGAGGTCCCTTCCAACCCCTACAATTCTATGATTTTGTGATATTCAACTAACATTTGACATACCACCAACATCTGCCTGTGAACACAATAAAATGGGACACATTACTTTTGGAGCAGCACACATATAAATCTGTCTTCCCAAGATGCAGTTTTAGTTTTGTTTTTATTGATTTGTAAACAAATCTGATCCTGATGTGAAAGGGAAGGACTGTGTTTTTTTTTTCCTTTTTTATCAAACAAATAACATGCCTTCACAGGACTAAATTTTCACTTTCTCAAACATTTTAAAAAAGTGCTTAAGAGCAGAGTTAAGCAGCTAGAACTGAACCAGAACAGTAGACTGTGGACTGCAAAGGCAATTAGCAGTGCTAACCATGTTGGAAATAATTGAGCCGGATGTTTGAGCACTTTTTCAGAGCTAGGAGTGACTTGGACACATGTAGTGCTAAACAACATTTTTGAATTTTGTGAGTACATAAAATACATGTACATAAGATGCTTTTTCTGGGATTTGATTGCAGCATGCTATAATTGCTCTATACATTTTTAATATAAGTGTGCCTATCTTAACCACCATGTTTATGCATTTCTTGCTTATCATTTTATGAACAAATCAAAGAAAGTAAAAATAAACCCAGCAGAATAGTATGTGAGTTTCTCAAAAAGTCCTTTCTTGGACTTGATGGGCCATGAGAAGCATGAGAAGCAGAAAAGTCCTTGACTCTGTCTATTCACTGCTCAGCCAAAAAAAAACTGTATTACTAACATTGTTTCATCAAAAAATCCAATACAGTATCATATGAGTTTCTATGAGGAAAATTAACTTTATCCCATCCTAAAATCACGACAAATATAAAATGTTTTCTTAGCATTATATGCTTCCTTCTACAAAGGTTATAGACAAAGCCAATTGAATAGTGAGGAAGCTTTCTGTAGATGTGATGAATTTTAAGAAACAGTGTTAATGTCAGATGCAGTTCCACATGCAGTGCATACAGTATCTCTCTTAAAGAAGGTCTGTACTGCTCTATGTGAAGTGGTTTTGCTATGGTTATCTCTCTGTTTCCTGTCTTTCTGATGCAAAGGCAGGCTTAACAGAAGTGATAACATGGACTTTGCTTCGACTTTGTGTAAAACTTATTTATATCATGAGGATTTGAGCTGCGAATTGAAGATGTTAATTTTACACATCTAAAAGCTCACCGACCCTAAAGAAAAGAGATTTGACAAATCCTTCCTAAAGAATGACTGTGACATTCTAGTTCTGAGGTTTCATTATAAGTGAAAAAGTCAGGAAAACATTTAATTTTTAATTAGTTCTCCCCTTTTGGGAGATCATTTGATTTGACTGGCAGAATTAGCAAGTGAAATCATTTAAGAACTGCCACGTAAATGTCCCTCACCCCTAGAGCCCCAGTGTATTTTGATGAGTACAATGCTAACCTGGAAATGTTATTACTGATTTTAAATGAGAGCACTTCTGAAATTTGGAGTAAATGATTACATTAAAATAATTATTTTGATTCCTTTCTTGATCACTACTAATGGAAATTAGACGTAAATCTCTTCTTCTGCATACAAAAGGACAATTTCTGTCTTCTTTCCCATTCTACTAACTGTAATAAATAATTTAAAATCATTCTAAACATATTCTATGGTGCTTTCTGACAAACAAGATGAGCAACTTGCAGGGGATATCAAAAGAGAGAACAAACAAGGCTCTAAGACTTTTCATCCTCGATTTTTGTTTTATAACTTCCTCGCTCATGTGTACAAAGTAAGTTACTTCATTAAAATAATTTAGAAGAATGTTCTGAGACTGTGTGGTGAATTTTTCAAGTACCATTTAGCTACTAAAATTCAACAACATTTCTGTGGCCTAATTGTGGAACTCAATTTGATTATAAAGAAAGAAGAGCACTGTATTTACTGCAATATTGAGAGTACAGCATTATACCAATTCGATCTTTTGACTTATAACGTTTTTCCAAATTGTGAATGTTCTCTGGAATCGTACAGGGAGTTACCAGATACTTAAACTACAAAAGTTGTCAAAAAAAGGCCCCAGTCATAGAACTGACCTTACCTGTCCTGGTTTTGGCTGGAATAGAGTTAACTGCCTTCATAGCAGCTAGTAAGGTGCCATGTTTTGTATTTACAGAATCACTGAATCACTGAATTGTAGGGGTTGGGAGGGATCTCCGTAGATCATCTAGTCCAACCCCCAGCTAAAGCAGGCTCCCTTACAGTAGGCTATACAGAGAAGCATCCAGGTGGGTTTTGAATATCTCCATAGAAGAAGATTCCACTACCTTTCTGAGCAGCCTGTTCCAGTGCTTTGTCACTGTCAAAGTAAAGAAGTTCTTTCTTATGTCCAGACAGAACTTCTTGTGTTCCAGTTTGCGTTCATTGCCCCTTGTCTTGTCACTGGGCACCACCAAAAAAAGCCTGTCCCTGAGGATGAGAATAATATGGATAACAAACTAACATCTTAGTTGTTACTGATCGGTGCTTATGCTAAGTCAAAGACTTTTCAGCTTCTCATAGGAGTGCACAAGAGACTGGGAAGGATCACAACCAGGACAACTCACACAACATGATGGGGATTGAACAAGGAGCAGTGGTGGGGTCACCCCCTGCAGGAAGGGATACCATCCAGATGAAACTTTATAAACATGAAAGTGGGGCCCTTGTGAACCTAATGAGGTTCAATGCAACAAAGTGCAAGGTTTTGCACTTGGGTCAAGGTAGTTCCAGATAAGTATTCAAACAACAAGAAGATCTTGAGAGTAGCCCTGCAGAGACTAGATGGGGCACTGGGCAATGTGATCTAGTAACTGGATCTGGTGGCTGGCAACCCTGCCTGTGGCAGGGGTGTTGGAACTTAATGATCCTTGAGGTCCCTTCCAATCCAAGACATTTCATTATTCTATGATTCTATGATTCTATGATTCTATGATTCTGGAAAGCTAGATAGAATAGAAAACTTCATCTGGAAGAAACTCACAGGGTCAAAGACATATTCCTTATTTAGTCATTAATGATATTTGAAATAAATGTATAAGAGCAACATGATTACAAAAATGATCCAATAAAGCAAAATAAAACAAAACAAAAGGATTCAGTTAGATCCTTAGCCAGAGTAACTGGATATGGTCCCACAAAATTTAAGAAAGCTGCCAAATTTTCATCGCAATACATTCTAACCTACTATTAATAGAAAATTATTAATTCTATTAATATTTATGAAGTAAAACACGTGGTGGCTATTCTATTAACTTTTTTTTTTTTTTTTTACTATTTTCAGTAATGCATCTGATTGCAATGATCAAAATCAACACTCGTTAAATTAAAAACACTATATACAGAAATGGAAATTCCTTTTTAAGAGCAGTCAAGAAGGACGTGAAAATTCACTAAGAGTTGAAAGTTGTTTTTTTAAACAAAAGGAGAGTACTTGACAAATGCTTAGAAATCAGTGCAACTGAATGAAGCCTGGGAAAATATGTGTATTAGATAGAAAGAGATCCAATTCTATAGTGCTCTTAATCATGCAGTTGTGCATCTGTACAGTAAGAATGTAAATGATTATTTCTAAAAACATACTATTTCTAAAAAACATTATGTATGCACACTCAAGAATAAAGTCACTGGAATCCATGAATTTTAGCTTTTGTTCTATCTTTTTTTTTTTTTTTTTTTTTGGAAAAAAAGAGTATGAAAGTATTCCTTTATTGTGTTGCTAGGGAATCGTGATCTGCAAATAAGGCCCACAGTTTTGCAGTATTTGCATGGCCTATGAGAAATCCATATTTTCCATATATTTCTCTGACCTTTTTGCTGGTTCTGTCAGATTTATCTTTACAGTTCTGTCAGATTTGGAGTATAAATAAATAAACTGTTTGGTAAGCTACTTTACCAGTGAGCTTCTGTAAATGATACCATGGAAAAAGGCATAAAGAACTTGTATACATTACATATTCATATTGCCAATCAATCTGCTTTATTTATTGGCCAGTCAACATGGCTTTATACAGGGGTGGGCAATGATTAGATGTCATGACTTTTCCTTTTTTTTTTTTTTAAATAAATTACTCTATTTTCAAAGTTTGCAGTTATCTTAACAAATGATTTCTACTCAAAACTTGTATTATATATCCGTAAAATATACAAATAAGGAAGTATTACGTTAGTGTATGGAAACATTTAACCATAAAAGATCTTTTTTAATTTCCAGGCAGTAGAAACTCTCATCAACGTATAACCACAGAAAAGTCTTGAACTTCAGTTATTTTAAATGCTTGAAATGGATAGTAGAATATGTCACAGTATGTTCTCCATCTTGCTACTTATTGGTTCATTTTCTCTTTTGGGTTGTTCTGATTTAATTATGTCAACTTGCAAGTATGCCTTATGTGGCATATGTAAGTGAACATATCATACTCAGTTTAACTACAGACTATCAAATTGATAAAAAGTATGTAGCTGATCTTGCGGGTGCAACTCTTATAATTCACAAACACAGCTGAGTAAATAATCTAAAATAACTAAGTGCCTCAGTAGCTCTGAATTTCCCTAGGAGTGCTTTGATGTGAACACCTGAGAACCTATTGGTAGATGCATCCTTCAGATCTTATAAAAGGTATGCTTACTTATTTATCTATTAATTATTTTAAGGAATAATCACTGGAAGACAAACTGGTGTCTTGTTTGTATTTTATATTATTTCCTTATGGCTAGAGGACTTTCCCAGGCTGCCAAAGACTTCAATGCACACCTTAGACTAACAGGGTAAAATAAGCATTCTGGATTTCCCAGGACAATGCTTTACACAAAGAGATGCTGGGTTGGAGCAGATGATTTAATTTTCTTGGTTCCTCCTTTTGAAGCAGTGCTGCCATACAATATAGAAAAAAACAACACTGTGTTAGGGAATGTACCACAACTGCTGTATCTTCTGAAAGCTGGTAGACATGGATTTTGTCCCTCTAGGGACAAAAAAAAAAAAAAAAAAGGATTTTTTTCAGTTTCTCTCAGCATTTCAACTACTGCACTATTACTTTGGATTACTTAACTAATGTTTTACTGATAAAGTTTTTATGACAATGACAGTTATTTATGAGGACTTATATGGTGATAAAGTTTGCTTGTTGTCATTCAAGACTTCTGCACATCCTCTCAGAAGTCATAGGTAGAGGCAGTGTATTCAGAATGTGGCATCTTAGTTCAAGACCCTAGTTATGCAGACAGATCAGAATGAGACTCCCTAGAAGCATGTACATAATCAAAACACAGTGATATCAGTGATTTTTAAACTCAAAGAGGGATGAGCTTTACAGGCTTTATATATTTCCGCAAGAAGGTAACGGATGAAAACACAGCTGAAGTGCCTCTTCCAATGCACATAGCATAGGAAATAAGTAGGAGGAGTTTGAAATCATGATGCAATTTGAAAACTACGATCTTAGTGCTATCACAGAAACATGGTGGGATGTTTCACATAATTAAACACCATGATTGAGGGCCATAAGCTTTTTAGAAGGAAAAGGCAAGGTAGGAGAAATGATGAAGTTGCCCTCTGTTAAGAAGTGGCTAGACAGTAAAGAGCTGCAGCTGAGAAAGAGTGTACAGGTTGAGAGCCTGTTAAGATTAGGGACTGGACTAATAAAAAACATCTGGTGGTGAGGGCCTATTACAGGCTGCCTGATCAAGGGATGTCTGTCGACAAAGCCTTCTTGCTTCAGCTATAAAAGGCATCGTGCTTACAGCCTCTCATCCTGATGAGGGATTTCACCCACCTGGATTTCTGCTGGGAAAACAGCACGGTAAGCTACAAGCAACCCAGGAGACTCCTGGAATCCATTGATAACTTTCTGGTTCATGTATTGGACAGTCTGATCAGAGGTGAAGTGTTGCTGGACCTGGTGCTCACCAACGTTGAGGAGATAATGAAAGAGGTTAAGATTGGAGGCAGCCTGGGCTGAAGTGACTATGCCCTGTTCAAGTTCATGATCTTGAGGAATGTGGGCCTGGCAAGAGTAGAGTGAGGACCCTGAACTTCAGGAGAGCAGATTTCAGGTTGTTTAAGGAACTGTTGGATGAGATTCCCTGGGAAACTGTCCTTAAGGTCAAAGGAACAGATTTGGCAGCACTTTCAGGATGCCTTTCAGAGAGCACTGGAGCTCTCTATTTCCCAGAATAAAAAATCAGGCAGACAAAGCAGGAAATAAGAATGGATAAACAAGGACCTGCTGGTCATAGTGAGGGAAAAAAAAGAAAAGTATAAGCAGTGAAAGCAGTGGTGGATAGCCTAAGAAGAATACAGAGATGCTGTCTAGATGTGCAGAGATGGGATCAGGAAAGCAAGGTACAGATAGAATTAAACTTGGCAAGGAATGTGAAAAACAAGAGTTTCTTTAGATATATTGGGCAGAAGAGACAGGCAAAGAAGATTATACCCCCTCTGATAAATGAAAGGAGCTCGCCTAGTCAGACACGGAGAAGGCTAAGGTACTTAATGAGTTATTTGCATTGATCTTCATTGCCAGTCAGGCTTCCCATCCCTCTTGTGCCCCTGAACTTCTAAGTGGGGGCCAGAGGAGAAAAATCCCTCACAGTGTAAGAGTGGAGCAAGTCCAAGACTTTATAAGACTGAACATATACAAATCTATGGGGTCAGCAATATGCATCTCAGGGTGCTGAAGGAACTGGCTAATGTGGTTGCCAAGCAACTCTCCATTATACTGGAAAAACTGGCTGTTAGGTGAAGTCTTTGATGACTGGAAAAAGGGAAACATTACTCCCATTTTTAAGAAAAGGAAAAAAAGGGAAGACCCAGGGAACTACAGGCCCGTGAGCCCCATGTTTATGCCTGAGAAGAACATGGAACAGATCTGCCTGGGAGAGAAGTTAAGGTTTAAAAAGGTTGAGCAGGTGAACCGAGACAGTCAGCACAGCTTCACTAAGGACAAACCGTGCCTGACACACCTGGTGGCCTTCTACAATGGAGTGATGGCATTGGTAAACAAATAAAGGGAAACTGATGTTGTCTGCCTGGACTTGTCCAAGGCCTTTGATATGGTCCCACACTGTATCCTTATCTCCAAATTGAAGAGATGTGGATTTGAAGGCTGGACTATTTTGTAGATAAAGAGTTTGTTGCATGGCTGTAGCCAGTGTGTTGCTGTCAATAGCTCTGCGTCTAGATGGAGGCTGGTAACAAGTGATATACTGCAGGCATCTGTTTTGGGACTGGTGCTCTTCAACATCTTTATCAACAACATGGACAGTGGGACAGAGTATACCTATAGCCAGTTCATTAATGACACCAAACTGAGTAATATTCAACCTAAATCTCCCTTGGCTCATCTTGAGGCCATTTCCCCTTGTCCTGTCACCAGTGAGAAAAGACCAATCCAGCTCTCATTGCAATCACTTTTCAGGTATTTGAAGAGGACAATAAGGTCTCCCCTCAGCCTCCTCATCCCCAGACTAAGCAGCCCCAGTTCCCTTATTTGCTCCTCATAGGGCATGTTTTCCAAGCCTTTCACAAGTCTCCCGCAGGGGTCTGTGCTGGGTCCGGTCTTGTTCAACATCTTCATCAATGACTTTGATGAGGGAATAGTGGCCACCCTCAGCAAGTTTGCCGATGATACAAAGTTGGGAGGATTGGCTGACACGCCTGAAGGCTGTGCTGCCATTCAGCAAGACCTGGACAGGCTGGAGAGCTGGGCAGTAAAAAACCGGATGAGGTTCAACAAAAGCAAGTGTAGAGTCTTGCATCTGGGGAGGAATAATTGCATGCACCGGTACAGGTTGGGGGATGAGCTGCTGGAGAGGAGCTCTGCAGAGAGGGACCTGGGTGTCCTGGTGGACGACAGGTTGGCCATGAGCCAGCAGTGTGCCCTTGTGGCCAAGAGGGCCAATGGCATCCTGGGCGCATTAAAAAGAGCGTGTCCAGCAGGTCGAGGGAGGTGATCCTCCCCCTCTACTCTGCTCTGGTAAGGCCTCATCTGGAGTACTGCGTCCAGTTCTGGGCTCCCCAGTACAAAAAAGACAGGGATCTCTTGGAAAGAGTCCAGCGGAGGGCCACAAAGATGGTGAAGGGCCTGGAGCATCTCCCCTATGAAGAAAGGCTAAGTGAACTGGGTCTGTTTAGAAAAGAAGAGAAAAGAGTCTTCTTTTCCTTGAGAAAAGAAGACTGAGAGGGAACCTGATCCAGGTTTATAAGTATCTAAGGTGTGGGGGCCATAGTGGTGAGGCCAGTCTCTTTTCAGTGGTACATGGAGACAGGACAAGGGGAAACAGACATAAGCTGCAGCATAGGTAGTTTTGCACGAATGTGCATAAGAACAACTTTACGGTGAGGGTGATGGAGCACTGGAACAGGCTGCCCAGGGAGGTTGTGGAGTCTCTTTCTCTGGAGGTGTTCTAGTCTCGCCTGGACGCCTACCCGTGCAACCTGGTTTAGTGAACCTGCTTTGGCAGGGGGTCTCGATGATCTCTAGAGGTCCCTTCTAACCCCTACAATTCTGTGATTCTATGAAGTCTTATTGCACTTCTTTGGACCTGCTCCAGCATCTTAGTGTACAAAGGGACTTGGACAAGCTTGAAAATTGGGCATGAGAACCTAATGAGGTTCAACAAGGCCAAGTGCAAGGTGTTGCACTTGATCAAGGCAATCCCACATAGGAGTACAGACTGGAAGAACTTGTTGAGAGCAGTCCTGAAAGGAAAGGAGAAGGACTTGAGGGTCCTGATGGATGAAAAGCTGGATATGAGCCAGCAGTGTGCTCTTGTAGCTCAAAAGGCCAACAGTATCTGGGGCCGTATCGAAAGAGAAGCAGGGAGAAGCAGATGATTTTCCCTGTGTGGAATACTGTCTCCAGTTCTAGGGGCTCCCAATACAGGAATAATCTAGAGCTGTTGGAGAAGATCCAGAGGAGGGCCACAAAGATGATCAGAGGGCTGGAGCACCTCTCTTAAGAAGACAGACTGAGGGAACTTGCATGTTTATCTTGCAGAAGAGAAGGCTCTGGGGACACCTCATTGTACTATTGCTCCAGTACTTGAAGGGAGCTTATAAGCAAGAGTGTGACTGATATTTTATGTGGTCTGATAGAAATAGGACAAGGGAGAATGGCTTTAAACTAAAAGAGGAGAGATAACGTTAGATGTTAGGAAAAAAAAATTTTATTCAGTGTGGTGAGGCATTTAAACAGGTTGCCCAGAGAAGCTGTGGATGCCCCATCCCTGCAGGCAGTCAAGGTCAGGTTGGATGGGGTACTGAGCAGCCTGGTCTAGTGGTTGGTAACCTGTCCATGGGAGCGGTTTGGAGCTAGATTACATTTAAGGTCCCCTCCAACCTAAAGCATTCTATGATTCTATGATTTGCATTGCCATTACATGAAAAACACGAATTTTGGATGTTAGCAAAGTCAGATTTACCAAGCCCAAACTTAGATTCAAAAGTTATCTATTGCGTCTTGCATGTAGTTACGTTTCAGAAGTAGAGATTGTTTCAGGTTGGATAATTCAGTTATTCATCCAATTTTTATTGTTTTGAAAAAGCCTCCGTAAAGTTATTTCCAGCTGGGATCCATGGACCTATGTATCAGCTTGGACAAGTTAAATCTATATGTCAGCAGGACATATAGTGCATACTGTAGATAATTCTCATAGAAGATTTAGAGAAGCATAATTAAATTGCATTCAGTATCACAAAATGTGAATGTGCGAGAACATAACAAGAATCTTACCTCTGCCATTGTAATGCAGAGAAAAGATATTTACTTATGGTGATCTAATTATAATCTGATGTGGAAACTCATTTATTAAAGATTAATTATAATAAACAAACGCTGTTTATAGCTGCAAGTACACCATTAAGCACAACACAGTATAAAATCCAATGAACATATGGCATTTGCAGAACCAGTAATGCCACCAAAAACATAGCAGTTGTCAAATTTTATTAGTCTTATGATAAACTACCCGCGCACTGTAATTATATGATCAAGATTGTCAGCCAGCTCCATTATCTGAGCTCCTTTTTCAATTTGAGTCCCTTGTATCTTGGAAGGCTTATTATTTATGAATACTGCACTGTTTTACTAAATGTTATTGTAGGGATAGGGAGTTGAGAAATTCTGTAGTAATACTGCAATAGAGCAACGATTTATGATAGGCATTAATTTTGTCCTGTTTCAAATTGTACTGACTTATGTATAGTTCTTAGCAAGAAAAAATAGCCCAATGCTCCTTGGGTAATGAGCTATTAAGCTCAATGTGTGAACTTACAGTGTCCTTAGAAATAAAACATTTACATTTAATTCTCATTCATGTCAGAGGTTAATAATTTCAGAAGTTAGTAGCTTCCATGTAGCACAAGTAATCAATATTATATTGTTTTGCAAGTTGAAATTAACATAAAAGTCATCTTAGAAACAGATATCAGTAGCACTCAAATTAAACAAACACATAAATAAACAAGAAAGATCCACAACTCTTAAACAAACATAAAAATAAACAAGAAAGACCCACAACTTTTCAGTAATTGAGGAACAAATAAATTCATAAGAATTAAAATATCACTTAAAAAATTATGAAGTTTTAGAAGACAGTTGTAATTATTTTTATTACATAATTGTGGTCTGGAGACGTAATACAAAACCTCCAAGAGAAAAGTTGTAATAGTTGCAAGAGCAATTTGCAGGTAATTCCTGGGAGGTTGAAAACAAGCAGTAATGGTCATGAAATACCGAACATACTACATCCAAGTGGGAGACAAGCACAGTTCTGAGCTTAGAAGATAGTTCTAAATGTCTTCCTTGCACTCTGATGTATCAGCACAGGCCAAAATTATATCTCATAACATTCTCCATTTAAAGTCTCCAATCTTATGGAAATTAAATTTCTTCAAATTATTGAACTTCAAATATTTGTATCTGTTCAACTGACACAAGACAACAGTTCTTCACACACTGGAACAGGTTGCCCAAGGAGGTTGTGGATGCCCCATCCCTGGAGGCATTCAAGGCCAGGCTGGATGAGGTTCTGGGCAGCCTGGTCTAGTGGCTGTTGACGCTGCCCATGGCAGGAGGATTGAAACTAGATGATTTTTGAGGTCTTTTTCAAACCAGGCCATTCTATGATTATACAATTCTCCAATTCTATGATTCTTATAGCAAAATGCTTTCTAGAAAGGGCTCTGCAGAAGTTCTGCCTGTAATTAAGTTATTGTAGTAGGAAAAGCTATGGCATACATAAATAAACAAGAACAAATCACCTCACAGGAATTTATCAGATGAATTCCCATCAAAAGCAAGCAAACATTTTTCTGAAACTGCATGGAAACTTATACTGCAAAGGAATAAACACAAGTAATTTTTAAAGATGTTTCTGGGTGCATGCAGAGAACTACATCTCCATAACTCTTCAGTTTATACCAAACTGAAACTCTAAGGACCAAAAGAAACTCTAAAAGACTGATGTACTGCATAGAAGGAGAACATAGATATTGATCCAGTAGCTTATGAATGCTTTTCTCTTTGAAGAAAAAACAAATATTTTAAATCCTGCTCTTCCATTGCAGCATCATTACACAATAATCTATAGCCTGGAGACACATGGGAAAAAAAAGAAGAAAATAAGTCAGTTTAAGACTGCAAAGAGATGAAGGAATCTGCATCTGTTATGTTCTAATAAACTACTGTGTGAAATACAAGCAAAACTCTTCCTGTTCTACTCTGCATATTAAGAGTGAGGACAGTTAATCATGAATGGAGAAAGCAGCCTCCCTAGAGATCAGTATTGTCTGAAGTGCAATTGCACTGAATAGATATTTCTCACTAACGCCTATCTAATTGGTTTCTCACTCTACATTCTAATCTTTGTCAATCTCAAATAAATAACCTTGTTTAGGAAGCTAGAAGTCTAACAAAATGACTGGGATTTCAGTTCACAACAAACATATTTGAAAAATAGGCTTAAAAATTAGGTACTGCAATAAGTACAGTGTTTAAATTCCTTCCTAGATCTAATCCCATACTGATTTCAGATAGCACTTATTCTGGTTTCTTTTACATCTGTTAATGGAGTAAGTAAATCTTACTGAAAGTGTTTATTATAACAATGCTTCTTAAATGTACTCTTTATCATTTCAAAATGAGTTATTCAAAAATAAAAATATACCTGAAGCATTTATGTCATACGATAAATTTTGAAACTACAATAGATTTTACTTTTAACATAATTGCCCTAAGTTATTTCATGAAATTGGATTGGCATCTTTTTGAATACACAGTTTTAATTGCTTCTGTATAACAAGCAAGCAAAGAATAAGAACCTTCAATCTACATTTACTTCCCTTAACAAAGACCTAATAAATATGACTTATACAGATGAATTCATTAACTGTTAATAGTAGATTTTTTTTACTTTTTACTGTCACAACATTTTAAACGATACTGAATCTGGTCAAAAAATTTCTGTAGGTGTGCCCATACTTTCAAAATTTAATTAAAAATAGCATTCCATTAATCTTCATCAGTAAACTCACAATCAGCTCTAGTAAAATAAATTTTATGAAAAGGTTACTTCTCTTCCCTAAAGTCTTTTGCCACCTTTTGTTCTTCCACATTCTTCTATTGCCTTGTCAGGATATCAGTTTTAAAAGTTCATGAGGACCAATAAAACCCTTTAGAATGACAAAAAGAACAAAACCAATTCTAGCTTCTTCACATTTTTGTATTTTTATTGTTTCTTTGTTTTTAAAGCATTTTTTTCTTACCTCTTCCCCATCTCCAGAAGTTGAATACTGAGGATAAGAAGTTGAATACTAAGAAGTTGAATATTAGGAATAATCTAGAATAATCTAAAACAGTACAAATAGGTAAAATCTAATTAAATACCTCAAATTTTTAGAATAGAGCACTACATTAAACAGATGTCAATTTATATATTTCAAACAGTTGTCACTTCACTAAGACACAGATCCTGTGTCGCGTCTGTTAGATCACTTTCAATGCTGATGCAGCTGAACGGTGCCCAGGAATAGTAGTGACTGTGATTTTAGTATTTATCTTTCAAAACCACATTAAAAAAAAAGGTAAGTGCAAGTAATGTTAAGTGTGGAGGAAATTCCCTCCTTGTGCAATACTATGCCTACTTAGTCTTGTGGTCTTACAAAACTAATTCTTCTGTCCACAGCAATGTAGTGAAAGATCTGTCCTTGTCAGGGGGTTATCCTTAGGTATAAGTTTGTAACGGGGGCACAGGCCCAGGTAAGAAGAAGAAGAAGAAAAAAAAAAAAAAAAAAAAAAAGGAGAAAAAAAAAAAGGAGAAAAAAAAAGGAACAGAACGGATACTAATGGTTTGTCCTGACCCAGCCGGCCCCAGGCCACGTGCGCTCCAGGAGAGGGGGAAGGGCAGAGAGCCAGCAGATAGTTTTAACAAAGAGAAAATACAATGGCAACGATATGAGGAGGAGCGGTAATTTCCTTTATTTAACTAAATCAAACAAAATGAAAGAGACAAGAGTATCCAAACCACGAGTCAAACCACGACGGTGCGAGGGAAAGCACATGCTTTTCTCCGCGGTGAGCGGAGACGGCTGAGACTGGGCCAGAGGGAGAGAGGCAGATGGTCGGGCCCTGTCTGGAGCTCCGCCCCACTTCCTCTTGCCGCCAGATCCTCCCCTTCCCATACCAGAACATAAACTCGTTAACTCCCACTGTTTCACGTGATGTTCTATTGTGGAATACTGACAACAAAAAATGGCAAAACCACAACAGTCCTGATGTCCAAAATCCAGGGATCTGAAGGACCTGGTTGAAGTTCACTACTGCAGAGGAACTAGAGGCCACAGACTATGCTCCATACATGGTCAGCAAGCCCAAAAACTTTCTCTGCAATTAAAACACATTTACAGAAAGATCAAGTTTGGGGCAATGTGTGTATCAGATTCATCAATGTGTTATTTCCACATATTTTTTTAAATAAATCTTTTTTGGAGTTTAGTATAAAATTATGATAACTAAATTCTAAATTGGCAACTATACTTTAGCCATGTTTTGTTTCAGAAATAAAAGAAAAGCATTGTAAGCAGCTAAAATAGAGATATTAATTGTAAGTTCTAAGAGTAAAATTCCAAAAACTTGGTGATAGTTTCCTGTATATATAAAATGGAGAGCAAGGAAGGAACAGTCAATACCTTGGAAACTGGAATTAACTTTGAGTGTGCTTTTTAATTAACTGAAAATCAGAATGTCCTTTTTGTTAACACTAACAATGAAATTTGTTTTGTTCATAGAATTCAGTTCAAAAACATACTTGCTCTTATTTACCTACAGTCTCTCATTCTCCTACCTATGGGAAATATTCACACAAAATATAAATACAATGGACTATAAAATTATTAGACATAGCTTTGTAACTTACTTTCTTTTCTTATGTTATTAAACTTTATAAGATCATTTAAAAAATAAATAACAAAACCTGAAAACAGGTTTGTCTTTCCTTTTTTTCATTTTGTTTTGTAACAAGAGAGATATTAAAGTATGCTTCTGATCAACCTGATCTCCTTCTATGAACGTCTGGTGTAGGAGGGAAAGGCTGTTGATGTAGCCTACCTAGACTTCAGCAAAGCCTTTGACACTGTCTCCCACAGTATTCTGTAGAAGCTGGCAGCCTATGGCTTGGACAGGTGCACTCTTGGGTAAGGAACTGGCTGGAGGGCCGGGCCCAGAGAGTGGTAGTGAATGGAGGTAAACCCAGTTGGCAACTCGTCACGAGTGGTGTTCCCCAGGGGTCGGTGCTGCAGCCTATTCTCTTCAAAATCTTTACTGATGAGGGCATCGAGTGCACCCTCAGTAAGTTTGCAGATGACACTGAGTTGGCTGGAAGTGTCAATCTGCCTGGGAGTAGCAAGGCCCTACAGAGGGATCTGGACAGGCTGGATAGCTGGGCTGAAGCCAATGGGATGAGGTTCAACAAGAGCAAATGCCAGGTCCTGCGCTTTGGCCAGACCAACCCCAGGCAATGGTACAGGCTTAGGGCAGAGTGGCTGGAAGACTGCATAGAGGAAATGGACCTGGGAGTATTGATTGATGCTCGGCTGAACATGAGCCAGCAGTGTGCCCGGGTGGCCAAGAAGGCCAATGGCATCCTGGCTTGCATCAGAAACAGTGCTGCCAGAACCAACAGAGAAGTGATTGTCCCCCTGTACTCAGCTCTGGTGAGGCCGCACTTCGAGTACTGTGTCCAGTTTTGGGCCCCTCACTGCAAGAAAGACATTGAGGCCCTGGAGCAGGTTCAAAGAAAGGCGGCAATGCTGGTGAGGCATCTGGTGCACAGGCCTTATGAGGAGCAGCTGAAGGAGCTGGGATTGTTCAGCCTGGAGAAGGGGAGGCTCACAAGAAACCTTACTGCTCTCTATAACTACCTGAAGGGAGGCTGTAGTGAGCTGGGGGTCAGCCTCTTCTCTCATGTAAGTGGTGACAGGACTAGAGGAAACGGCTTCATGCTCTGCCAGGGGAGATTCAGGCTGGACATTAGGAAATATTACTTCTCTGAAAGAGTGGTCAGGCACTGGAATGGGCTGCCCAGGGAGATGGTGGAGTCACTGACCCCGGAGGTGTTCAAGGAACATTTGGACATTATGATGTGGGACATGGTTTAGTGAGAACTATTGGTGATAGGTGGATGATTGGACTGGATGATCTTGAAGGTCTTTTCCAACCTTGGTGATTCTATGATTCTATGATTCTACGAAGTATGGATATAGTGAAAAGATGATGTCAAACTTCATAAAGAAACAAGCAACAAGCAAAACATGACAGATCACTATACCAATGCACCAGATACAGCAAAAAAATAGAAGTAATTTTTTTATTTACTGCATTTGATAAAAGAAATAAAAAATAGTGTAATATAATAGTTATCTAAATCTCTCAATATGAAATATTACAAGTGGTGTTACTAGAAAAGTTTGCTGACTACCGATAAAGCAGGAAGAGGTGCGCAAAAGTGATGAGCACTTAATCCCTTTTTCTCATACAGTTCTTTTATCATTGACATTTCAGTCTTCCCAGTTATCTGTGTTAAAAATATAATAAAATGTCTGTATTTAAAACAAGTGCTGGTAGAATGAAGGCTGGCTATAAATAGCTCTGAAGTTATGTAAAACTCAGAATCTTAGGACTGCAAGACAATGACAAGTCTGCTGGCTAGACCATTCTCTGAGATTAGGTTAACTGAGCAGGACATGACATGACAAGACATGAGAAATTGTTGGATGTGACAAGTAACAGTGCGATGACATAAATTGAAGACAGCACCATGAGGCATTGCAAGTGTGTACAGGTAGTTAAGGCAGAGTTATCTGAGAAGGGGCTGAGCTTCACAGGTAATTGGAGAGAGTACTGAGGACCTCTGGGATGTCAGTATATAGGCCAGTAGTGACTAGACAGCCACATCAATAATAACCTGCAAGGTTACACAGGGAATAGTAACACAAATATCCAGTTTGGTTAAAGACAAAGGAAAACTGGGACCAACAGGGAAAAAAATGTAATTAACAGTTGTTTGGAGGCGTTGAGACAGAGAAAGAGAAGTAGAGGAAGGTCAAGAAAAAAGCAGTAATAAAGTATGCTAATCTATAGATCACTGCTGCCTGGCAACACCTGCTGGACCGTTTTGCCATAGACAAAGCCTATCACAATGAGGATAACACAAAAGCAGGACGGCCTGGGAAGGGTTCTCCCTGGCTAACAGGAGCATATCTGGACAGACAAATCAATAGGTCTTGCTCCTTACAGCATCTGCTTCTCCTCCCATCATTGCTAAAAACATTTAACAATTTTTTTTTTTTTTAAACAATAACATTTTGACACAAATCTTGCTATGTTAATTAATGCAATTCAGATTTCAGCATTTCAGTTGTTGATGTAAGTCAAAATAAGAAAAAGGAACACACTGGAAAAGTGATATGGTTCAGAGATGTCAAATTAATACTTCTCTTAAATTATCTGAAAAAAGTACTACTATTCATGATTCAGAATTCCTCCAAGCACAAGTAAAAATTTGTACATCTAGTATCAAGATACTTCTTTCTTTACTGCCAAACATGGAGATATGAAACAGGCAAAAGGTTATATAAAAAAAATACGGTGCATATATATTAGATGGAATAAAGCACTAGAAAAAAAAAAATGCCTGAGATCTGAGACACTTCATTTCTGATATTTAAGGAAGAACTAGGATTAGTCCTACTCAATTAATTACAATTTCTTAACTAGAAACAACTAAAAGTAGATTTAAAAAATTAAAGTTCCCATACTTCCCAGCTTCTACAATGTATTTTATGCTTTCAATATTACATTGGTCACTCTGAAAGTAATATCTCCTAATTATTTGCATGAAAAATACATCAGATACAAGGAACACAATAACAATATTGGACAGAGAAAATTCTTAGCTACAAAACACTATTTTTCATCGGTCACACCATTAGCTATGCATTTTCCCCAGAAGTGAACAGGAGCCTGTATGCTATGCTCATAAGAATCAGCACTAGCAGAGGTGACTGACTGTTGTCTGTCAACATTGCTAAAATGCACCACCACCACTACTTCATTGTGTTCACATCCATTGTTTGGTCTCCATAAATGTGAAGAAAACATCAATGAATGTAAATGGATGCTTTTTTTTTTTTTTTTTTTTTTTTTTTTTTTTTTTCCCTGTATGGAGGAATTCCATGATACACCTTTGTTTCATATGCACTTCCGTGTGAGACGTTTTGTCAGACTGCCCCTCTGCAGCCATCTGTCATATGGCAACAAAATGTAATGGAATATTGTTGGGAAGCCTCACTCTCTACTGTCATAGCATCAGCATTCACCTCTGATATCATGGGCGAACATAATAAAATAGGAGGCACTACTTTCAGAACATCCCTTGTGTAAAGTACTATGAAGAATTCGTTCATGTAGCACTTTAACATACTCAAGAAAGAAAGAAAACAAATGAGAATGTGGAATGCAGAATATTTCTAACTTCGTATACAGTACGGGACATACGGTAAAAGAGGACACTATCTTTAAATTACTACATAATAATTTCTATAAGATATTATAAAGGAAAATATGTAGGCAGATTAAAAAGAAAAAAAAAGATCCTTAGGATGTATAAACTCTCTTCAAGTGCAAGAAGGATGATATGTGTCATGGTTTTGAGATTTTTCGTTTTCGGTACTCCACATCATAACACCATGTAGTGCACTGGGAGTTAAAGTGTTAATGATCCAATTCTGGGTATCTATCCCTGTATATTGTGAAAGTCATGGGGTCTGGCCCTTCCTGGTTGGGCGGTCTTCTTACTGCCTTGCAGTGAGTGCTGGACGGTGCTTTCCTAGACACACCAAACCTTTCAGGTTTGACTCGTTCTTGGGAACTCTCTCTCTCCTATTTCATTTGATTTATTAGTCCGATATCATAATCAGTAAAATAAGTTTTCCTCCATAGATAGTTGCCGTTGCCACTGCTTTTTTTTTTTTTTTTTTTTTTTGTCTTTCTTGAGCCCAGCTCCCATCTCCCTATCCCTTTTCCTTCCCATTTTGTGGGGCCAGGGGGGCCCAGGGGCTTATGGCCACTCTGTCACGGGCACAGATTGATCTAGTTAACTCCGTGACAATATGTTATAGATCTGGTATAACGAATATCTGTTTTTAATGTATATATAGAAAGCATTCACCTAGCTAACCATTGCTAGCTTCTGTTTCCTAGTAAGCATGAGTTATATTCATAAAAATTGTCACATTTCATCAATTCTGACATTGAAAAATCATTTCCAAAGGACTTTTTGAATCAATGTTACTTTTTTGCACAATGTCAGGAGATACAAGGCCTCAACAGCACCTCAGTGGTACACTGCTTGAGACATGGAAGAATGTGCAAACGGTGGTGACAACTCCAGAGCTCTTACGCATGCATTACATTTTTTTGAAACAACAGTAACAGTGAAAAAGGAATTGTTTGAAAAAGACTAAGAGAGAACTGAAATGACCTAGACTTATCTGTAAATTTCTTTGTCTGTTTTTGAATGTATCTTTGAACATATTTTGAACATTAATAGGCTTGCATTTTTGTTTTTATCAACAGAAATACCCAAAACAACATATGATGTTAAAAAAACAACTAAAAAGTCAACACAAACTTCACTGTCATTTGATCACTATTAGATGGGCTTTCAGCTCAGAAGCTGACTTTGTGAAGACGTATAACTCATACCTGTCCTGAGTAATGTTAGCTCATGTAACTGACTCTTTCAGTTTATCCGAGTTCTTATTTAATATTTTTATTTTATTTAGGTTTTTCAGCAATTAGGATCCTCACTCTCTTGCGTGAAAGTATTTATTTTCAAGTACAATAAATTTATTCTTTTCTATAAGTGAAAGTAAGATAATTAAAAATATTGAACCTGGATAACTGTCAATGGTTTAAAAGAGAAAACGGAATCATTTTTTTTTCCTTGTCTTTACTGAAGCAAGTTAGCAGTGCTCAAAGTTTACAAATATCCCAGAATATTGGCAGTCCATCTGGACTTTCAAGGTCAAGTTTTCAGTGAGCACCTGAGAAAGAGATAAACTTTCCCAATGAAGGTCTCCGAGAGCAGAGAGGTTCGTTCTAAAAAGCTAAAAAGCAGCTTCTGCCCACATTCTCCACCAAGAATGTCAATGGTTTACAGGCTGGTTCTGCCCAGTTCCGTGACCAGTGGAGCGGAGGGATTTCGCAAAATCTGCACCTCCATAAAAAAGGGAACAGGGGACCCCAAAATAATTAAAAACAGAGGCAACTATCTGAGGAGAAACAAACTAATTTAGTAAATATAGTATTGGAATGCAAGATAACACAGCATAATACAGTATAATCAGAATTGAAGCTAATAAATCAAATATAATGAGAGGATGTCCGAAAGGTGGATAGGCCTCACCATAATGCTGAGGTGAGATGCGCAGTCCGGCTGAGCAGCAGGGAGACGAAAAAGAGACAACAAAGAAGAGTGGATGAAGAAGAGCACATCAGGTGACCCTGCCAGGAGTTATATCTCCTCTCTGACCGCAAAGTCCCCTGGGGAATGTAGTTCTCTTCCAGGCTTGTACCCAGAACTTGAGCATTAACAGTTAAACTCCCAGTGCACTACATGATGTTGTGATGTGGAATACTGATAACCAAAAATCATAAAACCATGACAATAACTAAAATAGATGTTGCAGCATTGAAACTTGTAAAATGTAACACTTTTTTCGATCTTCACTTCTTTGCTTATCAATTGTTTCAAAATGGAGAACATGATGCAGATACAACATATTACTGCCCACGCAATTTATGTGAATAAAAAAGAATTCATATTGGAGTATTTTCCAAGAACTCTTTATTGCCAAATGTTAATGAACAGTAATGTACATTTAATCAAGAGAGTGTTTCATACAAATTCCAATTAATTAGAACACATTTTTTCTACTGCCAAGAGATAAGTTGTGTTCAACAAAATGTGAATTATATCTGAAAATCATATTTGATTTTGATGCACATTTTACTAAGTATGAAAAGGTATATGAGCCATTAAAGGTGACATACAGTCATACAGTCTACTTAAGTTGCTTAAACTTATGATTAATTCTTAAGTGCTTTGTGAATGAGAGTACCTGCTATTCCCACATTTGCTGGTAGCCTCTTGGTAATGCCAATGGGTAGATATATTTACAGGTACTAATGTAAGTACTCGTGAATCAAGAATTTCTAGTGACTACTGAGTAATTCTTTTTCTTTCGTCTCTTGTTTAGTGAAACAAGATGTTTCTATCCAAAATCTAGAAATGATATCAATTTAAGAAATTAAGCTTTCAGAAATTATTGGAGATGGATTTAAGATAAATACTAAACAACAAATCCACAACTTAGAATTAATTAGGACTACTGTCACTGATAATTATTACCATTTGTAATACAGTAAAACTGATACTTCTTATGCAAATATGTATACAACAAATTACTATTTGTTACTGCAACCCTTGACCTATGGCATCAGCTTTGTTTTCTGCAGCACAACTGTGAGACTTCAGCAGTTTCTCTTAGAAAATTAAATGGTTTTTTTGTGTGTGAAACTAAATGGTCTAAAGACATGCAAGGTTAAAAAAAATAAGAGTGGTAGACAAGAAAGAAGAGTTCAGACTGTGACAATTATCAGGTTAGAGATTCTGTATGGAAAAAAAAAAAAAGCTAAGAAATTTTGAGGAAAAAGAACATCAGAAGTCGGTAATTCAGAAGCACTAAGGATCATTACTCTAGATAACACAGAGGCTTTTTTTCTGCCTACTATGAGCACAGCTAACTGAGACTCATCAGGGATCAGTCACTAGAGATGGCAAACATACTGATGCTTAGCATGGTAGCTCATCAGTTGTAATGATCTAGCTATGTAGTTAGTCACCTAAATAACAGTTTTCAAAAAAATACCATGAAACTTACTGTAGCTTTCATATATATGAAGGTGAAAAGATGCCATTATAAGCATTTATTTAATTCTTTAAATTGCTCAGAACACCTATGTTATACTTGATGCCAGTCCAAAACCTGCTACAAAATTGATATCTGAATGTAGTCTTTTTTTTTTCATTTTTACATTAATGAGTGTCAATTATATACTGACTTCCATGTAGTTGAAAAAATACATACTCATAGCATAGGCATAGTCTGCACAGTAACTCCTCAACATTTTCAACTTCCTCATGCATGACAGGATGAGACAGAATAGAACAATTGGAATAAATCTTCAGAGATCATCAAGTCCAATTGCATAGAAAATAGGATACATCATCCAGTTGACAGAGCACTTCAAACTGGCATAAGTTTTGGAAACTACATGAAAATTCAAGTCTTTCAAAACCAAAACAATGCAAAATAGCTGACAGTAAGTGGTAGCTAAAATGAATATGAAAGATCACTGCTGTGGTATTATAGTATTACTACTATAATATGGCACTTGGTACAAGAATACAAATTGCAAGTAGAAATTTTTATTATTGTGCGGCAAAAACTTAACTTCCTAAACTGGAAGTATATAATTTTGCACAGTCTACAATGCCATCTACTGCAAACAGAAAATAAGTGTAAGGTAGTATCATCTAATGCTAAATAACATCCCATGCAATGGAAGAGACCTCTGGGAGAACTATTCTTATATGACCTAAAAACAGCCAAAGGCTTCTCTTCTAAGTGCATATATCCATTAAGGACTAAAAGCAGTATGGACATAAGCTACCTCCAATGGACAATGAGACTGTGATAAAGAGAGAAAGTGAGGAGACATGATGAACATCTCATAACGTTTGTTTTAATATATGTTTTCAAACATACATTTCAAGAGCAATATGATTTATTCCTTAAGTAATTCTGTGTGAATGAAATGTAGACAAATTTCTAGATGACTTTTCTTGATACAGGTTAATAACAGAATTTTGCTTATACTTTTCAACTGAAAAGAAAAAAAAATGTAAATGTTATACATTAACAGAAGTTAACTGCTGTTCTGTACTTCAAGATTTTTCATGTTAATTGTAGGCTGTAGAAGGAACACTCAAGAGGACAGAATCTTGTTCTTCACTTTATTTCTGAACTAGTGAAACTTCAATACACTAATATAAGATTACTATATTTGTGACCAAAAGTATTGTTCTGAACAACTGTATTCTATAATCTATTTATTCCTCAAAATGAAACTATCAATATACTCATATTTTCTTCTACCAATATTCATATTTTCTACTTTTGTACTTCTTACATACCTACATTTCTATAGCCATTTAGAAGGCAAATAATATTATCAGACAAGATTCTTAAAACTAAAATAATGCTATGTTTCTTAGATCAAGAACTTCGCTTTTTAATATTATCATATACGAGTACAGTATTTATTTCTATCAAATAAAGAAGGAAATAAAAGTATGAGTCAGATTTATAAAAAGAAACATTCCTTTAAAAATAAAATAGGCATAGAGGAATGTAATAAAATACCTAGTATCAGTTGTGGGTAAATATAAAAAATCGTGTTTGTTATTCAACTCAGCCAATCAACTTCTTTCCTTTGTATTCAGTGACTGCTGTATTCACATTACATCCCAGTGTTTTCTGACATTAAGACTGCTGCTTATTCAGATGCCAGCACCCTGAAAGCCATATCAACTTGGAAAGTTGCTCAAAAGATAACTTTCCTGATGATACAGCTTTACAAACCCGCTTTTATTCTTACTGGATTTCCTTCTTAAGAGAACTCTAGAAATCGTTCATTTTCTGTCAAATGCTGAAAGGTTTTCAAGGGTGAAAACCCCTGAAAACATATTTTTCTTCTTTACTTCAAAGAAACCTTTAAGCAGAAATATAAGTATCATAAGGTCATGTCTAAAGCAGTAAATAAAATCTCCCAGTGCCTGTTTTCTGCTCTGCTCAGGCTCTGGGACTCAGGCCAAAAGGCATGGCACAATTTACCTCCATATGGCTAACTGCTCTTATCCTCTAAAACACTGACTATATCCAAAGTGCCTATTGAGTGTGTTTCCTATGCTAATTCCTGCACTAGTTTCTGAGAATGACAGTCTGCACCAACCAAAACCATTTCATCGTTTCAGTGCATGTGATAATGCCTTAACAGTATTGGCCATCTTATGCCACCTCCATTGGCTCTGTTTAATTTAACTAATTCTAAATTAATTTACTAATACACATGTAGTGGTGAACTCATTATTATTATTTTTTTTTTATTTCAGTCTATTTTCAAACTTCATTGTTGTTATTTTCTAATGTATAATTTTCCCAAGTTTTTACTTCAGACTGTAAATAAATGTTAAATAAAAGATCAGCAGTAACTGCACATTTTTTGAACAGAACATGAAAGCAAGCCACTTCTTAGAGTTCAGAGTCAAAGAAAAAAATACAGCCATTTCCTGAATCTAGCAAAGAAAAAGAATCCTATTTTCTTTACATCACCAGAATTTCAGCTGATAACTTACAGATGCACTGTCAAAATAGTAGTATTTAAATCAAGACAATGTAATAATTTTACAAAGATACTGAAATGCTATCATATATAATTGACAGTAACAGCTTCCATGTGGATTAGCAAATGGTACAGATGAATGACTTCCAAATGGTGGAGTATGACATATAAGTGCAAAGGTGCGTGCTCTGCCAAACCTGCATTAGGTCTAGAATAGCAATTTCACTTGAACATAATTTTGGAAAGATGGCATTGACAATCTCTTCAAATAAACTTAATCTATAGATATTCTGGAAATTGTTGTAATGAATGCATGAATGCATGAACTAGGCGTCCCTTACTGAAGTGGTAATTACCACAGAGAAACTATGGGAACTGATTTTGGAATAGAAGTACCTCAATATTTTTTATTTCACTTAAAGACAATGTCTTAAAGCCACTAAGAGAAATAGGAGAAGATTAAAAAAAAAAATTAAGAAAAAAAGAATTCAATCATTATATCCATGATTTTAAACTACTATGTTTTCAAGACAGTTTACTTGTGATTTTTTATCCTTGACAAATCATGTAGCATTTACTCTTCCTAAATGAAATTTTTAAAAACTGCTTTTTAGGGTGTGTGCATACAACTTTAAGAAGCAATTGTTCCTCAATATAAAGTAACTGGCTGTGTTCGTCTAGGCTCATAAGATAAAAAGTAAAAATATGTCTGTTCAAATCAGCACTTAATTAATCTATCATTCTTTTACCTAGCATTACTAAGGGGGCAGTTAGGTAACAACTTCAGAGAAGTAATTCTTAGAATCACAGAATGGCTTAGAATCATAGAACCACAGGCAGACTGATCTAGTTGTTGGCAGCTCTTCCCATGGCAGGGGGGCTGGAAAGAGACCTTAAAGATTGTTTAATTCCAACCCCCCTGCCATGGGCAGAGTTGCCAGACACTAGATCAAACTGTCCAGGAGCCTCATCCAATATGGCTTTGAAAATTCTTGCTACTCTCTGAAATAATTGTGGCTGGTCATGTGACCACAGATACACACCTATCTTGTACTATCCTAACTCTTTGTTGATTTTGTGAAATAACATGACGTAACTCTTTAATTTATCTGAAAACAAACTCATTCTCTACACTGAAATCTCAGTTGAAAACTCAGTATAGATAAAACACATACAAGAGTTTATATGTAAATAAGTTCTGGCTTTACCGGTTTTTCTAGTTGTGTTCTTTTCTTTCTTGTCATTAGAAAACAATCATAGTTACTAAGCTTGACTGTCTAGCCTTGGTTTAGTAATTTCTGTTGAAATATTTACAGCATTTTGAGAGAAAAATCAGATCAACACCTTCAAACTCCTGCTATTAACAACTTCAAAGCATTACAGGTATACCTTATGCAGAATTTCTTTGTTATTCATTACTGTCATCTTTATCCAGTTCTGCATCTTTATTATCTATATTGATTCAAAATTTCATAAAGCTTTATGCATGACAGAAGTTTTAAAAATAAGTCTAAGAAATTACATTTTTATCATGCATGATGCTGCCATTTTCTTCACTAAGTTTGGATCTCTCTGTGGACGTCCAATACCATGAGTTTCTTTAGCTTGAGTATTCCTGTAGGCATGTTTTCATAGCACCTTTTTACACTCTCAGATTCTTGCTTCTGAGTGCATGATTAAACACCTACAAAATCAGCATCTTTATATCTGAAGTACATGCTCATTTATTCACATGACAATTCTCACATTCAAATGAGAACTGTTTTAAAACTGCTCATTATCTAAGCACAGTGACCTCCTCTTTATGCTTTTTGTTCAGCAAAGTTTACTGTCTTCTGCATTATAACTACATGTCAAATTAAATTATAGAATTACCATTAATGCTTTTAGTTTGTTGACACATAATATCCTTTCTCTTCCTAATCATCCTTTCTCTTATTATGCATGCTACTCCATAAGTAATGCCTCCTAGAGTAATGCCTCTTATTTTCATGGAAACTACAACAGATACAATAACACTGTTTGATAGAGCAAATTCTCAGCTACAAAACACAGTTTTTCAACACAGTCACAGCCATTGGTTATGCATTTTTACCAGAGATGAGCAACAGCCTGCATGTCACACTAATAAAAGTCTGCACAGCAGAGGTGACCCACTGTTGCTGTCACCACTGCAGAAACACACCACCCATGGCCTCATTGTGCCACTGTTTGGTCTCCATAAACATTCAGCAAGCATCGATGAATGTCAGTGGATGCAGTATTTTCTGTATGAAAGAACTCATTTACATGTTTTTGGTTTGTATGCAGTTCGGTGTTAGACGCCATTTTGTCAGACTGCCCCTCTGCTGTCTCAGTCACAGGGTAACCAAATCAAAGAATCATAGAATGGCCTGAGTTGAAAGGGACCACAATGATCATCTAGTTTCAACCCCCCTGCTGCTTGCAGGGTCGCCAACCACTAGACCAGGCTGCCCAGAGCCACATCCAGCCTGGCCTTATGAACGCATAGAGAGATGGGGCATCCACAACATCCTTGGGCAACACGTTCTTCTGAGTCATCACCCTCTGCATGAAAAACATCCTCCTAGCACCTAACCTAGACCTCCTCTGCCTCAGTTTAAAATCATTTTCCCTTGTCCTATCACTATCCACCCTTGCAAACAGCCGCTCCTCCTCCTGTTGATATGCTCCCTTCAGGTACTGGAAAGCCACAATTAGTCTCCCTAGAGCCTTCTCCAAACTAAACAAGCCCAGTTCCCTTAACCTTTCCTTATAGGAGAGGTGTTCCAGCCCTCTGATTATCCTAGTGGCCCTCCTCTGGCCCATGAGCAACCAATAAATTAAACTACAATTTACCAGTATTTCCAATCCACTAATTCTTGTTGGGCTACAGGGCACAACATGTAAATGGTTTGATGTAAAACATGTGAAAACCAACCAAAGAATTAGGCCACTATCAACAAGGTTCGCAATGGGAAGAAGGAAAAAAGGGGGTTAATCAAATTTGACCAATTTGGGTACCTACTACGAAGTCCTTTTCTCTGAACTGTTTTTTATTACTTGGGAGATTCGTTAAAAGAATATATACCTCTAGGCCATTTTTCCTAAAAAGAATGAGCAGAAATCTTTTTCTTTTTCTTTTCTTTTTTTTTTTTTTTGCCAGAACATAACTGTGAATTTAATTAGTTTGCAATGCATTTAGAAACACAACAAGAAACTTTCAGAAATCTTACACAACAGAGATATAAAGACTATCCTCTTTTATTTCTTAACCTAACTAAACAGATGAAGCCATGAGCACTTTCAAGCAAAGCTGCTAAAGTTATTCAAGCTCTGTGCGGTTATTAATCTGGGGAAGTTGAAAGAGGTGAAGAGTTCAGCAATATGTCATTCAATAAACAAAAATAAATGCAATACAGTATGTTCTAGTGGTAACAGACTTGACAGTTTATCCGTATTTATTATTATCTTGGTTACACTTCATGGGTAAGGAGGGTAACTTAAGATATCAAAATGTTTCTCTTCAGTAACTAAGAGATATTTATTTTCACATATTTGTTCACATGTTCATGTCAACGACCTGTATACATAGTCTAAGACATCGCTGCCGTGTATATGTGAGCAAGGTGCCTAGACCTACAAAAAAGAATCATTTTTATTTTTCCTGGGAGGAAGAGAAAGTTCACATGGTACAAGTCTACATAACCTATAGAATTAATCACATATGTAACAGGAATCTAAACTGTAATTTAAAAGATATTTGTGTTCACTTTGTCATGCGGTAGTCTAGAATACGTCCTTTACCTCACTGGCATATGTCAAAATTACTTGCAAGGAAACATGAAGATAAGAAACTCTGAAAGACTAAGAAAAACAGTTTCATCTTTTTTTCTAGGAAAAACGATTTGTTCATGAAGTATATGTAGTGACAACAGATACTTCTCCAGTATAGCTTTTTTTGGTTTAGCTCTTCTTCACTGTACACTGACAAAATACTTTATAGTTGTGAATGTGCTCTGAATAAGATTAAGAGAGCTTTCTAGATTTCTTTTGATGATAGAGAACTGTTTATACATTTTCATACCTGAAATTAACTGCAAGACGCTAGTGAAAAATCAGGTATATATACAAAATTAATGTATCATTTAGTTGCAAAAAAATGCTTATATACTGAAATGTGAAGGAATTAAGTAGTGTTAAAATGCATATAAAACTACACAGAATACACTGAAGAGCTGAGACTTCAACCATTAGGCAAAAATAATGTGAGACTCAGTTACAATCTGTAATAATTTTTACTTTTTTTCTTCATAATTGCTTACTAGTCTGTAGTAGAAAGCTGATAAAGGACTGAATCACTTTGTTGGGTGATCTCTATATATTCACTGAGTGACATCTGAAGTACATTTAGAAAAAAAATGTTACAATATAATGACATTTATATTTATCTAAGTAACTGAAGAAAACCTATGCAAAAAAGTTAAGATGAAACCAAATAAAAAGCTATCAACTACTCACATCAAATGATTAACTGAAGTCTTAATACATTAATCAAGGATTAATCCTATGTAAGAATTATAACACGGTAAGGAAAATAGGCAAATAGGCAATTTTCCTCTCTCCTCTCCGCTCCTGTCTCTTCTGCTTTCTTTAAAGTTTTTTTTTTTTAATTATTTTTTTTATGTTTTTTTAAGCTCTGAATACTGAAGGCAAAACTGAGACCCTAGGGAGTTTGCAGTCCAGTTGTGAAAGAAATCAATATTTAAAATGCACAGTAGAAATTTTTCTTCCCTAGAAAGTAGGAGCTTATGTCCTGAATTTCTTGTTCTGTTCAATACTGAACTTAATCAAAGCTAAAACAGAAAGCCTAATATTGGTTTGCAACTAGAAGTACAGCCGCAGTGACAAACTAAATAAAACAATAACAAAACTGTTAATTACTGTTTGAATTCTCTGTTTCTCTGAAGGGGTTTTAAAGCTGTAGTGCTTTGTGAATGAGGAGTCAGAACATTCCAACTTGATGGAAAGAGTTTCTTCAACTTTTATTCCTGAATTCATAATATGTTAGTATAACAAATTTTTGGTAGCTCACAAGTGCATCAGCAGTGCATGAAGCAGACTGAAGCTGAGTGCACCTCAAAGAAACTTTTTTCCCAACACTTTCCTAGCAACACGTTTTTTTTTTTTTTTAAATACTACTTTCTAAAGTACAGGTGGATTTCAGGCATTCTGTACGTTGTCTTATTTCTGGCAAATTCTCATGCACTGTAATTTATAAGCTTGCAGGTGATGATATGCAGTGTAGTTTTGCAGTGTAGTATCCCTCTCCCACATTTCACCACACAGCTCTTAATTCCAGAATCCAGAATGTCCCAGATGCACAGAATATTTTGTGACATCCATCCCATGTGGGCAGATGTTCCCAAACAGATTTCTCTGTTATGAAGGAACTTCCCTTGGGTTTAGCACTGTCAGACTGCATTAAGAGCCCACATAAAAGGTAAGAAACAGATGTGCAGTACTATTTCGGTTTGACACGCTGTTTGTCTAGCCTATGTTTTCTACTGCTACAGCAACACTGAGCCAAGATGCTAATGAATGGAGCCTGCAGAATAAATCGTTAACCTGTAACCTCATCCAGTCAGCATGCAGTCTATTAAGTTTGTACTCCTGTGATTCATGCTCTTGTGTTCACTGCTACTGCTGCATTTGTTTCCATGTATCTTTCTCCCAGTATTACATAGTGTCATACAAGTCAAAATATTAAGGTGCTGGAGAGGGAGAAGCAGGGGCTGTGAAAGACAATTAGCGACCTGCCGACTTACTTGCATGAGGATGACTGAAGCATCCCTTTCCCTGTGTCTCTTCACACTGATGGCCCCAGAGCACATCTGCGTCACATAGAAGGGAGGGGGCGGCTTGGCGAGAGGCACTGAGACACACAGAAAATTGCATAGTGAGGACCTTGACAGACTCACAGATTCTCTTCCCCCCCCCCCCCTCCCCAGTCCCCCCGCCTCCTACATACAGCATATATAAAGGAACCCTGCTTTAACCCTGTGCCAGCTCTCTGGCTTTGCTATCCCAGATAACTGCAGGCATAGGACTCCCCTGAGAAATGGGATGGGAAGGCGGGAGGTGGAGAGAGGCTTCCAGGTGACTTCTCCTCCTCCAGCAACGCCCGGGCACGGAGCTCCAGGAGGCAGAGGAAGAGCCACCTGCCTCCTGCTGTGGCTGCCGCTGCCGGTCCTCTCCGGCCGCCGGCTCCGCTTGCCCCTCCGTTCATCAAATTACCGCTTCTTCACAGCCTCTCACCCGCTCTTCTCTCGCAAGTGCCTGTCTCCCCTGAGAGGTGTCTCTCATTTCTGCCTCTCTCTCCACCCCTTTCCACTGATCACCGTGCAATTCTCGTCAGCTCTGGGCATCTCTTCCTCTCCCTTCCCTGTGCTGGGTGTCTCTACCTCCTCTCGGCTCTGTGCATCGCTCCATCCATCCATCCTCCCTCTCTCTCCGCACTGGTGTGTGCGCGCATCTCGCTCCAGCCGCCGGCTGCCAGCCCTCGCCCTGCAGCGCTGCCCGGAGCAGCCGCCGCCGCCGCCCGGCCCTGCCCGGCCGCCGTGAGTCCCGCCTCAGCCCGCGTCCTCCGCCCGCCTCGGCACCATGTCCGGCTCCGGCAGGAAAGACTTCGACGTGAAACATATCCTTCGCCTCCGCTGGAAACTGTTCAGCCACCCCTCGCCGGCGGGCGGCCCGGCGGGGGGGGGCTGCTTGCCGCCCGACAGCAGCTTCGAGCACTGGGGGCCCAGCCAGAGCCGCCTGCTGAAGAGCCAGGAGAGAGGAAACGGCGCCTTCTGGAAGAAATCCGCCTCCTCCGCCTCCTCGGCGGCCACCACCGCCAGTCCGCCCAACGGGACGCTGCTGCCCGCCGGCGGCCGGCCCCGCGGGGGGCACGGCCCGGGGCCTCCGCCGCCCCGCACCGTCTTCTACGTGGAGTCCCTGGAGGAAGAAGAGGAGGAGGCGGAGGCGGCGCCCGGCAGGATGGAGGTCGCCCGGGAACCCGAGAAGCCCCTGGCGCCGCCGGAGCAGAAGGAAGCGCCGAGGGGCTGCGCGGACGGCGGGTGTCCTGCAACAGGTGACGGAGGAGGGCACAGGTAGGAAAACCCGTTGGCTCGCCCTGCACGGGCCGGGAGGATCGGGAGGCCGTGCCCCTGCCGCGCGGCTGGGAGGAGCTACGGGAGCGGGGCTCGGGGAGGAAAGTTTGCTGGGAGCTGGGGTACGGGGCTCATCCGTTTCAGACGCCACTGTTTGTGGGAGAGGAGAGGGAGGGCGGCCCCGGCTTCCCGGGGGAATGTGGCCTGCTGCGCCGCCAGCTGTGGCCACCCAACTTTAGGAGAAGTTAACCGAAATGCGAGGGTGAGGCGGTGATGTTCTGCGCGCTGAGGTGTCAGGTGACCGCTGAAAAAGCGACGTCTCCTCTCTGGGAACTCTGCCTCTAAATGGTGTTAGAGAAAAGAATTTAAGAGTCATGAACTGAGTGATACCTAAAAAAACCCATACGAACCGGCAAGTCACAGGCAGGTTCTGATAGCTTCACATGGAATGTCTTTGAATGTTGAACCTTTTCTTTTCTTCTCAGTCCCACTCCCAACACAAACAGACATTAAAGTTATTAGGAGAGGGAAATGTAGCTCTGACAGAGCTTCCAGAAGTACTGTCTTATGAGGATGAGAAACTCTTTGTTGATTTAATTCTGACTGCCCAAACTCCCAATGGTTAAAGTAAATTTATTTCTAGCTCCCTTGTCATTTACTACTTCTTCTGTGGAAAGTAAACATACAGGTCTGTTTCTAAATAGAAAAGAGACATCTAGCATTCTTGTGGCATAACTTAACATCTTACTGAAAGTAAAATATATCAAATACTTAGTTTAGATAAAGAGATAACTGCATTTTTTAGATTAACATAGCTGCACATATACATCAAATTCTAGCTTTTTTCTCATAGTACAAATTACAGAAGTGGAGAATGCATTCTAAAGCATACATTCTCTGCTTTAAGCTCTTAATTGTGTTAGCAGTGGAGTTCTTTTCATAGTAAATGAATGTCGAATAGCTGTTGAATGTTGAATGGCAGTATATGATATTAGGTAAAAGATCAGAGATGCTATGATTTCTATAAACATAGGAAGTTATTCTAAATAAGAAACATAGAATCATAGAATGGCTTACATTGAAAGGGAACTCAAAGATCATTAGAGGATAGGATTTGATAGAAAATATTAAGATAATGGAGGTAAGACAAAAGGTTTACTCTCCAGAGTTTCTGAACACAATAGTTTAAAAGCTGCTGCAAATACAATACTGTTGTATAGATGGTATATTTTGTGCACTGCTGAGCATCTTCACAGATCTTACACACTGGCTGATGCTTACAGGGTTTTGATGGCACCACTTAATTTATATGAACTTCCTCATAGAATTGTCAAGGTTGGAAAAGACCCCAAGATCATCCAGTACAACTATCCACCTAGCACCAATAAATCATCACATCACATAAATACTCTGTGATACATATCTAATTTACTCCTTTTGGGATTTTATAGCCTATTTCTTTCATGTTTTTCATTTATTGATAGTGAAACAACATCTAGTAATCAGTAGATACTAGGCTTGTTGAAATCATATGCTAAAGTTTGCCAAAATTCAAAATAATGTAGATATCATTGTATTATTAATGAAAATGCCCCTTTGAAATATGAAAATGTTTAAGATATTTTACAGTCTGAGACTTCATTTTTGTTTTTCTGTCCAAGACCTTTTGGTTTATCCATATCAATTTTGAATGTTCTGAAAAGAGATGATCAAATACTGCAAAAATGTTGGTGGTGTTATTGACTACCCAGTGCCTGATTCCATGGTCCAAAAATCTTCCTATGCCTCAACATCTGCTCTTTTTCTTGTAGAAATTATCTCTTTGTAAATGATGCAAACTTTTATACTTCATTATGGAGATACATAGTTGTGCACATATAACTGCACTTCAGTCCTGAATGATAGATGCTACCAGATATGTAAACAGCCATACATTCTTAACTCTCAGCAAGCCTTAAGGCTAATATTTTCTTGGTACAGTGAGTATAAAATTGCTAGCTCATGGCTCCCTTTGGTATTTTGTCCTGAACACAGAATCACAGAACGATATAATTGCAGAGCCACAGAATCATAGAATGACTTGGATTGGAAGGGACATTAAGGATTATCCAGTCCTACCCCACTGCTGTGGGGTAGATCAGGCCACCCAGAGCTTCATCCATCCAAGATTTGAATCCCTCTAGAGATGGGACATCCACAGCTTCTCTGAACTTGTTCCAGTGCCTTATCACCATCTGAGAAAACAACTTCCTCCCAATATCTTAATCTTGCCTTTTAGTTTCAAACCCTGGTCATATCGCTACATATTTTACAGCTATTTTAAAACATTAGAACTGTTGGGAAACATTTTTGTTTTGTGAAATCAATGAGAATTCATCATGAAACATAGCCACAATATTTCAAATGTAGAGAACAGGAGATGTCCAGGAGTGTAGCGTTGGTAGTATGTTATGTGAGAAGCAAGTCAACAAGGAAGTTTTGGTTTTATGCTCCGTATTAATATATTTGTTACTACTTTTTTTTTTTTTCTTCCCATTTTTTTTCCTTGGAACTTGTATCCCCAAACCTTTCTTTCTAGTTGTTTCCTTCCGCTCAATACCCAAATTCTGTTCTGGAATTCTTTTTCCTGATAATAATATATGTATTTACAGAACTTCTCTGTTGGGGCTATTTATGGATTTGTAGTTACAGTATTTTCACATATCTAAGTTAAATACCTTAATTTTAATATTCTGGAGTATATTATGGAATTTATGTCATAGGATAGAGAGGTTGAGTTCTGTTTTATTAATTTGCTTTGGTACATTTCTAAGAACATCCTGTTGGGTTAATTGTACAGATATTTTTTGTGTGTAAGTAGGGTTACATGGATAGTTCCACTGGCCTTAGGAAGACCTTACATCATTATTCATGATATAAAATACTGAAATAAGCACTCTACATTCCATATTGTTTTGTAAAAATAAAATAAAATAAAATATTTTACAGTGAGTTTAGTGTTAAGACACTGTTTGTTTGAAATCTCTCAAAAGCCTACATATCAAATTGTTTTACAGCTTGCATGTCAAATTTCAAAATGACTGCGTAAGATATCACAGATTCTATTTTGATCTTAATTATATAAGAAAAAGCTGTCAGAAAAATAATCTATACAGTGGATTTGCAATTAAGATTTAAAATCAACTCAAAAAATCTTGAAAAATACCAGTTTTAAGATTTGTCCTGTGTGTTATAATGGAGTTTTTGCATAATCATGTTTGCTTTTTCTACATGACCTATCAACCAACTCACAAGACGAATAGCACTCACTTAATAAGCCATGTTTTATTCTTTCCTTGCTCATTGAATTATAGAATGCTTTACTTGTTTTAAACTATCCAAACCTTTACTTTGATGACATAATTACTCAGGAGCTTTCAGTACTGTTCCATTTATGGGACTTCCTAATTTTGAAGTCTTTGGCTTTGCTTATCTCAATTTCCACCCCTCCCCCCCCAGTAGATTTGTTTGTTGGTTTGGCTTTAGGAAAGGATGGAAATGGAAGAGAAATTATGTGTTGTTAATTTGTCTTCCCTGGGATGCAGGACTGAAACTTCAGGATTCAGTGTCACTTGAATGGGTAGAATAACTAATGAGAAAAGGAGGTTCACAGCTGTGTGGATAATTATAAGGATGATTATGTGTGGTCTGTGCAAAAGATCTGGAGATATGGCAGCTGAAGTGAAAGCAGTCTGTAGAACCTTCTGCTTTGTTTGAGATTCACATGGCGAGCACACACACACTTTTCTTCTTGTTCCCAAACTTAGTTCCATTAATTCCATCCTTTCTAAACTCCTTTTGTCTTAGTGTTTATTCTTCTGGATCTTATCCTAGCCATGCTCTCCTTTGCAGTCTCAGTCTTTTGTGATTATATGATTTAAATCCTGGGCTTTTCACACAGAGAGTCTCACTTGATTTTCCTCACTTTTTATGATTTCCTCTGCTATAGGACTGTCCGTTCTTTGTTGTATTTTGTCCCAGATGCTTACACAAGTCAAGTCCAGCTGTCCTGTAATTGCTTAAAAACTGTTCATACCTCTCATCTTCTTGCACTTTTTCCTACTCTGTATTTCAGTATCCTTCAGAGCTTCCTCCACCTCAATTCTAATGGAATTTTTACACAGAATTTCCATTCCTGTGTTCCTTCTCTCGTGTCCACTTTTGCCCTGTTCTTCTGATTTCTTTCCTGAATTGCTGCCAAGTTGATGGTACCATTTGCTATATCTAATGGTCAGTAAGACCCCTAAGTGTCAGTAATTCGATGACGCAGTTTTATCTTATCTCTTTCTTAGATACCCATTTTAGAATAAGATAAATTTTCATCCAGACATGCCTATTTTCCTTCACTGAGTGTAACAGTAGTCTAGAGTGACTAATTTATATTAAATGTTTGATTTAATGTTTAATATTCAGTTAAATTTGGAAGAAAAAAAAAAAAGATAATCTGAAGTCTATGTTGCAAATTCAAATTATTCTAAATTAATGATATCTTGGTAGATTTTTATAGTGTGAGTAAAGAGCATATAACTCATCCTAATGCATGCAAAGGTGCTGTTATAAAACATGGGGACAGTAAACACACAAGAAACCAACACTTAAAAGCTTTTCTTGTTATTATCCATGTAATTTAAATATTGGATGAAATGATATTTTCAACAGAGTGGTAGAATGTTCCAAGTTTGAAGGAACCCACAAGTATCACTGACTCTAGCTAATGGCTCCATGCAGGACTACCCAAAAATTAAACCATGTGTCTGAGTGCATTGTCAAAATGCTTCTCGAATGCTGTAAGTCTTTGGTGCCATGACCATTTCCTGGGCAGCCTGTTCCAATGCTCAACCACTATCTCACTGAAGAATTTTTTCCAAATACCTAACATGAACCTCCCCTGACACAGCTCCACACAGTTTGCATGGCACATACCTCTGATCTCAGAGAGCAGATATAAGAACCTCCACTTCTTTGAGGAAGCTGTAGGCCATCATGAGATCTGTGTCTCCTCTTCTCTGGATTGAACAAACCAAAGGACCTCAGGTACTCCTCAGACATAGGTAAGAAGTGTAAATACTATTTGCTCTTTCTGTAGTATATAAGAAAGTAGGTATGGAGAAGAGTAGCATTTTAGAATTCTGAAGTATTCGGAAACTGTGGTGGCTGATAAAAACAGTGTTTTCATTTCTAAAAGCATGACATACATGTGTGCATGTAGACATCTAAATTTGTATTATTTACATTGTTTTTAAGTCACAATATGTAATAATGTAAAAAGTGGATATGTATACATGTATACATATATATGTGCATATATACATACTTTTTACATTCCTATATAGATATTAATAAATCGGTTATAGGGTTAGTTTTTTTTAGTGCTATTTTTGTGAGCAGTAAAATTCACTTAAATAGCATAAATGGAAAAAATTAGAAAATATCATTGGTATATGTGTTAACTTCATAAAGATGGTGCTGCTGCATATAGGTTAACATACTTTTCGCACCTGATCTTTGCTTTCTAAAACCTAGTTTTTATTCCTTTGACATATTTTATTATATATTGTTGCAAACTGCTTAAGAGATTGCTCTTCTCTTTTATACCTCAAATTTGCATTTCCTAGGTGAAAACTTTTTTTCTAAAAATTTTACTATAATCTTTTCACAGAATTTCCTAGTAGATGAATTTCTCCACTCTCGGTTACATATTGGCTGTCTTGTATGCTTTTTTTTTTTTTTTTTAGCAATTAGGATCCACAGTTCATTCTTTCACTTATGTAGGCATCTCATCTTTGCACTTTTTTTGCTACTTCACGTGGAATTTTATGTATTCACTTGTCCCAACTGGATTGATATGTGGGCTTTAAAGTAGAAGGTAAGTAGATTCTGGTCCTCTCATATTCAGGCTCTTAAAGAAATCAGAGAACATCTAGCCTAGCCTAGTGTCTCTACAAAGGTGCTTTTACTTGTATCAGGTACATCAGTTTGTGCTTTAAATATGTATTCTACACGAAACAGAATTTCTGGAGTTGTTGAGTAAAACAGAAAACAAAGCATGAACATGGGTATATCAGAAAATTCAAAATACACTTGGGGAAAGAATTCAGACTTAGTACAATGTTGTATGTATTGGAATACAGTTTGGAATTATTTGCTATCTAGTTTACTACATTAGAATGAACACTAGAAATGAAACATTTACCATTAGATCTCCTTGGAAATAAAGCATTTTCTCCTTCATTCTTTGGCACTGTTTCAATGCTTGCTATTATCTGAGTTTGAAAGACAGATTTGTCTATTTTCCAAAAGTCCCTTTCAAAATTATTTCCTGAATCTAAAATAATAATCTTTATCACTTTGAATTGATTGTCAATTATGACACTTTCTTATTGCCCATTAGTGACTGGCTTTACTATGTGCAATGCATCATTCGTCATTCTTTTTTTTTCCTCACTGCATCAGTCAGGCTTTCTGCTTTACTGTGTATAATCAACACTGGAATGATCTACCTTCGGTAATGCTTGGATTTGTCATTTATTTTTATCCTCCTTCCCACTCTAACCACATGGGAAAAACATTGCTATTACCCTATGTTTTTACCCCTTTTTTACTGCTACTGTAGTGGAGCTTCGTGCAGTGTTCAGAAAGGAGGCCAAAACACAAATAGAGGATGACATTCTTTCCAGACAGGTATAACCGAACACTTAAACCATCTTATCTGAATAAAGTCCTAGGCTGAATCCGTCTTTGGATTCTAGTTGATACTACTCAGCTTTGTAAACAGGGTATAGAAGTATGTAGGGAGAAGAAATGTGAATGCATACATTAAATATATTTTTGTTGTGTTTGTTTTTGTTGAAGCTGTTTCATAGAATATCTTAGAGTTTAGTGATGAAGAAGTTCTTTTAGAGCATAGAAGTTCTCTCTTGGAGGATAGCCAATGTCACTCTGGTCTTCAAAAAGGGCAAGAAGGAAGATCCAGGCAATTATAGGCCAGTCAGCCTCACCTCTGTCCGTGGAAAGGTGATGGAACAGCTTGTGCTGGATGTCATCTCCAGACAACTGGAAGAAAAGGAGGTTATCAAGAGTAGTCAGCATGGGTTCACCAGGGGGATGTCATGCTTGACCAATCTGGTAGCCTTCTATGATGTTGTCTCTGTCTGGGTGGATGGGGGGAGAGCAGTGGATGTAGTCTACCTTGATTTCAGCAAGGCATTTGATACTGTCCCCCATGACATCCTTATAACAAAGCTGAGGAAGTGTGGGATAGATGAGTGGACAGTGAGGTGGGTTGAAAACTGGCTGACTGGCAGAGCGTAGAGGGTCGTCGTTGGTGGTGCAGAGTCCGGTTGGAGGCCTGTAACTAGCGGTGTTCCTCAGGGGTCGGTGCTGGGCCTGGTCTTGTTCAACATCTTCATCAATGACCTTGATGAGGGGATAATGGCCACCCTCAGCAAGTTTGCTGATGATACAAAGTTGGGAGGATTGGCTGACACACCTGAAGGCCGTGCTGCCATTCAGCAAGACCTGGACAGGCTGGAGAGCTGGGCAGTAAGAAACCGGATGAGGTTCAACAAAAGCAAGTGTAGAGTCTTGCATCTGGGGAGGAATAATTGCATGCACCGGTACAGGTTGGGGGATGACCTGCTGGAGAGGAGCTCTGCAGAGAGGGACCTGGGTGTCCTGGTGGATGACAGGTTGGCCATGAGCCAGCAATGTGCCCTTGTGGCCAAGAGGGCCAATGGCATCCTGGGGTGCATTAAAAAGAGCGTGGCCAGCAGGTCGAGGGAGGTGATCCTCTCCCTCTACTCTGCCCTGGTAAGGCCTCATCTGGAGTACTGTGTCCAGTTCTGGGCTCCCCAGTACAAAAAAAGACAGGGATCTCTGTCCAGCAGAGGGCCACAAAAATAGTGAAGGGCCTGGAGCATGAAGAAAGGCTGAGTGAACTGGGTCTGTTCAGCCTTGAGGAAAGAAGGCTGAGAGGGGACCTGATCCAGGTCTATAAATATCTAAGGTGTGGGGGGCAGAATGGCGAGGCCAGACTCTTTTCAGTGGTGAGTGGAGACAGGACAAGGGGAAACGGCCAGAAACTGCAGCATAGGAAGTTCCGCACAAATGTGCGCAAGAACTTCTTTACAGTGAGTGTGATGGAGCACTGGAACAGGCTGCCCAGGGAGGTTGTGGAGTCTCCTTTTCTGGAGATGTTCAAGACCTTCCTGGACGCCTACCTGTGCGACCTGCTGTAGGGAACCTGCTTTGGCAGGGGGGTTGGACTCGATGATCTCTGGAGGTCCCTTCCAACCCCTACAATTCTGTGATTCTGTGATTAAGCTTCTTGGACAAATGTCGTAAGTGTGGAGAAGATATGCAAAAAGTTCATCTGAATATACAAGAATAACTTCAGATTTGCAGCTTTCTGTTCGTAAGCTTCCTATTGAAATATAAGTTAATTTAATCTTGTAGACAGGTTAGGTGTGTCACTATTCTGTGTCTTCAGAATGATCGGGTTCACCACTTTTTCGCAAATTCCTTATTTCTCTGCTTTTAAACTGGAAATAGGAGTGATTTTAGTATACATCCATTCATTATTCATCACCACATATACTTTGGCTTCTGTGCATGCAACTGAATTATGATTATTTGTGAATGATCAAAAGGTTCCTTTTACAAAAAGATTTATTACATAACTTAATAGTACTGTGCATCAAGTATATCTTCCATACCTGCTCTAGTTACTTATTTGAATTTTTTTTTAATAATTACTAGTCCATTTTTTTTCTTAATCTTTGCTATTAATTAACTTCCAGTGATAGCCTGCTTTTTTTTTTAGCAATTATCTGAACAGCAGAACAAAAATATGTCAAAAGAAATAAATAATAAAAGATTAGCAATAGCATGCACACCTACAAAAAAGGATTTATAACAAGAGAGAAGGAAAGAAAATGGAATGAACCATCTAATATTTTGATAGAAATACATTTTGGATTTTTTTGTGTTCTAATGACAGATGTAAATGTAGGATGCAAAACTGCTTTTCAGAAGATGCTTTAACTGATGAGGTTTCAATAAACATTTGTTAATCAGCATATTTGTTTATTATTAAGCCTCTCAATTTGAGTTTTGCATATCTTAACTCTTGTTATTTTATCTTAGATTAATGGGTTTTGTTGAAAAATATATTATTTGGGATGATTGAGACATGGATGAAAGTGAATGCTTCATTTGGGGTGGAAATGGAATTTATCAAAACCCTTATAAAAGGGAAGGAAGTGAAACATCTTTTTCACTTGCAGAAATAGAAACAATAGTTGCTTTTATGTCAGAATCGTAGGATATATCAGTTGGAATTTTTCAGATTTTTCTTCTGGGCCAAGTACTTCAATTGTAGTCACTAATGATTAAATAATGAAATATAGCGTATACTTTAAGATATACTTCTCAAAAATGAAAAAAAAAAATCTTGGAAGTATTGTCAGTATGTTACTGTGCAGAACTAGAATCTAAAATAACCCTGAAAAAGAGAGACAGTCTCTTAAAAGTGAATATAGAGCAATTCAACTTAGTATTCTGCCAGAAGAATAATCAGGAAAAATACCCAATGGGATCAACTGACCATGCAGCAGTTCTGCAAAAGATTGGCAGTTAGTAAAGAACAAGTAAAATATGAGTAAAGAATACCATGCTGCAGCTTAAAAAATAATCAAAGGAATATACAGACAGATGCATAGCCTGTGAAACAAGCTGATTTGGTAGAGTTTCAGCCCCACTATTGTCAAGGATAGTCTTTGGAAAAATTCCAGATAAAAATCCTAGAATTCTAGGAAACATGGCATACAAAAAAATTGCTATAGGAAGCATATTTTCCCTTCTCATTTGATCTACTATTGATCTATTCGTCCTGTGAAGGGAGTATTGGAGAAGACTTAAAGGGCTTAAATTACAATCAGACATTCAGCAGGCAACAGAATGTATAGATAGTGAAGCACGGGAACAGATTTCCTGGGAGCCCTGTGGACTGGTGAATGTAAGTGATTAGAAGAAAAGCTAAACAAACATCAGCCAAACATGATGTGTCTAGGAATGATAGCCCTTTTTCTTTAAAGCCGGAAGTGTATCAAGTAATCTTTCATGAAAAATTAGCCGGTATCTTTCTATGAAAAAGTTTCTTCCAAATGCTGATAGTTTTTAAAAATCCAAACATTTTGTATGGAGAGTAAAAGTTGATCATCTTTTTATGAGCAAGACTCTGAATTCTCTTACACTAAGAGAATACAGAAACAGCAACTTGGAGAACTGAACATCTCTTCTAATCAAGGAGACTGCTGTCTGAAGTGTCCTATTTTGTTTGTAGTGGTGATTGGGAATTGTGTCAGAAAAAAAGGAAGAGACAGGGAAGGGAGGAATTTGTGTTGCCTTCTCAAAGTCTTCCTCCTGAAAGAGGGAATCATCAGAGGATTTCCTTCCAAATCTCAGTGATTAGGAACTGATACAGATGCTTCTCAAATCTTTTCTCTGCCATTGCATTTAATTTCCTTATGCATTAAGAGGAACATTTTTAAAATATTAATGGAAAAGTTTAAGCTGCAGAAAAACTGAAAAATAACAAGATTATTTAATCACAAGTGTGAATTTGGGGAAGAATTGATTTTTACTTTTTATTTTAATTATTATTATTCACAAAGTAATTTTATATTACAACTGAAGATGGCTAGAAATATGTGAAGTCAAATATCTTCACTATTCAGAGTCTTTTTCCTCACCTGTTCTAGTATATTAAATAGAGCCTCTTATGATTACTGTGCTGTAGGAAAAGCTCAAATATACTTCAGGGTTTTTATTTTGGTTTGTTTTGGTTTTCATGTTAGCATATGAAAACATCAGTTGAAAACAAACAAAAAAAAACAAACCAACAGATGGTTTGTGCATTCTGTTACAAGCAGATGATAAGCACTTTGACTAGTATTGTGTAGATAATATTGTTTGCTAAAAGTTTTGAAGAAAAGTATGAAAGCGGCTTAAATGAAGCAGAAAAATATTTATGTCTGTTTTTACATATGAAAAGGTGAAGAATCTACATATTTCAACATATGCACTTTTTTATGTTTCTGTCTGTGTAAATATAGATAGGATGAAAAACAAGGAACTACTAATTTTAAAGCCACAACATTGTTCTGTTCTACAGATTTCTAAATCTTTTTGGATGCAATTATTTAGCAGAATGGAATCTTTCAGTTCATTACATTATATATATATATATATATATATATATATATATATATATGTATATATTTCTTTTGGCAATGCCTCTCCCCTTTTGACCATCTTGAATATCAAATAGCTTTTAACTGATGCTTTATTAAATGATTTGTATTTCTTTTTATTTTTGATGTTTGGTCATTACTTCATTTTTTTCATGAAAAAATGCAAATAATATTATTGCCCTTTTCCTTTTTCATAAAAATAGATTGGAGGAGATTGGTGCTTAGAGAAAGTACATTTTTCTTTTGGAGCCTGAAAAACATCAACGTATCATATCTCTGAAACAATGACTTCAGAAATATTCTTTATAGCTATTATTGATAGCTTCTTGTAATTGTATTCATGACAACTGTAAAACTAAAGTAGTTTTCTACAAGTCCTGTATTTACACGTACTTGATATACTATTGACAACAGCCTAGGATCTAATCTGCTTTACAACTTTACCATATTTCTTGTCCTTCCTACAAATATCCTTAATTATTCTTAAATTAAAGCTTATAGATTACTATCAACATAATATTTCAAGCTTATTACCCCTTATTGCTACAGAATACTCAGTAAGATGTAGTGTCAAAGGGGAATGAGATGTATTATCTTGTATCAGAAAATACCATTTTAGTTAAAAGCTTAACAGGGCCAAAAGAGCTGTATTGTTCTTCTGATAAGACTTGAGTTTCAAACTATCTATTGGCCCTGCTGTATTGACCTTTTAAAATGACATTTCTTCTTAAATCTTTACATTTCATTACAAATTAATTTAACTAAACATTGTAAGAAAAGTTTCTGGGAATAGAACAATCTGTAGGTATTATAGATACTATTATTATAACCAGAGCATTTTCAGTAGATGAGATTCATGCTAGAGAAACTACTAAATTGTTAGTTATCCTGTTTCGATCTACAAGGATTTTTCATAGTAGTATTATTGCCTGTTGGATTATCAGAACCAAAACAATTTGTCAACCGTGCCAAATTTTCTTGGATAGAACTGCAGGCAGTTAATGTCTGTGCAGCTATTTTAGGCTTGTTTTTACAATGATGTATTCATTTGTTAATAGAATTTTGACAGTCCAGTGGTGATCTAGCTAATGGACTTATCAATTTATTGACCTAACAATTGTATACAGTTCATCTGGGTAAAGAGAACATGGGATATTATGCTCAGAAGTAGTTTTCTACCTGTACGATGAAATTATGTGCATTAGTTGAATAAGGAAAAGTAGAAATTTGTTAAGGAACAGTCCAAATAGAGCTTCAAATGGTTTTGCAAATAACAGAGGATCCAAGTAGTAAAAGAGGGTTCAAGTATTTGGATGAACTTAATTCAGTTTTATTCAAGTAGTACTATTGTTAACCTCCTTTAGATGCACTACAGAATTAAAGTTCATGAGATAGCTTTGTGAAGGAAAAAAAAAAAAAAAAAAAGGAGCATAATACTTTAATCACAGAACACTTATTCATTTGTTCATATTTCAGTACCATGTCAGTAAAAATTTGTTTTGTACCTCCTGCAACCCAACCTTCACTGAATATCACATTACTGAGATAAGTACACAAATTAATTGTGTTCCTGCAAGTTTTAGAAAACACTTCATTTGCACATGGCAGCTGGCGTGCCGCCACCAAAGTTCTTTTGGAAAGGTTGGTGTGTGTCTGTGAACAGATAACAGAAAATCTTGTTATGCTTCAACTAAGAGAACAAAAATGTATTAGGAATCAAGCTGTATTAGTTCTGATGAAGAGTACAAGTTTTAATTTTATTACATTGTGTGTTAAGTACAATATTAACAACCAAGTCTTGGTTTAAAACCAGGGTGCCTCATTGCACTGGGCATTGTTGGAACTCTTTTTAGTATGAAATTGACTGTAAATGAGTAGAATTATTTTTTAACTGAGGAACAATGGAGCTGAGAAAGTATAGAATAAAACAACACAAAAAATAGCTGTAAGGCAACAGTGAACTGCTGCTGTCTTCATGGCAGTTTAATTCATTTTGCTTCAAAACTACATCAATCGAGGAGCATTTGCAGGGACAGTTATCATATGTCAGTGGAGAGACAGTGATATCTTAAGATAGATCAGCTTGTTCACTTGCTACTATCTGTCCACATCCCAGTACTAAAAACTCTAAATGTTGAATTTTTCACTGAAAAATGAAAAATGTTAGTTGTCTTGTTTTATCCAATATTTTTGATATACATCTAGCTTAGCATTCACAGACCTGAAACCAGCTTGGAAGGTATTGGATGGTTTAGTTTAGTTTGCTCCAAAATGTGTTGCAAAGGGCTCCATGTTTGTTGCATTTGAAGAAGCCAATATGGTATATAGGTTTTATATTTATTGTTTTGTTGCTTTGAAGAATGTGAGGTCTGAAGCAGAATATTAATTTTGGTGAGGAACTGAAAGTTCAGTTCTATCTTACAAAGGCATTATTAGGTTTTTGTATTACAAGGAAAACAGGATCACCATTCACTACAGAATACTTCATTTCACTTTGGTGACTTATTCTGTTGCGTCTTCCTACACTCTTTATAGCCAATTGAGAAATACACACTTATAAATCAGCCACTGTCAAGCTGACATATATCAGATGATTGAATGCCTACAATGAAATGGAATGGATCATGCTTCAGAAGTGCCTGGATGTCTACAGTGCACATCCCAACTTTCCATCAAAGTATAGTATATATATATACATGCATACATATACATATATACTATATATGCATATATACAATACATGCATGCATACACACACACACACATATATATATGAATAGACAAGGGCAAAAGAAAATCTGAATATTACCTTTCTGACGTGTTTCATGACAAGGCAGAATAAACGATCAGCTTAAGGAAATGATATTAAAATGATTAAAAATAAAATGATAGGAAGAATTAAAAGAGAATACACAGCAGAAGCAAAAATAAACTTTCACAGAGTTACTTGAAATTACAGCCACTACTTCAGAGACATTAGGATGAAAATGTAACTCAGTTTGCAGAAGGATCTAATTAAAAGCTGAAACAAGAATTACACATTGTAGATCTTCATAATGAAAATTCTTATACCTATAAATTTGCAATAAAAAAATGAAAATCTCAAGTGTGAAATTTCAAGCTACTTTTTCAATTGAAAGTGATAGACATTTATTTATGTGGATGAACATTTCTGAATTTATAACAACTGCACTGAAGTTGAAACTTAGTCTTAGAGTGTCCTATAGTTATCGACAATTCAACTACTAATTGTAGCTAAAATCCATTTGACCTTTATTGAGCAGTAGTGTCTTACCAAATTTTTGGTTTGGTCAAGACAAACTAATTGTAGTTCTGAAGACATATCTGTAATAATTTCATTTTATTAGAACTTAAAGGTTATTCTCCTTTTTTCTTTCTCTGCCAAGAATATGCCAGAATTAAATATACCTGACAAAACAAACAAACAAACAAACCACAACCAACTAACCAAAAACAAAACAAAACAACACAAAAGAGAAAAGCATCCCTGTAAAGCCGTAAGGAAAAGAAATGTGCATTTCTCTCCTTTTTGGTAGATACACTTTACCTCCTTTAAGCAGAACATCTCACAAGCTCAACTCTTGTCTTAATATTTTATAACCTTAAACCTTATAAAAGTTTAACTCTGATATAAAAGTTTAATACATAGCAGAAGTCAGATGCTGAATAAGAATGTTTTGGAAGGGATTCTTAAGCACAAAGAAGAAAGCACTGAAGTCATTTGTGTCTTTTTCATGTTTGAAAAACCAGCTTCAGTGTCACCCCCTCAGTTTTTTTTTTTTTTTTTTTGACAAAAGGACCATCAAAAGATTAGTTATAAGCTTTGGAAAAGGTTACGTTCATAATGTCAAGCATAGAAGTAATGGAAACATTTGCAGACTTTTACATTTTCAGTTTGCATGTTACTAAAGTCAGTTAAAAATATCATTCAGAGATAAATGCATTTTGAAATAAGCAATGCTGAAGCTTTATCTTCCAGAAAGTATTTTAAAAGAAAATGAGTAAGAGAAAAATGATTAATTTGTATTCCAGACTGAAGTTTTTGTGAGCCCCTTTAAATGTGCATTTAAATAGCATTATTTGAATTAGTTTTCACTTAACTGCAACTGTATATACCATGTTGCTTTGCTGCAATGATTCCACTAAAATTAAGCAACAAGACTTCTAAGAAATCACAGAATCACAGAATGGCCCAGGTTGGAAGGGACCTCATGAATTTCCAACCCCCCTGCCACATGCAGGGCCATCAACCTCCCCATTTGATACTAGACCAGGCTGCCCAGAGCCCCATCCAATCTGGCCTTGAACACCTCTGGCGTGTGGACACAGGGCATCCACAACCTCTCTGAGCAGCCTGTTCCGGTATCTCCCCACTCTCTCACAGCAAAGAACTGCCCCCTGATATCCAACCAAAATCTTCCCTCCCTCAAATTAAAACCATTTCCTCTTGTCCTGCTGTTATCTACCCTTTCAAAGAGTTCATTTCCGTCCTGTCTATAGGCTCCCTTTAGGTATTGAAAGGCTGCAATGAGGTCACCCCACAGCCTTTTTTTCTCCAGGCTGAACAAGCCAAGCTCCCTCAGCCTTTCTTCGTAGGGGAGGTGCTCCAGTCCCCTGACCATCTTTGTGGCCCGCCTCTGAACCCTCACCAACAGCTCCCTGTGTTCCCTGTACTTTTTTTTTTTTTTTTTTTTTTTTTAATTAAGGCAGATGAAGGCTTATCTGTGTGATAAGGAGTCTTTTAGGCATGACTGGTTGGGGCTAGCCACAAGTAAGGTGCTTAAAACTGTGTTAAAACAGTTAAAACAGTTTTATGGTCCTATATTAATAAAAGCTTTCTTAACTATATGATTGATGGTGTTCGATATCTTTGTTTCCAATTCTCATAAATAGCTTCAAAGACTGAAATGAGAGACATTTTATTTTGATCTGTCTTTACTTCCTCTACATGCTTCATTTACTCTGTAGTTTGCAGCAGTGTGAAATACAGGTCACATATCCACTGACTGTGCAAGCCAAGGAGAGCGTTAATGTGAGAAAGAATTTATTCAGAACAAAGAAATCAACTTTGCAAAAGATCATTCATTCTTTTTCTGTCTTGCTACCTATTTCCTTTTCCTTCTTATTCCACAGTATTGTGCTTTGTTGTTATTGTTTCCTCATGAAAACACTACTTTATAAACTGAAAACATAGTAAAATCTCCAGTCATGACAAATGACTCAAGTCAGTCTTGCCTATTAAGTCCAATTAGTGGTTGCAGTATATACTGATCTGTAATGAAGAACAGAGTGTAGTGTCTGCAGAAAATTATACTATTATTTTTTCCTCAAGTAAGTCAGACAACCACAAACTGTTTAAGTCTTTCAGGTTATTCATAAAGTCTCTACTTTTAGTTTTCTATGGAGGTAAAAGTTGCTTAGATTACTGAAAAGCTGCAGAGCTTTCTTTTATAATAGTCAGGTTCTAATTTGATTGCATACAAATTTTCACAGAGAATTTCAAATTTCAAAAAAATTCAGAAAATCATAAAAAATGGACTCTATTTGGAAGGGTGTAGTTAAAAGATACTACCAGCAACTGACTTCCTAAAGGAATAAGCTATTCATTACAGACAAAACTAGGAATGAGATGCAAGCCAAGGCATCATCTTAAATCTATGGCATGTAATTGAAGAGGTAATTATAAGAAATATTTCTGTTAAATCCAATCAGTGTCATGGCATGCTGTGTATTACAGAGCACATTTACACAAAGAGATTATTTTTCTATTCTTTGCAGAAAAACAGATGCTGAAAAGCTGTTGGAAACAAACAGACAAACAAAAAAGCAACCCCACAAAACTTTGTGCCTGTATTTTGTGATTAAGTGAAAAAAAAAAAAAAAAAAAAAAAAAAGCAAGAAAAAGCCCAACAACTTTATTATGAGAGTAAAATTAGAATGTTGAAACAAAGAATAAAAGAATAGTATTAAGGTTAAATCATTATCACAGCACCTTTTTTTGTGAAGTTAAATACATGCTGGCCGTGCTGGCAGATTTTTGTCATGCACTGTAAATGTATTTAAATATAGCTGATTATTGATGTTAATCTTAACAAAATTTTGTGTTTGATTACAGATTCCTTTCATAATAACACCTAAAACTGAATTCCCTTTTTTTTTTTTTTCCTTTTGATATTTTACTGATATTTTTTTTTTTGAGAATTAGACACAATTAATTGAGAGAGTTTTGTAAGTGATAATGGACAGTGTAGAATCTATTGCTTTTTACATGTTTGAATTTTCCTCCCATCTCTTTGACTGTAAAATTATCTATCAATGCTGAATTTCATCTACTTTTTTAATATTGGATATATTTTTCAATAATTAAATGATGTTATTCTCATATCTGCGTGGTCAGATAAGACTTATTCTCCTTAATAATTAAAATGAAATTTTGCATTCTTATATTTCTTAGGTAGATACTTAACAACAAACCCAGCAGTGCAGGTTCTTTAGGGGTGTCTCTTTCTGTAAATATCTTTGTTATGAAAAATGACCATTTATTCCAATCCTTTTTCTGTCTTTCAGTTAGTTATTAAGTCACAACAAGTCTTTTTTTCCTCTATAACAAGACAGATTCTTTCAGATACTTCAATGGAAGAAGTCAAAAGATCTATCAGAAAACACAGAATCATAGAATCAGAGAATGTCCTGGGTTGAAAAGGACCACAGTGATCATCTGGTTTCAACCCCCCTGCTATGTGCCAGCCACCAGACCAAACTGCCCAGAGCCACATCCAGCCTGACCTTGAATGCCTCCAGCGATGGGGCATCCACAGCCTCCTTGGGCAACCTGATCCAGTGCGTCACAATCCTCTGTGTGAAAAACATCCTCCTAATATCTAACCTAAATCTCCCCTGTTTCCGTTTAAAATCATTCCCCCTTGTCCTATCACTATCCACCCTTGTAAACAGCCATTCCCTCTCCTATTGATACGCTCCCATCAAGTACTGGAAGGCCACAAGGAGGTCTCCCTGGAGCTTCTCTTCTCCAAGTTAAACAGAATAACTATTGCTCATATCATATTCACACACTTGATAATTCCTTTAGGTAAAACTTGTAAAGCCGTTATTGCTTCTACAGAAGCTAGTTTGATATTTCCAAAGATACCTCATGTATACGTGTATATATTAATGATCATTATTTCATTTTTTATCAATTCCCTTGGAACACAATGCACACAATGGGTAAAGTTGCTTTGAAAGTTGGTGTCACATTAATACCTCCTGTCTATTATTCTAATATCACAGCTGAATTAAATAATAGCTACAGAAAAATGCTACAGAACTAGCATTTTACTAAACAGCAGTTTCTTATGTATTTAATGGAAAATTTGAGGGTGAAATTATCCAGACAGTTTGTTATTTTCTACTGCTTACAGTTGCTCCAACCTCTTTTTTTTCTTTTTTTTCTTTTTTTTTTTTTTTTTTTTAACAAATTCATTTTGTGACTGCTTGTCAAAATTTGCTTCCAGTAAAAAAAGAAGACATCTGGTCAGGGAGCATACATGTGTTCCTCTGTGACTGAAATTTGTTGCAAATAGAAAATGAAGTAGAATACTGAAAAAAAAAAAAAAAAAAAAAAAAAAAAAAAAGAAAAGAAAAGAAAAAAGAAAAAAAAAACAAACAAAGCCTGAATAATTAGATTTTCCATACTTATAAAACCTTGATAAATGCACTTTTCTGTGTAGTTTCTTTTCAAGCATGAGTCATCCATTCTGTCCAACTCCTGGCAACGAGCTGCTGGAGTTCAGGAAGTGTTTGGGCAACATTCTCAGACATGTGGTTCGAATTTTGGGTGGTTCTATATAGCCAGGTGATGCAGGTGATGCATCAAAAAATACATCATAATAAGGAAACGAATGGGAAAAAAGATGCCTGTTTTGTCTATCACAGTCAGTGTACAAGGCAAATTGAGAGAGTATACAAATAAAGACTTGAGTTCTATTAAGTAAATCAAGGATTTAAGTTATTGAAAAAAAAAAAAGAAATAAATGATTATGGAACCAATTGCATTCTCATTAGACATTTAATAATGATTGCTGAAGTCTCTGCGAATGTCCTTAATGTACAATACTGCCATCTGTCGTACAAGGAGATATGAGTGATATCTCACTGATAAATAATTTTATGCTCAGTGAATTTTATTTGTGCCAACTTCGTAATTTTATCTTAGTCATACATAACAGCACCTTTTGTGAAGGAATAGTGGAAAGGAGGAAAACAGGAGTTATTTAAATGTCCTCAGCACTTGATTATTATTTTTATGAAAGCTGATCTCCTATATGTCAAAGATATAGAGAAGGTCCAAGTCCAGGACATGAAATCAGAAGTGTGCCTACTGCTGACTGATTGGATGTCCAAACTCTGTTTTGGTGTGGGTTTTTGTTTGTTTTTCTTTTGTTTTTTTAACACTGGAGAATGTAAAACTACTAGAGCATCCAAAGGAATTCTATGAAGATGGTGAAGGGTCTGGAGAGATGTGGATGAGGCTGAGGTCACTATGATTGTTCTATCCAGACAAGGCTGAGGGGAGGGAGGCCTCATGATGGCCTACAGCTTCTCATAGGGAGCAGAGAGGTACAGCACTGATCTTTGCTCTCTGTTGACAGCAACAGGACCAATGGGAATGACATGGAACTGCGTCAAGGGAGTGTCAGGTTGTGAATTAGGGAGAAGTTCTTCACTGAGAAGGTGATCAGGCATTAGAGCAGGCTCTCCAGGACAGTGGTAATGGCAACGAGCTGCTGGAGTTCGGGAAGTGTTTGGGCAACATTCTCAGACATGGTTTGAATTTTGGGTGGTTTTATATAGCCAGGAGTTGGACTTGATGATCCCAGTGGGTTCCTTCTAACTTGGGATAGTCTATGTAGGTCATTCCAAAAGTAATGCCTCTGATTTCTTTCTGGAGAAACTACAACAGATACGAACAGCATCATAATGTTATTTGATAGAGCAAAAAGCTACAAAACACTATTTTTCAACATAATCACCACTATTATCTGTGCATTTTAGTCACTGATGAACAAGCCTGCATGTTGCACTCATAAATATCTGCATCAGCAGAGGTGACCCACTGTTGCTGTCACCACTGCTGAAACTAACCATCCACTGCTTACTATGCTCACATCCACCCTTTGGTCTCCATAAATATTCATCAAACATTGAGAAATATCAGTGGGTGCTATTTTCTTTGCATGGAGGAATTCAGTGACACCCCTTTGCTCTATATACACTTCCATGTTAGAGGTCATTTTGTCAGATTGCGCCTCTGCTACCATCTGTCACACAGCATCAAAATGTAGTGGAATATAGACAGGAAGATTCATCAACTACTGCCATGACCCCCAGCATCCACCTCTGACGTCATGAGCCGGCATAAACAAATAGGATGCATTACTTTTGGAGCAGCACTTGTATGCATTTGCAATTCTGTGAATATGATGGATTTGGAATGAGCATGTATAGCATTTGTGGACTGCTCTATCAGAACGTATGGCACATGTTGTAAGGATTGTTAAAGCTCACTGAGAATTTACTTTTATTATTTTAGTGTTTGCTATTTGTTCATCCATGGAAGATCAGTTTATTCATTTTAATGTCAGCAGTGTTACTCTATTGACAGAACTGTATGAAGAAAAAATTTTAAGTATAGTCTTCTACTGTGTAATGCTCATTGATATTCTATACATGTTTTGTTTGAAATGCAGCTGTTTGAAATTAGGAGATTCAACAGGAAATATTTTAGTTTTACTGAACTTTTCTTGGTCAGGTAGAAAATCACTGGTCACGAGCGGTGTCCTCCAGGGCTCAGTACTGGAGCTGCTTCTATTTAACATCTTTATTACTGATCTTGATGAGGGGATTGAGTGTATCCTCCGTAAGTCTGCAAATGACACCAAGTTGGGAGGGAGTGTTGATCTGCCTGAGGGGAGAAAGGCACTACAGAGGGACCTGGATAGACTGGATTGATGGGCCAAGGTTAACTGTGTAAGTTCCAGTAAGGCCAAGTGTCGGGTCCTGCATTTTGGTCACAACAAAATCAGGCAACCCTACAGGCTTGGGGAGGAGTGGCTGGAGAGCTGCCTGATGGAAAGGAATCTTGGTGTACTGAAGGACATTCAGCTGAATATGAGCCAGCAGTGTGCCCAGGTGGCCAAGAAGGCCAATGGCATCCTGGCTTGTATCAGGAATGGTGTGAAGAGCAGGACTAGGGAAGTCATCCTGCCCCTGTACTCGCCATTGGTGAGGCCTCACATCGAGTATTGTGTTCAGTTTTGGGCACCTCAGTACAGAAAGGACATTGAGGTGCTGGAGAAGATCCAAAGAAGGGCAAGAAGCCTTGTGAAGGCCTTGTGAGAATTTGGCCTACAAGGAGCAACTGAAGGATCTGAGGCTGTTTAGTCTGGGGAAAAGGAGGCTGAGGGGAGACCTTATTCTCTCTACCAATACCTGAAAGGTGCTTGCAGTGAGAGTGGGGTTGGTCTCTTCTCACTGGTGACAGGTGATGAGGGGAAATGGCCTTAAGTTATGCCAGGGTAAGTTCAGGTTGGATATCAGGAAACACTTCTTCACAGAAAGGGTTGTGAAGCACTGGAACAGGCTCCCCAGGGAGGTGGATGAGTCACCATCTGTGGATGTGTTTCAAACTGTTTGGATGTGGTGCTCAGGGACATGATTTAGCAGAGGGTTGTTAGGGTAGTATGGTTAGGTTGTGGTTGGACTCGAAGATCTTTAAGGTCTTTTCCAACCTGAGTGATTCTATGATTCTAAATATCTAGCGTGTAATTGTGTAAGTCATTAAAAAAATGCAATTCAGGTCTGAAGAAAAGCAGGTTTTTTTAGATGTAAATTGCATGTTTAATGATAATGTTTTCATCATTGCAGAGGAGGTCTCTGAAGATCTGTATAGTAGTGCCTTTTGGTTATTTTGATGATTCATGGTTTTGTAGATAGGCTGCTAGTTTTTGAGGTTTTATGTAATTGTAGCTTGTGAATTGGTTATGACTTGGGATCAAAGTTATTTAACTTTGCAGGTGTGCTCAGGAAAGCAGCAGCTGCAGGTCTACTAGAAACAGTGGTTTGGCAGGTGTAAATCTCCAGTTTCAAGGACAGATTCATTCTTACCCAGTTATTCACTGATGTTTCATCCTATTGTTTATTAGTTGAAAAGCGTGTGGACACTTAATGGCAACTTGAATGATATTAACTTGGGGAAATCTGCACCACACTGTTTTGCACTGCATAAACAAACATATATTGATTTGCTGAAATGGATCTAATCTTATCTTTTTCTTCGGGTTATTTAAAATAAAGGAAACCCTACTCATAATTTTACATTTCTGTAGCCTCTAGATGTTACTGTGTTTCAGGCAAACTCAAAAGCTCTGAATTCAAGTACTCTCCTCCAAGTCAGTGGGTGAGTGAGTGGTAAAAGTAAGAAAATTCATGTGTTGAGATAAAAATAGTTGAATAGGTAAAACAAAAACTGCACTTACTGTCAAAAATAGAACAAGAAATTAATTCACTACTTCCCATCAGCAAGCAGGTGTTTAGCTATTTCCAGGAAAGCAACACTCTGTCATATGTAGTAGTTTCTTAGAAAGACAAACACCATCACTCTGAAAATCTCTCATCCCTCCAGCCCCTCATCTTTCCTCTTTCTATTGCTTTTATTGCTGTGCATGACGTGATGGTATAGAATATATAGGGAGTATATATATATTCTATAATATATAAGAAAATATAATAATATATATATAGGGAACATACAACTCTGTTCATTTGGGGTCAGCTGCCTTGTCTGTGTGTCCTCCTAGCTTCTTGTGCATCCCAAGACTCTTTGTTGTCATGGCAGTGTGAGAAACAGAAAAGACCTCAACTGTGTGAAACCAATGCTTAGTAACAACCAAAAAAAAAAAGGTATATTGTCAACTGTGTTATAGTTGCAAAATCAAATTTCATCATACAAGTGACATTGAAGACAGTGAACTCCATCTTAACCAAAAGCAGTACAGAGGCTGAAAGCGGGGCTTTCTCATTCTGCTAGATGAGGTGAGAGTATGAGTTCTGTGCCCATCTGCCTCCTTCCTATTTATTCACAGTGGGGCCCATGGCTCTACCAACAACTAGTTACATCAAGCTGAGGCATGAAGATGAGGAACACAGGAACTTTCTGTAGTAGCAGTGAAAAAATATGAGTATTTATAGATCATCTTGCTTGTTTAAAATGTATTACAAAACAATAATTCAGTATGATGAGTCAAGCCTTTCCTCTCTAACTCCTTTAGTATTCTATGCCCTTCAAAGGGAGATGAATGAAGAGAGAGATAGGGAAATATATGGTAGTACTATTAAAAACTGTACAATCACCATTCATTTGTGGAGAAGTTATTCCCAGCACTTCCTGCAGACATTTCTTCTAAACTCTCCGATGTCATTTTTGTCCCTTTTCTTGTGTTTTATTGCTTGTCACCTGAGAAAAGAGACTGTCAACCACCTCACTGCAGTCTCCTTTCAGGCAGCTGCAGAGAGTGATGAGCTCTGTCCTCAGCCTCCCTTAGCCATACCTCTGTTCTGCCCCCAGACTGACAAGAAAATTAAAGGAAAGTGTAAATAGAATTCAATATTAGACAGATTTACTGTAAATGACATTTAGAAACAGATCAATTTTTATTACAGAAGAAAATATAAATAGGTATGGATTTTACTTTACTAGTTTAAATGAGACTGCAACTCACAGGCTTTCAAACACTTTATTTTAAAAGTCTGCAATGTTTTGGATATTCAGAAAAAACATATTTTGCAACTGATTTGACTAAACAAATCTAGTGTGTCAACCACATTTAATTGACAGTATTCTGCATGCATGTAGTTTGAATAATGAAAAGCTATATAACATTATTCTTAGTGTAATAATTGAAAAAACTGACCCTATGTGCCTAACGCCAAAGGAAAAGATATACAAAAGCAAAACAGTATCCTTATGCATGAGTGCATATAAAATATTCCAAAGAGCAGCACGCTAAAAAGGCACTTCCAAAAGTTGGAGTGAAATACAGGGTTATGTAGACTTTGCTGATTGGAAAATGTAAACTAAGTAAATCTAGAGTGCCTCATGTTGGAAATCCTTGAATAAGAGCTGTTCATTAATTTCTTAACATTTCCTGTTTATGGAGTTATGGAGGCAAATTAACTCTACATACTAGCACTACCTTGTTTGCCTTAGAGACTCTTGATTGATGAATACTGCAGATACCTTCTTACAATAAGGCTTGTCACTAAGCTGACAAATCCTTGATCGTTAAGTGAGAATGTTGTGCTGTTGTATATAGTTAGCTGTATGCTTCATCACAACACACTTTGGCAGGCAGGCATTGATACATCTAAGTCACTTCAGACATCTCTACTAGGAGGCTTTAAAATCATATTACTGATATTTCATTCAGCAGAATAAAATATTTGAAAGTTTATTTTTGTATTTTGTGTTGGTTTTAAGGAAGATAAACCATTTTGTGATTCTGAGATAGAGGTTAAAGTTTTAAAATATGGATTTATTTATCACTCCCACAGATTGATGCCTGGGAAATCATAATATTGTTACCGCCTGTTACATGAAACAGCTTATGGTTTGTGGGCCACCAACTACCAAAAAAATGCAAATAACTATAGAAGATCACAGTAGTATTACTCCCACTTAGCAGTTTTGGTGGAATCCTTCTGGCTTAGCATAGGTTTAGCCTAAAGAATATTCATAAGATGTGAGCATTTTAGAGAGTATTTATCCATTGATTGCACTGTACGCAGTTGTTGTAAACCCTATGCTCAGCAGTTTTCGTAGCTGAAAGGATAAGCGTGGAATTTGTTTTTGCAGGCAGCACCCAAATTCAAAGCTGTGAGCTTATACTGCATTATATATTATTCATACTGCGCAAATGGGTACATTTTCCAATCCTCCTCAATTGTTTTTGTTTGTTCATTTTATTAAATATATGATTAAGCAGCAACAGTTTTAACTAGTAAATTCAAAGAATATATAAGCAAATTTTGCTCTGCTCTTTATTTTGCATTTTGTAGTCAAAATAATACCTACTGCAGCACCTTCTTTATCTTTAAATATTTCTGCAGGCTTTTTAGGGTTCATTGTACCTGACTTCCATGTCTGTAACTTAGCACATAATGCCATCTTAAAAGAAACATCTAAGTTAACGGTATCCAGAGAGCTGGAAATCTCATTGCTGAAGTTCCTGTAAACATCCAGATTAATAGTTCTCCAGACTACAGGAATAGCTTAATTCAGTTCCTCATGCATAGACATCTTGACAGATATTACACTGGATCTACTAGTGATCGTACTTTGTGTTGCCATCTGAAGACCAAATCGGATGTGTGAGAACAAGTTAAATTGTTTCAGATGCCTGTATGTGGCATCTCTATGTGCAAAGGTATAAAAGCATGTCAGTGAGGAGTAATTTTGGACAATAATGTTTGCACAGTGAAGAGTTCACAAATGCTCTGTAAAAAAGTTCATTTAGTAATTCTGACTGCAGCATTATGTTTTATTTCACAGAATCACAGAACTGTAGGGGCTGGAAAGGAACTCAGATCATCCAGTCCAGCAAAAACAAAACAAAAGCCTTCCTTTGTTAATAAACACATGCAGCAGCTTCTATTAGTAAAACAAACAAAACCCAAATTAAAAAATATATATATCAAAGAGAAGCTGGAAGAAACTGTTATTATTTTTTTGGATACTGTAATTTATTTTTGGAAAAAAAAAAAAAAAAGAATCGTCATGCTGATTTTTGCTCATATGGCACAAGAGTAGCAGTAAAATTGATGGATTAGGTATGATTTAAAAGACAAGTTGTTATGGATGATGGTGAGAAGAAACATAATTAAATATATATATATATTTCTTTTAACATATTTTCTTGTTCTACCTGAATCTTGATGTCTTTTCAGAAGTTTTGTGATGAGAGTAAAGCTATTTAAAAATAAATAAGTTTTAAGTTCTTAAAATTGTCTAGTTACATTTTTAGTTAAGCAATGTTTCAGATTTTGCTAACAGCCAAGGTTAGTAAGAACTATAGAATGGGGACCAAGGGACAGAAGCACAGGGGAAAACAACTTTTTATCTAAAAAAGGAACTGAGATGAGACATTACAATCTAAATTATAAAAATGAAACTTGTTTTCTGAGTAATTGAGAATCTATTCAGCTAAGTGCGCTACTTTGTTTGTAACAAATCTTTCCAACTAATGTTTCCTCTGGCCATGAAATGAGATTGCCTTAAAATATATGCACACTTTATAATAGAGTACTTGTGTGATTTTGCTCATAATAAGTTTAATTTCCATATTGATTAAGGCTATACCAATATTTATAGTCAGTGTAGCTTTATTTATTTTGCAGGGTTAAAATAACCATATTTCTCTTTGGAATAGTAAGTAAATAATAATAAACAAACGGATCTTTTAGGCAGCCTATGAATCATAAAATGCACAGATGTTAATACAATGTTTTGACCTGAATGAAAGATTCTACTTTACATTGTTTGACAAAGTGTATTGCTTGTTATTCATTCAAGATATTCACTTCAGATGCCTTGAGATTGTAAACTTAAGAAACAAAGTTTGGTTGAATCCTTTCATGTCCAAGAGTAACTAGACTACTGAACTTTATTTAATGGAACCTTCACTGAATTTGTTTCTTGAAAGCATTTCTGTCTCTTACTGTAGGTGTTTGAAAACAGTTAAGAAGTGATTTGGCAAGTAAATCCAGAAGGGATCATTACAGTGACTCAAGTCACGTGGAGCACATACATAGAATTTCACTGTAATGGATAAATAAACACTAATCTTCTAAGATTGGAATGAAGAGAGAAAAACTTGTCACCAGTCAGTGAAGAACAGATCATGTCTTATCAATCTCTTTGTTAGATTTTACAGTCCTGATGAATTAAATCCTCGATTCTGAAGCACACTTGTAAGTGAACTAATGGAATATAATGGAAGTATAATCAGCCTCTGGTGAGTGCTCAGCTAAGATGACTTAGATGAAGGGATTGAGTGTACCCTGAGTAAGTTTGCAGATGACACCAAGTTAGGAGGTTGTGTCGATCTGCCTGAGGGCAGGGAGGCCCTGCAGAGGGATCTAGATAAGCTGGATCGCTGGGCTGAGATGAATGGGATGAGGTTCAACAAGGCCAAGTGTCGGGTTCTGCACTTTGGCCACAACAACCCTATGCAGTGTTACAGGCTTGGGGATGAGTGGTTGGATGATTGTGAAGAGGAAAGGGACCTTGGGGTGTTGGTTGATGCTCAGCTGAACATGAGCCGATAGTGTGCCCAGGTGGACAAGAGGGCCAATGGCATCCTGGCCTGCATTAGAAATAGTGTGGCCAGCAGGAGCAGGGAGGTGATCATCGCCCTGTACTCAGCACTGGTGAGGCCGCACCTCAAGTACTGTGCTCAGTTTTGGGCCCCTCACTACAAGAAAGACAACAAGGCCCTGGAACGTGTCCAGAGAAGGGCAATGAAACTGGTGAGGGGTCTGGAGCACAAGTCTTATGAGGGGTGGCTGAGGGAGCTGGGATTGTTCAGTCTGGAGAAGAGGAGGCTCAGGGGAGACCTCATTGCACTCTACAACTTCCTGAAGGGAGGTTGTGGTGCAAAAGGGTCTGGCCTCTTCTCCCAGGTAAATAGTAGGACACGAGGAAACAGCCAGAAGTTATACCAGAGGAGGTTTAGGTTGGATATTAGGAGAAACTTTTCCTCTCAAAGGGTGGTCAGGCACTGGAATGGCTGCCCAGGGAGGTGATGGAGTCGCTATCCCTGACAGTGTTCAAGAGGCACCTGGATGAGGAGCTACGAGAGATGGTTTAGTAGCTTGTGGCACTGATAGGAATGGGAGGGTGGTTGGACTAGATGATCTTGCAGGTCGTTTCCAACCTTGTGATTCTGTGATTCTGTGATTCTATGTACAGCGTTCTCCTTGTTACCTCACAGAGAAATGTACACCTACTATTGCATTTACCTTATATTCTATATATGTCACAATGATATTTTTAATTCTGCACTTTCAATTATTTTTAGCAGCTATTTGTTTTCTATCCTCAGGGTTATGTTTGAAACACTATGCAATTGTCCTATCCCGTTCTAACACTTGTCCATTTTTCAGTAGCCAGAAATTAGTCTCCATTTAAGGAAAAATTATGCCATGTTCACACTAGTCTCAGATTAAACATGTAAGCATTTACAGCATCCCCTACTTTTAAATTCCTAACTATAATTTTGTAGGCCTTTAACATGAAATGGAATCTGATTAGGTAGAATTTTCCCCTTCAAGAGAATCTCCTTTTGGAACCATTAAATCCTCTGTAATCCAGCCCTCTAGTTCTGTTCATAGTTAGAAATCATTGGAACATTGCTAAAGGTGTTTGTGGAGAATCTAGAAAGTCACACCAGACTCATACTTGAATTATTGTTAACTATTGGTGGTAACTTTCAAGTTTTGTTTCTGGCACTTTGCATATCTCAGGAGAGTAACAAAGCCCAAAGCAATACAGTGGTCAGAAAGTTGTAATAGCACCTTCTTCTATGTTTTTATATTTGCACCATTTCTGGTACCAAGTATACAAATAATTAAGGGACAGGATGTAAGGAAATTTTTCAGCCTGGAGAAAAGAAGGCTCCGAGGTGACCTCATTGCAGACTTTCAATACTTAAAGGAAGCCTACAGACAGGAGGGAAATCAACTCTTTGAAAGGGTTGGTAACTGCAGGACAAGGGGAAATGGTTTTAAGTTGATGGAGGGAAGATTTAGGTTGAATGTCTGGGGTAGTTCTTTACAAGGAAAGCGGCGAGGTGCAGGGACTGGCTGCCCAGAGAGGTTGTGGATGCCCGTGTCCCTAGAGGTGTTCAAGACCAGACTGGATGGGGCCCTGGGCAGCCTGGTCTAGTATCAAATGGGGAGGTTGGTGTCCCTGCATGTGGCAGGGGGGTTGGAGATTCATGATCCTTGAGGTCCCTTCCAACACTGGCAATGCTGTGATTCTGTGAAATGGCAGGAGACGTTAGAACAGCATTTTGTTAATACTCAGTTCCGTTATCACTAAGATAGCACTGAACTTGTACTTGGCTTTTCTGTCTCAACAAGATTTTTGTCTTTATTAATAAGAAGGAATGTTCAAACAACCCTTTGATAAGCGCTGAGTGTCTCCTATCTGAGTCACAATTAGAAACAGATGTATTTAGACGTTGTTTGTGTAGAAATTTTCTATCTCTCTTCCCACTACAGCAGAGATAGTGAGCATATCTCATGTCCTTTGCTTGACCAAATGCATCCCAATGATTAGCTGTTAGTCTATTCACTAGCACTCTTTTGGGTCACTCCTGAGGAATGCTTCCTGTCACTCTCACATGGCTCATAGTCATTGACTGCACCTGGAGCAACAGTGCTACCTCCAATATCTTGTTTTAAATTTTTTAGACTACTTAGTGTGTAGTTAAACTAATCTGCTGTATGTTCACAAATAACATCAGTGTAAAAATAGTCTGTTGTTTGAAGAATGTAAACTCCTCTACCCTTCTCTAGTAGTCAATGTCAAATCTAAGCAATCTGCAAAGTTTCATATATTTTACTCCAGAGAGATTGTGAATTGTATACTTCTACAGTGGTACCTTCTGGAGCACAGCAAATGTGAGTCTCTGTGTCTTCAACAACCTCAGCTCTAATTTGACCTGTTCTGTTTACTGATAGTGTCATTATTTACACAAAGAAATAGGCTGCAACAACAATATATATGTGTAAGAAAATGAGGGAACAGTGGGTAAAACGAGTTGTTAGCATTTTACTATATCTTGTTTTGAGATTAAAAAAAAAAAGAAAAAAGAAAGAAATCAGCCTTCTCTTGCTACGTCTTTCCTCATTTCCACATCCCAGCTAGCATTACATGCTAGTGCAGGGAGTTGATGCCCTGATATATTTGTTTATACAAAGGAAAACAAACACAGAAACAAGAAACATAACCTGGAATTTGGTTTTCTTTAGGAGTTCAGAATGTGTTGAATAGAACCACGCTATTTTTCATAAAGTGAAAAAGCGTTTGCTGGGACGTATTGGGAGTGCACTGAACTTCTGTGGTTATTTTTTTCTTATTTATTGATGTTTTCAGCTTTAGTAACATAAGAGTAAGTTTTGTTGTTTACTTCACATCTCTGAAATCCTAGCATGAAGCTATCTATTAATGAGGATATAGGTTTCTCCTGTTTAAGATAAAGTTAGGTAGTTAAGTAAATAACCTCTGGATCAACTGTTCTCTCAGATCAGTGTATTTTCTCAGGAATCAGCATGATTCCTGCCATAACTTCAGTTAATGAATTGGTACTTCAAAGACACTTTTTTAAGCATTATTTTGGCCACTGCTAATTAGGCCATTGCAACTTAGATTTAACTGTGGCCAAATCTATCAAACATGGAAATAAAAAGCACCTTAATAGATGTATGTAGCCCACAGTGAAGTTTCTAGAAGCTTCTTTTTTTCCTGAAAAAAAAAAAAATAAAAAATAAAAAATCGGAGTGTAATAAATCTATAATTTTGCAGTTGTTGCATTGTTAGGTATATGCAAGATATGCATAGATATATGCAATTGTCAGATATGTTGGTCACTGGTTGAGAACACAGATCTCAGCTGGAATTTCAGATTAATCTAGCATAAATGCAGTTTTGTTTTAAAATAAGTGACCATTTTATAATGAGATCATATTAACAACTGCAGTCATAAGTAATTTATGCTATTACTTGTACTCATCAAACTCATTACTTGCAGTCTTTCATTCTTCTCCCTAACCAGAAATATGAAAAATTCTCCCTAAAGACCGTCTTCTCATCTGCTCCCTTCACAACCCCCACTACTGAAATATTCCTATAAAAAGGTATAAAAATCATATTAAAAAAATCATACTATAGCTCCAACACTGAGTACCCATTTTCTCCACACTAATGACTTCCTCACTGTCATAAAAGCATTTAAGTAAATGAAGTCCCCCATAGCACCAAAGAAAAGGGAAGAAAATAAAATTAGCCTGCACATCTTACATCTTTTACAGAAATATCTTTCAACCTGTCATGGTTTTGTGATTTTTGGTATTCCACATCATAACATCATGTAGGGCACTGGGAGTTTAACTGATAATGCTCAAGTCCTGGGTACCTGCCCAGAAGAGAAGAAGAACTACATACCCCAGGGGACTTTGCAGTCACAGAGAGGAGATATAACTCCTGGCAAGGTCACCTGATGCGCTCTTTTTTGTCTGCTCTTCTTCGTCAGCTCACCTCTCGTCTCCCTGCTGCTCAACTGGACTGCGCATCTCACCTCAGTGTTATGGTGAGGCCTATCCACCTTTCAGACACACTCTCTCTCATTGTATTTGATTTATTAGCTTCAGTTCTGATTATATTGTATTATAGTGTGTTATCTTGCATTCCGATAATATATTTCATAAATTAGTTTGTTTCTCCTCAGGTCGTTGCCGCTGTTTTTAATTATTTTGGGGTCCCCTGTTCCCTTTTTCCAGAGGTGAGGATTTTGTGAAATCCCACCGCCCCGCTGGTCACAGAACTGGGCCGAACCAGCCTGCAAACCGTTGACACAACCCAAACAGAATACAACAAATGGATTATCTTAAAATTCTCACCTTACTTAACTTCAGGTGTAGATTTTCACAGAGAGTGTTACTGTTATCACATGCAGTGATGGGAAATGGCCCTACATGGTCCAAGCACAGTATGGAAAGCCAAAGGTTAGTAACCAGAGCTGTTTGACATCCACAACATAGCAAGCCATGAGCTAGGGACTCAGTCCTTCCAGGTGTGTAGGAGCAAAACACTAGAAAAGTTTATGTAGTATGCACTGTAAGTGAATTAATGCAAAATAAATGTACCATGGAAGCCTTATCACATCAATTCATTATATTTGTTTAAAACAGGATAAAAACACAATTCTGTAACACTGTAATGCATTTAATACTGTAATACATTTGATACCTGTAAGGTTTTATATTAGACTTCCGTAAGATTTTAATTTAATTTTTTTTTTATACCAGATATATGAAGCATGACATAGATTAACTTCATTGCTTTAAGCTACTCAAGACTTTATGCTATCAATGTACATAAATATATGACTGATCTTAAAGACCATACATAAATATTTTCTTGAGATTATCTCATTTCTTCAGAAATTATGAAAACTGAAATATTAATAGCCTAGTAATACAGATCAGTTGGGATATGTGCTAGAAATGAAATAATTCAAAGTGAATCTTTTGAATACATACTTTTGAAATTTATCCATGTATATCTGCTAAAAAATAAAATATTTTTGTAAGACAGGAAAAAAATCCTAGAATGATTGCTTACTATTTTTGAAAGCAAAAAAAAAGAAAGGGGCAAGTAGAATCACAGAATCATAAAATCACCAAGGTTGGAAAAGACTTCTAGGGTCATCCAGTCCAACCGCCCACCTATCACCAGTATATCCCACCAAAGCGTTCCTTCAGAACAACAACTAAATGTGTCTTGAACACCACCAGGGACAGTGACTCCACCACCTACCTGGGCAGCCCATCCCAGCGTCTGATGTTCTTGCAGGAAAAGAATTTGTTAATATCCCACCTGAAAATCCTCTGGCACAACCTGAAGTCTCTGGAATTATAACTAGTTAAATGGCAAAAGAAACAGACTCTCAATTCACCACCACCTCCCTTCAGATAGTTACAGAGAGCAATAATATACTGATCACCGGGGTTCACTGCTTCGGAGTCCCGGCCAGAACCGCGGCAACTGACCGCGAGTGGCGTTTTGAACGTTCCTTCGTCCAGGCAACCTTGAGATAACAGAGCAGCCCGGCAGCTCTCGCGAGAGCGGCTGACATGAAGTGGGCGTTGCCAGGGCAACGGCTCTGCATCCCCGCCCCCCTGCCTAGAAAAAGCCGCAGGGACGGAGGGGAGCTGTCAGGGTGTGTGGAGCATGTGGGTCGTTCAAACGCAGAGAAACGTTAAACCACCCATTCACGCGACTACACTGGGAGCAGGGTTGTTATCTCGGTGTGAAACGAGCGATTTTCTGGACAAACCCCGAGCGGATCAGTGAGCAGACAGGGCGGGGCACCTTGCCATATATAGCAGGGGGCTTAGCACTTAGCACTTAGCAGGTCACTTAACAGGTGGTTGCTCTGTGGACACACAGAGGTGCAGCCATGGTCACCGCATGGCGGCGAGCTGCTGCTAAAAGGGACGTGGAGACTCGGACTGAAAGCACGAGTGTCCATGCTGCAGTTCAGGTCTCAGGCTGCAGAGAATGCCTGGCCCTGTCACTGCTGCAGGAGGGCAGCTGGGATACCAGCTGTGTGCGGTGTGAGCAGGTGGATGATCTGCTCAGCATGGTGATAGAGCTAAAGGAGGAAGTAGGAAGGGTGAGGAGCATCCGGGATTGTGGGAAGGGGATCAGTTGGTGAAGTCACACTCTGCCATTCCTACAGGAAGGGTGCAGGGGAAATGCTCCTCAAGCAGTGGGGGATCATCTGCTGTCTCACAGTCAGGTGGGAAGGGGCGACCTCCAAGACAGGGAGGGATGGAAACAAATCCCTGTTTGGGGCAACAAGCAGACTGCCCCTCAGCCTGTCCCACCTTTCCAGGTGCTCTTACGTAACAGGTATGAGGCTCTGGAGCTGGATGGACTGGGGGGTGTGGATGTTGGTGAAAGTCCATCCATGCAGGAGTGGTTGCCCAGTGGTTCGGAAGAAAGTATGACCTAATTGCTTTCATGGAAACATGGTATGATGAATCCCCTGATTGGAATATCCCTGATTGAGGACTACAGGCTTTTCAGAAGGGATAGACAGGGTAGAATGGGTGGGGGAGTTGCCCTCTATGTTAGGAGGTGAATAGATTGTGAAGTGTTGTGTGTGAGGAACAGCCATGATCAGGTCAAGAGCTGGAGGCTAAAAATCAAGGATCGGTCCAGTAAAGGGTATCTAGTGGTTGGAGTCTGCTACAGATCATCTGATCAGGAGGAGCTTGTTGACAAGGCCTTCTTGCTTCAGCTGCAGGAGGTGTTGCGCTTGCAGGCTCTTGTCCTGATGGGGGATTTTAACCACCTGGATATCGGCTGGGATAGCAGCATGGTGGGTGGCGGGAAATCTGGGAGATTCCTGGAGTCTGTCGAGGACAACTTCCTGGTCCTGATAGTAGATGAACCAGCCTGAGGTGAAGCCTTACTCAGCCTGGTGCTCACCAATGCAAAGGAGAGCGTTAAAGAGGTTAAGATTGGAGGCAGCATGGGCTGAAGTGACCATGCCTTAGTGGAGTTTGTGATCTTGAAGAATGTGGGCCTGGCAAAAAGCAGAGCAAGGACCCTGTGCTTTAGGAGTGCAAACTTTCAGCTGCTCAAGGAACTGCTGGGTAGGATCCTCTGGGAAACTGTCTTGAATGGCCTGGACACAGAACAGAGCTGCCAGCTCTTTAAGGACACCCTTCTGACAGTGCAATGGCTCTCCATCCTCCAGCAGAAGTCAAGCAGGGGAGGCAGGAGACCACCATGGCTGTGCAAGGACCTGCAGCTTAAACTGAGGAAAAAGAAGGAAAGTGGTAGTAGGGTAGTGTAGCCTGGGAGGAATACAGGGCTGTTGTCCATGTATGTAGAGATAGGATTAGGAAAGCCAAGGCACGGATGGAGCTGAACTTGGTGAGAGACATGGAAGATAACAAGAAGGGGTTCTACAGGTACATAGGCAGGAAGAGACAGGCCAAGGAGAGTGTTCCCCCTCTGATGAAAGATAATGGGGAGCTGGCTTCCTCAGACATAGAAAAAGCTGAGGTACTGGATGATACCCATCCTAAAGCTCTGAAAGAGATGGCTGATGTGGTTGCTGAGCCACTCTCCATCATATTTGAAAAATCATAGCTGTCTGGTGAAGTCCCTGGTGACTGGAAAAAGGGAAATGTGACTCCCATTTTTCAGAAAAGGAGAAAGGAAGACCTCGGGAACTACAGGCCAGTGAGCCTCACCTCTGTGCCTAGGAACTTCATGGAGCAGATCCTCCTAGAAGCTATGTTAAGGCACATACAAGATGAAGAGGTGATCCGAGACAGCCAGCATGGCTTCGCCAAGGGCATATTTTGCCTGACCAATCTGGTGGCCTTCTATGATGGAGTGACGGGTTCAGTGGATGAAGAAGGGCTTCTGCAAAGCGTTTGACATGGTTCCACACCACATTCTTCTCTAAATTGTCGAGGTGTGGATTTGAAGGATGGACTGTTTGATGGATTAGGAATTGGCTGTCTGGACACAGCCAAAGGGTTGTGATCAGTGATTCTGTATCAGGGTGGAGGCTGGTCACAAGCGATGTCCCTCAGGGATCGGTCTTGGAACCAGTGCTCTTCAACATCTTCATCAATGACACAGACAGTGGCATTGAGTGCACTCTCAGCAAGTTTGTCGATGGTACCGAGCTGATTGCTGCAGTTGATACATTGGAAGGGAAGCCATTGAGAGGGACCTGCACTGACTGGAGAGGTGGGCCCATGAAAAGCTAATGAGGTTCATAAATGCCAAGTGCAGGGTGCTGCACTTGGGTCGGGGCAATCCCAGGTATTTATACAAACTTGGGGCAGATCTCTCTGAGAGCAGCCCTTCAGAGAAGGACTTGGGGGTCCTGCTAATTGAGAAGATGGACGTGAATCAGCAGTGTGTGCTTGTAGCCCAGAAGGCCAACTGTGTTCTGGGTTGCATTAAAAAAGGGGTGGTCAGCAGAGAGAAGGAGGTGACTGTCCCCCTCTATTTGGTTCTTGTGAGGCCCCATCTGGAGTTCTGTATCTAGGCCTGGGGCCCTAGTACAGGAAGGACATGGAGCTCTTGGAGCGGGTCCAGAGGAGTGCTACTAAGATGATCAGAGGTCGAGGGCACCTCTCCTATGAAGAGAGGTTGAGGAAACAGTGTTTGTTTAACTTGGAGAAGAGAAGCTCCGGGGAGACCTCCTTGTGCCCTTCCAGTACTTGATGGGAGCGTATCAACAGGAGAGGGAATGGCTGTTTACAAGGGTGGATAGTGATAGGACAAGGGGGAATGATTTTAAATGGAGACAGGAAGTTTAGGTTAGATATTAGGAGGAAGTTTTTCACTCAGAGGGTGGTGACGCACTGGTGCCCAAGGAGACTGTGGACGCCCCATCCCTGGAGGCATTCAAGGCCAGGCTGGATGTGGCTCTAGGCATCCTGGTCTAATGGCTGGCGTCCCTGCACATAGCAAGGGGGTTGAAACTAGATATTCGTGTTCCCTTTCGACTCAAAGCCATTGTATGTTTTTATGACATGGTCACTCCTGAGTCTCCTCTTCTCCAGATTGAATAATCCCAGCTCCCTCTGCTGCTTCTCATAAGGCTTCTGCTTTACACCTCGTCAGCTTTGTTGCCCTTTCTCTGTAAGCATGCCAGGGTCTTGTCTTTCTTGTAGAGAGAGGCCCGAAACTGAACACAGTATTTGAGATGCAGCCTCACCAGGGCTGAATACAGAGGGATGTTCACTTCCCTACTCCTGCTGGCAACACTAGCCAGGATGCCATTGGTCTTCTTGGCCACCAATGTGTACTGCTGGCTCACATTCAACTGTCAACAAACAACCCCAGGTCTGTTTTTTCTACATAGTCTGCCAGCTAGTCTGCCCCAAGCCTTTAGCGTTTCCTGAGCTCGTTGTGGCTCCTGGTCTTGTCGAAATTCATCCCATTGGCCTGAGCCCAGCTATTTAGCCTGTCCAGATCCCTCTCTAGGGCCTTCCTACCCTGCAGGCAGGTTGACACTTCCTCCCAGCTCGGTATCATCTGCAAAGTAAGGACATAGACACAAAGTATTGGAATCATCACAAGTCTTTCATATCTTGTTTCTATCCAGAAAAAAATATATCTAAATTTCCTCTCTTGTACTTAAAAACTGTTCCCTCTTGCCTTATCACTGTGTTCCTGTGTTAAAATTTTATCTCCTTCCTGTTTAAAAGCTCCTTTTAAGAACTGGAAGGCTACAATGAGGTTTTCCTGGAGCTTTCTCTTTTACCTTAACCTTTCTTGAAAGGAGAGGTGATCCAGCCTTCTCATCTTCATGACCCTACTCTGGACCTACTCCAATCACTCTACATCTTTCTCATGCTGTGGAACCTGGACACAGTACTCCAGATAGAGTCTCATGGGGCTCATGAGTAGAGGAGGACAATCACCTCCCTCACTTTGCTGGTCTCTCCTCAGGACCAGAATGCTGTTGGCCTTCTGGGCTACAAGTGCACACTGTTAGCTTATAACAAGCTTTTAGTCCCCACGAATGCCCAAGTCCTTTTCCACTGGACTGCTCTCACATTCTCCAAGTCTTCACATATACATGAGATTGCTATGATCCCAGTGGCAATCTGCATATGACCGTTTTGAACCTCTTTAGGTTCCTGCAGGCTCACTTCTCAATCTTGTCCGGCTTCCTCTGAATGTCGTCCCTTTCTTCTATTACATCAGCTGCATCGCTCAGCTTGGTGCCTGCAAACTTGGTGAGAGTGCACTCAATTCCACTTTCTTTGTCATTGATAAAGATATTGAAGAGCACTGGTATCAAGATGGGCCCCTGGGGGATCATAGAATTGCTCAGATTGGAAGAGACCTTAAAGATCAAGTTCACCTACAACATAATTATACCACCCTAACTCTAATAACTCTCAGCTAAATCATGTCCTTGAGCACCACATTCAGTCTGCTTTTAAACGCATTCAGGGATGGTGACTCAACCACCTCCCTGGGCATCCTATTCCAGTGCTTAACAACCCTTTCTGTAAATAAGTTTTTCCTGATAGCCAACTAAATTTACCCTGGCACAACTTGTGGCCATTTCCCCTCGTTCTGTTACCAGTGAGAAGAGACCAACCCTGCTGTCACTGTAAGCACCATTCAGGTATTTAAAGAGAGTAATAATGTCTCCCTGAAGTCTCCTCTTTCCCAGACTAAACAGCTCCAGTTCCTTCAGTCTCTCCTCGTAGGGCATATTCTCCGAGTTCTTCACAGGCCTTGCTGCCCTTCTTTCTCCTGCTCCAGCACCTCTAAAACCACTCAGTATTCATCTCTGCCTGAACGCAGATCAGTTTCTAACAACCCTCTGGCTATGACCAACCAGTTATTTAGCTGCAGAATAGTTCAGCCTTCAAATCCATTTCTCCCCATTGTAGAGATAAGTATGTGGTGTGGGACCATACCAAAGGTCTTGCAGAAGTACAGTTAGATGATGTTAGTTGCCCTTCCTTTTTCTACCTGTTCTGTCTCCATTGTAGAAGGCCACCAGATCGGTCAGGCACGATCTGCCCTTTGTGAAGCCATACTGTCCGTCTTGGATCAACTGCTCATCCTGATATGCCTTAACCTATCTTCCAGGAGGCTACATAATCTTCCCAGGCACAGAGGTGAGGCTCATTGACCTTTAGTTCTCAAGTCTTCTTTCTCCCTTTCTTGAAAACAGGAGTGATGTTTCCCTTTATCCAGTTACTGGGGACTTCACCTGACAGCCACAACTTTTCAAATATGATAGCATCTTGGAAACATCAGTCATTCAGGGCGCTGGGATGCATGTCATTGGCCCCATAGTCTTGTATACATTCATTTCCATCAAGTGATCTGGAAGTTTCTCTTTGAACGTTTTAAATAATTAAATAATAAATAGCAGGCTGCTCTATCTTTGAATTAATAAAAACTTTCCTCTAGAGATAAGCCAAGAGAAGTATGAAGACATGAACACGTTTGTAACGAAGGATGTTGGACTTAGCAAACTCAGAAGGTCCTGAGAAACATTCATAACTACAGAAAAGTGTGATTTAAAATTATTTTAGAGATAATAGAATTTTTATTCATTGTTTTATTTTTACAATGTAGAAAGAATTGGATCATTTAGTTTTTGTATTCTGTGTTTTACCCATGACTGCTGAAAAATATTTCATGGAAAGGCTTTTTTATTCTTATTTGTCTTTAGTTATATTTGTCAAATAGAAGATACAGATGTATGGTTCTGCATTGAAGCACAGCATTCATTCATTCACAGCTGATCTACTTTCAGATTTTTTGCTTTAGCTTTAGCTTTCAGTGTAATTTGGTGGGCAAGTCACTTAATCTGAAAGCTTTCAAACTGTCTGGAACATAGAGGTACTACTATTTTCTTTGCTTCAAAGAAGGTATTCTAATAGTAATATTTGGCTCTTTGAGAATAGTTTAGAATAGTAAAAATGTAATTCTATATTCTCCTAGTTTTATCATTTTGATAAATTGCACTGTTAAAAAAAGTAAAAAGAGAAAAGGAATAACTAGAAGCAGATAGTTGTTTTTTTTGTTGTTTTTTTTTTGTTTGTTTGTTTGTTTAAGAAGCAAGGGTGTACAGATTGATCCTGTTTTTTATATCAGAGGATTTCCATAGGATGTTGCTATGAATACTGATGTGTATATGCTGTTAGGCATTTTATTTATTCTCCAACTAATCTGTTAAAACTTCAGAGAGAGAAAAAATTCTATTCCATGGAATGGTGGCATCATGGTTTTTGTGAAGTACTGTTGACAGTGTTAATTATTCTGATAAAAGCCTTCCACTGAGAAAGATTAGGTCATTATGCAGTCAAAAGCAATTTCTCACCTTGAAGTTATTCGTTTAAATTTCATCCTCTACTTGTTTAAATGTGTCATTGCTCTTTATAACAGATAAATCAGCAAAATAGAGTAATTTTCAAATACAAAACAGAATGAAATTCTGGCACCAGTGAAACTGTGTAATATAACTGGAGACAACTCTGTCATATTTTTTAAAGTGCTGTATGTTATCTGCTTTTTGTCTGTATATTTTATGAATTTATTTAATTAATGTTTATTGAAATAAAAGCAAGCAAGAAAAAAAGTTAGTGCAATACAAACTGCTGCTTTACTCATATTGGAGAAACAAGCCAGAGCAATTCAAGACCCATCAAAAACCTCAGAAGGACATGAAGAAATTGAAAAATAATATTAAAAAAAAAAAAAAAAAAAAAAAAAAAGGAGGAATAAAGCAGTCTACTGGGAAAGAGAAAGATGCTTGCAAGTATTTATAAAACCTCTTTTTTTATATTGTGGAGTTTTGTTCGTTTTCGTTTGTTTTAGTTGTAAAATAGGTTTGGTGATTCAATTTTATTGTTTTGTTTTGCAAAACTATTTTTGGTGTTTGAAAAGGGTAAGGTGGAATACTACTCAAACCCTACCACCTTCAAAGAACAATGTTTGGCTCATCCTCTTTCTTTGAACAAAAGTGCATCATAAAAGCATGAAGTCAGACACAATGAGGGATGCACCCAAAAAAAGGTAAAGAGTGTTATAACTTGGAGTTATAATTGATCAAGGTAAACTATAATTGAATTAAGATGCATAGCTAATCTTAAAATTTAGCAGAAATATATTATTCTATTACATTTCAAGATTCAGTATTCCATTATCTGACGGTTAAAACTTATTGTACAAAGGTTACTGTTAATATAGCTATGTATTTATTCAAAATATCATTAGGGTAATAAGCATCTTTCCAAACGGGACAAATTTTTTATTTTGTGTTTGCTATTGTTCTGTGCTTTAATTGGAACTAGCATAGATTTGACTCAGGTGTCTTCTCTGTTTGTTTGTTTTTCTGGATGAAAAACAACAGATTATACTTCAAAGCATGTTTTTCAGTATAAAACTCATAAACAATTGAATGCACACCAATTTTGTCAACAACTAGGTGTTTTGTGTTTTTTCATGCCAAAATCTTCAGATGTGTTAAGTAACTCCATCATTCTTAAAAAATGAAGTCAAATCCTTTTCCAAGTATAGTAAGTTATTTTATAAAGTAAGGTGTACTTCACATTAGTACAAAACTGTACATGCCTTACAAATTACCCTGCTGGATTTACAACCCTGACATATTTGAACTGTATTTGTATGCTCGTTATAATTATGCAAAAGTATATTCTAGAGAGGTGTGAACACTGACATATCAAGTCATTTTTACTAGGACACAATAATCTTTTAATTTGTCATGGAGTTATCTCTGAATCTGTGTGTGTTTGTGACAGGGGGACAGCAGGCCCACACCAACAGAAAAAGGGTGAATGGGGGCATGGTGTTGACAGTTTATGGGGCGCTTTGTCCGGATTCTGTGACTAATGGGGCAGGGAGATCCATGGACCCACAACCCGGGAAAGGCGAAAGGGTAAAGGGAAAAAGAGCAGAGAAATGGGCCTAAAAATGGATCAGTGGCAATGATCTGAAGAAGAAAGTTAGTTTACTAAATGAGATATCAGAATGCAAAATAACTCAATTTAACACAATAAATAACTGGAATTGAGTCTGATAAATAGAATGAGAGAGAATGTGTCCAAAACCAAAGGCCTTACCCTAAAGCTGAAAGTGAAATGGTTGAGGAACACACGCTCTGAGACAAACAGAAAAAAAAGAGAGAGCAGTCTTGTGACTTGCAAGCCATTTTACCTTTCCCTCTAAACTCGAAGTCCTCTGTGGTATGTAGTTCTTCTCTTCTAAGAACCATGTACCCAGAAAATTGTCAGTCCATGGAACCGAAGCATTAACTCCTAAACTCCCAGTGCTTTATATGATGTTACAATGTGGATTACCGATAACAAAAAGCATAAAACCATGACATGCTGCCAATGAAATGTGCTGATTTTTGTAAACGTTATTTTCCGTAAGTTGTTGCTATTTCTCTTTAAATTAGGTCATCAGCTTAATGTAGTTAAACTTCTAAAAGCTTGCTTGTGGCCTTTGCAACTAGTTTGTAACTCAGAATAATCTGCCAGTATGATTGAACACATGGGCTTCCAAGAATACACAACGTGACAGTAGAAATCCATTTTCTTTCAGTAAAATGCTTTCAAGGAATTTTCAAAATACAACCCATCTTGCTGTCAAAAAAACATGAATTCTACTGCATCTCATGTCAAGCCATACTGAAATATGAAGCAGAAATCTATGTTTTTATTATTGCAAGGCATTGCAAGTCAGAACAAATATGTTGTTCCCAATACAATTAAGGCATATAAAACTTTCATACTACAATTATTAAACTTGTTTATTGAAATTATGGAAAGAAAACAGTAAGATGATATTGTTAAGAAAAATACCACTCAATTATTTTCTTAAAATCTGCTTTCAAATCCATCACATGCTAATTTAATTTCTTCAAGTCTCTTTCACTCAGTATGTTATATCAAAATTATTTTAAAAAATAAAGTTCAATAGATGTCTTTTTTTCTTTTTGTATGATCTATTATGAAATTAGAATTCAGTGGGGTGTAATAGCAATCTGGCTAGGTGTATTGGTAAATAAGCTCAAGCAGCCTCTTCTCATGTGTTGTTTTGTGATGTAAATTTGTCCCGGGATCTGAGCATAATAGAAGAAACTGCATAGTCCAGGGATACTTCCTTAAGAGGGAAAAGCACCGTGTTTTGGAGCAAGATTGTTTTTCCACATTTTAGCAGGACTAAGAACTGCACAATGAGAATGCTTTGCCAAAAATGGTTGTGACATACCATATTTACTACTACAGATTAAGATATCGTTGTTTGTTATATTTGATTACCTGCATGAGATTGTTTGCAGGGAAAAGTGCACTACCAGCTGGTTGCTTCTGGACTTCATTGTTTCATCTTTTACTGACCAGTCGATTCTTGAATTTATCGCTTCATATGCTGATGCCTCAGTTTCTCCACTATTAAAATGTAGTTAATAATGACAGCATCCTTTTAAGAGCAGTGATGCTGAATGCATAAAATATGTTGAAACATTATTTAACGGGAAAATTAGATTGATGAACTCCTTATAAAATTTGGAAAAGTAGGAAGATATAAAATGGAAAAGTGAATTAGTAAAAAGGATTCTATGTGCTCCAGTGGTGTAAGTTTCACTATTTTGGTTTCAAGTTTAAGAAACTCAAACACTTTTATGATTTCTTCTAAATGATTCACATATTAAAATGCATTATTTGAAATTATATGGTCTTTTTATTTTTTTATTTTGAGGTGAGCAAAAATGTCTGGTTGAGAACAGCTTGACTAATGTCAACCCCATCTAGATATTGCTTTGATTAGTTTCTTAGCTGATCTTGGCAGAAATGACATACAGTGTATTACATATATATTGTGAGAACCAACCATACAATCCTTGAGATTGATAACAACATTTTGGATTGTACCAATATAGGCAGCTAATGCAGTTCACAGAACAATTAGCTCAGAATGTTCTGTGCATCCTTGAAAGTTTTTGCTTTCCTTTCAAAATATCCTTAGGAATAAATATACAATATAGAGATCACAAAGATAATTATCTTATCTGACAGTTGTGGTCATAATTGTTGGAAATATCCAAATAATTTTGTCAGGACGGTATCTCCGATAAACACAGATTTTATTTGCAATTGCAATGGTGGGCGTCCTGCAAGCAGGAGCACCCTAAGGACACAATGACAGCTTTTGTACCTTGTTTCCCCCTTTGCCTGTCCCCCTTCCCTGTTTCCCCATTGGCTGGATACTCCAGGTTCACACTCTTATCAAAGTTTACATTTGTTAATTGGTGTGTTATCTGGTGTCAGTCAGTAGCCATCCTGTTGTTTCCAAGATGTCTCAGTGCTCTTCTTATTGTGTTGATATGGTGACTTTCTTCGAAGTCTTTGTTAAACAAAGCACACTGCAGGGCGGGGTGATGCCAGGCTTTCCCGATGTCTCTTCAGGCACTTCCTTGGGCATGCCATGATTTGTTCTCTGGTTTGATCAATCTCGTGCAGGATTTTCTTGTAATGTGTATGATAAAATATACATATATACACCTATATACCAAGCGTGCATTCCTGGGGAAGGTTCATCCAGAGGATAAGTGATGCAAACTATCAGAGGTCTTCCCCAAATAAAGTAGAAAGACTCCCAAAAAGAACTATGACAGTGGTGATCATGAAAATAAAAAAAATAATCCAATTCTAATGCAGAAACCACATTTGATTCCCACAATAATTATTTTGTGAAATGCACATAAAACAGGTGAACTTGGCAATTAATCATTTGAAACTTCAGATAATCACCAGCCTTACAGAATTCCTCCTGAATCTGTAATACAGCACTACTCAGCAATAGGTCTTTTAACAGCACTAGACAAAATTTTACTTTCTTTCCTTCTTTTTAATTATCTTTCCTTTTGATAATCTTTTGTGTAAATTTTAAATTTCCATTTAACAGAATTGTGTTCAACATTAATGACAGTGGAAAAACAAACAAACAAAAATCTGATACATAAAAACTTTGGTTAAGTAAGTTGTACAAATGGTTCATACATAAAAACTTTGGGTAAGTGAACTGTATAAATGACCTAACATCTGAGTGTATCTTTGTGTGTGCGTATATATGCATACGTGCACATATGTACATGTAAATGATGGCACGTATATCAAATATATGATACATGTTATATATACCCATGTGATGCTAATGATAAATTGGTAACACTTTTTCTTCATTAAGAAGAAACTTAATTGTGAAGAAATCTGGTTTGGCCTAGTGATTAATTCACTTGTTCTTGAGGGAGAAGCATTCTAATTTGGTCCTTTTCCTACTAATAGCTGTTGATATATTTTTGCAGTAATATTTTGATACTTACTTCATTTATAGTCTGTGGAATGAGGATAGAAATGAAGTTTGACAATTCACTCTTCCTTTTTCTTTTTTCCTTTTTTTTTTTTTCTTTCTCTCTCCATCTACAGCAAAGGCAAGCAGCTTTATTAATCAGTAAGCAACATATTTTATTTTACAGGATAGTCAATAACCTGATAATGAAAGCCTCTCTGTGGTGTGTATAATAAGATCTTTATCTCAGCATATAGAGATACTGTGAAGAATATGTGCACATATTTTACTGATTTTTTTCACCATTGAGTAACTAAGTGTTAGGTTATGTGATGAAAACTCATTTTTCCAGCTATGAAAGAACACAAACAGTGAAGCAGGCAAAGACCAAATAATACTCTACGCTAAAAGTTCCCAGGCCCAACAGAGGAGCTGTTCCAAATCAAAATCCCATCTACACAAACCTCACACTTTGAAGTTATAGTCACCTATTTGTTCAGAGTTAGGATATATTTTTGTTTAATAATTCTCAGATTCTAAATTTTGAAGAGTCTTTAAGGTAAATGATATGGACACAAAGAACTGTGGAATTTTCATGCTGCACTTTTTATTTTGACTTTAGATCATATTGCTAATGTAATATGCAAACAATAGCAAAATAATCATTCTGCTTTGGTTCACTAATCTAGAAAATTCATGTATAAAATTTACCTGTAGATAAACTGAAAATTAATAATAGAGTGAAAAGATACTTATTTAATAGCAGTGATTGAATCCCGAATTAAAATAATTATTCATAAGTTTTCTTTATCGCAAATTTGACTGTTTTGGTTACAGTTTGTTTTACTTGTTATATATATAATTCCTTGTTATGTTAAAAATTAACAGTTTTAGCAGCAGTTTAAAAAATATACTTGTTATTTTTATTAGTTTTCAAGAAATGTAATAATTAAAGTAGAGTACTTCCAAAAATATAGCGTACATTGATAGCTTCCCATCTAATTTTCATGTTGATCCATTTACTAGGCTTGCATTACAACACAGTCAAAACATTTTCCCAATTTTTTTTTTTTAAGAGTTTCTTTCAACTAGGTTATCATTATCTTACCTTTAATTAGCTGTTTTTTTGTAGACAGACGACCTTTTACTGATTTTAATTGGTCAGGATTTTTTTTTTTCTGTGAAAGCTACATTATTAATTCAAGTCCTTTTAAACACTGGGATTTCTTGTAACGCACCTTGCCAGTTGTTTAATCAAGGCTTGCAGATAAAAATCATGAAATAATACTTCAGTCATGTGTGCAATACCCACATTAATCTTATAGTGAAAAAATAATCTCTTTGCCTTCCTGTCAACAACAAAAGCTCCACTTGTTTTCTACATTTGCTTTCTTTGTGGTAAGAATTATTACCTTTAGTCTAAAATTTTAAACATGATTTAGTACTGTAATGAGACTATTTTCAGATACTGCAATTATATTATAAATAGAACAATATTGAGTTAGAATATGCATACGAAAAGCATTTAACTAAAAGTGTTTAAAGCTTCAAAATAGATCTGTGGCATGTGATTTGTAACATAAGAATAACAAGAAAGATTTACACAATTGAGTTGACTGTTTAAACTTGATCTGCTTTTCAGCAACATTGCAGTTATAGTAGCATATTTTATTTAATGTTTAAAGTAGAGTTCTTGCTAAATATGCTAATAAATGATCTCCCGAATACTTTTATTGTCTGAAATGCTTCTGAAAATAGGCACTAAATTCACTTAATTTCTATTTTTCATCTGTTTTCTAAATGCCATCAGTAAAGGAGGAAAAGACAAGATAAAACAAAAGGAATATCAAAAAGAATATCTTTTAGTCTTTTTATTTTATACAGTATGATACTATGCATGCAGTTTTTTGTTAAGTACTTGTGCATAGTCATAACTGTGTATGATGTAATAGTAAAAATACATTAAACACATGATGGTAAAGATATTAGTATTTCTTTAAGCATGTTAACTCAATTGCTGTTGAAAACTAAGGAACATACTAATAAAGTGTTCTTTTAAGAAAATGAAATTTTACATTGCGACAGAATATACCAAGTTCAAGTATAACCATTGGAAGTTAGGATTTTTTTAGATGTCAGGCATCCCAATTGTGTTATAGGGATGAAACTCCTGTAGGCAAGTTGACTTACAAACTGGATTGCTATTTATCTAGTTACTTTTCCCAGCATAACATATACCTTTGAAATAAACTCTGATGATGTCTTATCAGTGGTATTATTTTAAATAGACAAAATGTTTTGCTAGGGGGACTAAGTAGGATTTTGCAACACATCGCAGTTGAATGTTATGACTGAGAGATTTCGTATCATTGAAAAATGCATAAATCTCTCTGACAGTGAGAATGTGATCACGTCAAGCAGAATGGAGATGATTCAATGAAATACTGAAATCTGTCTGTGGACTGTCAATATTATAATACATATCTGACAAATGTCCAAATAAAACAGCTGAAAACCTGTCTCGCTCCAATTTATAGGAAGGAGATGAGGTTCTGTATACCCAGCGTGAGATGAAGAAACAATGGTTCATGTGTTTATTATGAATAAATTTATGAATCAGTTTATTACAAATCCTAATCAGGGAGACGAGGAAGAGAAGGAGGGCGATAGAAAAGAAATAAATAGAAATAGAAGCAAGAATCACGTAAAACGGGGACAGTCACCACCAGGATCCAGCAGCGGTCCCCTTGCATGACGTTTGAAGGTCCGAGGCAGAAGCAGCGGGGGTGGGGAGCAGCAGCATGGCGGGCCTTGAGCAGCAGGAGGCAGTTGCCAATACGGGAGGAAGCAGCAGCACTCAGACAGCAGGCCCAGGGAGAGTCCATCAGCACGGAGGTATTCCCTAGTGAGGAATCTGATGGCAGACACCTTTTCTTCTACTTCAGCATGCAGGCATCACTTCGTGAGGAATCTGTTGTCAGAAAACCTATGTTCATGGTTTTCGGTTCCTCATTTATCCTCCTTTTCTTCTTGCCTACATGACATTCTTTGGAGCTTGTGCAAGAGTCATGTGAGTACCCCCTGAGATGGCCATCATCCTGAGGTAAGTCCACACAAAAGACCACAGCTATTCAGCTGCAGCTCATCTCTCTCTCCTTGCCCCTGGCCTTGTCCATCTGTGTCCCGCAAAGGATTTCACAACCCTTGCCCAGGACTTGTCCATCAAAGTTCTCCAGAGAAAGGATTTCACTATCTTTGCCCAGGACTTGCCTGGACTTGTTCATCTGTGTCCTTCAGACAAAGGATTTCACAACCCTTGCCCAGGACTTGTCCACCGAAGTTCTCCAGGCAAAGGATTTCTCAACCCCTGCCCAGGACTTGCCTGGACTTGAACAAGACCATCTGCGTCCCCAGCAAGCTTTGAGACACTGATGTTAACAAAATAATATCTTACAAAACCTCAGAAATTATCATACGTGCACATGTTAATATCGTTAATTGAATACTCCATCACAACAAAGCTTAACAGAAAGCAGATGTAGTTCATTAATACAAGTCACATATATGAATAGTTAATTTCATGCTATATTAAAATATATATGTATATATATGGTTATCCAACACACACTTATCAGTTATTTTGTTATGGCCACAGATAGTTCTACTGGAAAGACATACAGATTCACTGGATTCACTGATTCGTTTACTAATATTTCCTACTTTAGTTCCTACGTATGAAAATGTGGTAGAAACTAATATAAGGTTTGTCATAATACACTAATCTGGAAATGAATTATAATCTAGGATAAATCAAAAGATATAGGTGTGCTGCCTTAATATTTTATCAATAAAAAGAGTCTCATTAGTGTCAATCAGAGTTTACTGATGTGGAATTAATTAAGATTCTTGAATTTTCTCTGAAAGTGGCAATCTTTTATTAAGAAGCCATAAAGTAAATTCTTAATCAAGCAATTACCCCTAAAGTGGTCTAAAAAAAAAAAAAAAAAAAGTCACTTGGTGTAAAGTGGCACAAAATCTATTTGCACTTTGGAATAAGAAGATTGAAGTAAACCTCTGTGTTCATTTTGCAACACACTTAATGAAACCCAAGGCATGCTTGTAGTTATGAGTTTATCTGTTGCATGCAAAAGTTGCTCAGGTTTGGAAAAAAATGCTAATGATAAACCTCTCTCAGCCTGCCAACATCTAGGGACCAGAGACAAATCTATAATATTGCCTGTTTGTCACACTGCCCTGAAGAATGTGTACAACAGTTTGAAGTATTCAAGTTTTGAAACCTTTTGGTATAAACTGCATTTTTAAGTGGCAAGTAAATGAAATTAATTCCACAATTAAGGTCTCTGAAACTAAGCACTGTATAAACTACTACTCTCAGTCAGCAATTACACTGGTGAAAAATTGTCACATCTGTGTCATTCTGGAAGGTAGGCTATTAATCAAGGCATTAATGCTTTCTCTGTGTCTTAGAGCTGCCAAAAATATGGAAGCATTCAATCATGATGGAAATGTCTTCTCAGCAAGACAATCTCACACAAATAATTATACAAAACGGCAGATGATGCATGCAGTAGATAAGAACATCAGCTGGTGAGTTGCTGGTAGGCTGTGTAGGGATGGGGACAGGAAGGCCAAGGCCCAACTGAAACTGGATTTCACAGCAGGTGCAAAAGAGAATAACAAAAGCTTCTATAGGTACATCAACTGGAAAAGTAAAGCCTGGGAGGGCATAGTCTCCCTAGTGAGAAACACAGGCAGGGTAGAAACAGTGGAGAAGAAGAAGGCTGAGATATTTAAGAAGTTTTTGCATCAGTCTTCACTAACGACTGCTCAACATAGCCCTTGAGCGGATGGTTGGGAAGTGGGAACTAGGGGAGCACTGGCTCTCCTGCTGTAAGCAAAGATCAGGTTCATGACAATGTGAGGAACTTGAACATCCGTAAGTCTATGGGTCCTGATGAGAAGCATCCCAGATTCCTGAGGAAATGGGCTGATGTGGTTCCCAAGCCACCCTCAGTGGTATTTGAAAATCATTGTCCTGCCTGACCAACCCTTTCACTTTTTATGAAGGCATAACTGCATTAGTGGACAAGGGCAGAGACTGATGGCATCTATGTAGACTTCATTAACGCCTTTGACACAGTCCCCCAAAACATCATTTTTTCCAAACTGGAAAGATGCAGATTTGACATGTGGACTTTTTGACATGTGAATGAGGAGCTGGTTAGAAGAATATACCAAGAGAATGGTGGTCAGTGTCCAGATGGAGATCAGTGATGAGTGTTGTCTCTGAGGGGTCAATACTGGGAAGAGCGATCTTTAACATCTTCATCAGTGACACAGTGAGTCAGATTGAGTGGACCCTCAGCAAATTTGTGGATGACAGCAAGGCTGCGGGGTGACCTCATTGCAGCCTATCAATACCTGAAGGGAACCTACACCCAGGAGGGGAGTAAACTCTTCAAAAGGGCTGACAACAGCAGGACTAGGGGAAATGGTTTTAAGTTGAAGGAGGGAAGATTTAGGTTGGATGTTAGGGGGAAGTTCTTTACTAGGAGAGTGGTTAGGCCCTGGAACGGGCTGCCCAGGGAGGTTGTGGATGCCCCGTCCTTGGACGTGTTCAAGGCCAGGTTGGACGGGGTCCTGGGCAACCTGATCTGAATGTGTATGTTTGGTGGCCCTGCTAGGCAGGGGGGTTGGAACTACATGATCCTTGGGGTCCCTTCCAACCCGGGTGATTCTGTGATTCTGTGATTCTGTGATTCTGTGTGGTATGGTCAACGTGTCTGAGGGACAGGATGCCATCCAGAGAGACCTAGACAGGCTCGAGCAGTGGGTCTAGGTGAACCTCATGAAGTTCAGCAAAACCAAGTGCAACTTCTTGAACCTGGGTCGTGGCAGCCCCTGCTATCAGGAAAAGCTGGGAGATGTAAAGATAGAGAACAGCGCTGCCAAAAAGCACTTAGGGGATCCTAGTGCAGGAGCTAGCAGGGCTTATTGAAAGAGCTTTAAACTAGCTATGACAAAACAGGGCTAACTGGAAATGACCCTAAAGGAACAATGCTGGAGCTGGGGGTGAGGCAGATGACTCAGCTGAAGTGCATCTACACCAACACATGCAGCATAGGCAACAAGCAGGAGGAGCTGGAAGCAATTGTGCGTCACGCTAACTATGACTGAGTTGCTATTACTGAAACATGGTGGGACCACTCCCATGACTGGAGTGCTGTGATGGATGGCTACAAGCTCTTCAGAAGAGATAGACAAGGAAGGAAGGGTGATGGTGTGGCCTTTTATATTCAAGAGTGTTTTGAAGAGCTTGGGCTGGAAATGATAAAATTGAGTGCCTATGGATAAGGGGAAAGCCTGCAGGGGTGATATCTTGGTGGGGGTCTGTTATAGACCGCCTAATCAAGATGAAGAGAAGGACAAGGCATTCTATGAGCAGCTTGTGGAAGTTGCGTGATTGCCAGCACTCGTTCTTATGGGAGACTTCAACTTCTCTGATATTTGTTGGAAATATAATACAGTGCAGAGGAAGCAGTCCAGGAGGTTTCTAGAGTGTGTGGAAGATAGCTTCCTTACACAACTAGTACAAGAGCCTACCAGTGCCCTGTTACACCTGCTCTTCACTAACAGAGAAGGACTGGTGGGAAATGTGATTGTCTTGGGCAGAGTGACCACAAAACTGTAGAATGCTTTATGCTTGGAGATGTCAGAAGGGTGACTAGCAAAACTGCTATCTTGAATTTCGAGAAGACAGACTTTGATCCGTTCAGGATGCTTGTTGCAGGGGTCCCTTGGGAGTCACTCCTTCAGGGTAAAGGGGTCCAGGAAGCCTGGACGCTGTTCAAGATGGAAATCTTAAAGGCACAAGAACAGGCTGTTTCTGAATGCTGTAAGGTGAGTTGTAGGGGAAGAAGACCGTTATGGATGAGCCGGGAATTACTGTTGAGACTCCAGAAGAAAAAGAGAGTCTATCTCCTCTGGAAGAAGGGACAGGCTACTTGGGGAGATTACAAGGAAGTTGCTAAAGTATGCAGAGAGTTAGGAATGCAAAAGCCGAACTTGAACTCAGATTGGCCATTGCAGTAAAAGAGAAATCCTTTTACTAATATATCAACGGTAAAAGAAGAACCAGGGAGAATTTCCATCCTTTACTTGATGCAGCAGAAAATGGGACCACTGAGGATAAGGAGAAAGCTGAGGTCCTCAACGCCTTCTTTACGTCTGCCTTCAATAGGCAGATCAGTTATCCACAGGGCACTTTATGCCCTAATCTGGAAGTCTGGAATGCTATGCAGAATACACCCCCAATAATTCAGGTGGAGACAGCTAGAGAGCTCCTCCTCCATCTGGACTGTCACGAGTCCATGGGACTGGATGGGTTACACCCTCAGCATTCCCCCTTTCTCAAGGCTGCATCCCAAACCATAGTACCCAAAACCCTGAGTATGACACCATTCATTCAGTGTGTCCACCCTCCTCCTTCTTTTTGTGCAGATCCCAGTCACCAACTGAGAAGACAGAGGAGAACATAGCTTACGCTCCTGATCCCTTCAGCAGTCTTCCCAGAGTCCTGAAGTCCCTTTTGATCACCTGAGAACTTATTTTGCCCACCTCTTCATTTCCAGTATGGAAAGCCAGTAATGGATAATAATCAGAAGGCTTAACCAGTTGAGCGCTGTTCCTACTAATATCTCTCACCCCGGCACCAGACAGGCAACACACCTCCCTGTCAGATGGGTCCGAGCAGCATACTGGGCCCACAGTTCCCCTCAGAAGGGAGTCCCCTACAACGACAGCCCTTCTTTTTTTTTTTTTTTTTCCTGACTGATGCCGTAGCAAAACGGGGATCAGACTGACTAGCCTTGGGCAACCTCTCCTGCATGGATGGACTTTCACCAACATCCACACCCCCCAGTCCATCCATCTCCAGAGCCTCATACCTGTTACGTAAGAGCACCCGGGAAGGTGGGACAGGCTGAGGGGCAGTCCGCTTGTTGCCCCAAACAGGGCTTTGTTCCATCCCTCCCTGTCTTGGAGGTCTCCCCTTCCCACCTGACTGTGAGATGGCAGATGATCCCCCACTGCTTGAGGAGCATTTCCCCTGCACCCTTCCTGCAGGGATGGCAGTGTATGACTCCTCCAATCAATCCCCTTCCTACAATCCCAGATGCTCCTCAGCCTTCCTACTTCCTCCTTTAGCTCTACCACCAGGCTGAGCAGATCATCCACCTGCTCACACTGCACACAGGCACACAGCTGGTATCCCAGCTGCCCTCCTGCAGCAGCGACAGGGCCAGGCATTCTCTGCAGCTTGAGACCTGAACTGCGGCATGGACACTCGTGTTTTCAGTCTGAGTCTCCACGTCCCTTTTAGCAGCAGCTCGCCGCCGTGCGGTGACCATGGCTGCACCTCGGTGTGTCCACAGAGCAACGGTTAAGTGACCTGCTAAGTGCTAAGCGCTAAGCCCCCTGCTATATATGGCAAGGTGCTGTGTTCTGCCCTGCCTGCTCGCTCATCTGCTCAGGATTTGCCCTGAAAATCACTCGTTTCACACCGAGATAACAACCCTCCTCCCTGTGTTGTCCCGCCAATGAGTGTGCAACGCTTACAGTTTCTCTGACTTTGAACGGCCCACGTGCTCCACACACCCTGACGGCTCCTCCCCGTCCCTGCGGCTTTTTCTAGGCAGGGGGGCGTGGATGCAGAGCCGTTGCCCTGGCAATGCCCACTTCATGTCAGCCGCTCTCGCAAGAGCTGCCGGGCTGCTCTGTTATCTCGGCGTTCCTGGATGAGGGAGCTGACTGAAACCCCCCTGTACCTCGTGGTCTGTCGCTTAGTTCTGGGTGGGACAGCTCTGAAACAGCAAACCTCAGCGATCAAGGTATAAGGAGGGTTTTGGCCTCTTCTCCCAGGTAACAAACAGGACCTGAGGAAATTTAGATCAGTCATAAAGAAAAGCTTTCTCTCTCAGAGAGTGGCCAGGCACTGGAATGCCCAGGGAGGTGGTGGTGTTGCCATTCCTGGCAGTGTTCAAGAGGCATCTGGATGAGGAGCTACGAGATGGTTTAGAGGCTTGTGGTAGCAGTGGTGATGGGAGTACGGTTGGACTGGATGAACTTGTAGGTCCTTTCCAACTTTGTGATTCTATGATTCTGTGAAGTTTAATACATTATGGAGAGTATTGCTTGAGCATGTACAGGGCTATAACCATTAGTTGTTAAAGAATATGAAATCCTAAACTGCTCGACAGTCCAGTTTCCAAAGTTGAAGTGGTCCCGTAGTGTAGAAGCTGAATTAGTCAAATTAGTTTTGGAGAGACTCCACCAAATTGTCAGTCATGTGTTCAATATTATCAAATAAATGTATTGAGGCTTCAAAACAGGGTAGCAGAATAGACTTTATTTCAGATAAATCTTTCCCAATGCTTTGCACGTGCAGACATGCATGTTGGAGCCATGAAGTTTGTGAGCATTGGTGAAAGACATGAGACTGTACAGGTCTGTTGTGATTAGCAGGAAGAGAATGCTTGCTTATTTGCTACCTTATGCAGTACAACCTCCCTGCTTTGAAGCATCATTTGTTCAACTTGCTTAGTAGTGGTGGGCTGGCTGTGTGTATGTGCATGTGAGTGGATTTCTCTTTATACCAAGAGCTGGATTAGAGTTTAGAATTGGGATTTTTTGAGGATTAAGCTTCCCATGGTCTTTGACATGATGACCATGGCAGTAATAGGGTTATTAAATTTTCCAACTGTCCATAATACAGTTGCACTTTGAAATTTTTTCTGAAATATATGCTAAATGCACTAGTAATACAATTCTTGCTTATTCTTTTGTATGCCACTTCCATCATTCACATCTATAATTTCTATTTGCATTGAGCACCTATTTTATTATTATATCTAATTATGAATTAGATACTAGAAGAAAATGTCTTACTAAAATAAAAAGAAATCCACATCCCTGTATTTCTGCATCCTTGTGTGGGTTAATTTATTTAGTTTATTTGATTAGATACAATCATTTGTCATAACAAAGTAAGTAATACATGACACAAACGTAATGTCATAAATTCTATTAAATTTTGCATGATTTAAGTGATCCATTCAGAAAATATAGCACTTCTGAAAGGAAGGAAGCAAAAGCAAATTTAAAGGAATCAGCTGGAGTGTGCTCTGCACTTCTTTTTATTTGTATCTGTTTATTTATTTATTTATTCCACCTGCTCACCCTAGACTATTTCACTAGGAAATTTGGGGCTGATTTTTTTTAAGAATCTGAAGCTTAATTATTCCTAAAACAGTTATGGGACTAACATAGAAGAGTGATACTCTATTGGTGGTACTGTATCAGTTTTATTAAGTTGCAACTGTTTGAGAATTACACGCCACTAACAAATTTACAGGCTGAGCTGCCTGAAAGATATGGGAGCTTTCTCTGCATAGAATATTAGAGGAGTCTTGTGGGTATTTTTTGCTTTAGCAAATTCTGGATGTACAGTCTTAAGTGCCTTTATTTGTAAGATTTTAATTTTGTGGTGAAATATGTGTATAAATAATGGATTGTTTTATGTGCAAGTTGTTTTATGTGCATAGCTTCTGAATTAAAATATTACCTGATACCATTTCCTTGTAATACTTGTCAGAAACTATCTTGTTTATTTGCTGTGGCTTTGACAGCACATAAGTTAAACTCAAAATTCTAATGTTTTATGCTTGTATTTCATGTACATGCATAGTATTAATGAATTATATTACAATATTAATATTTAATATTCATTATTTTAATGACAAAAATTATAAACTCATGTTTATAATTTATACAATACAGTATATAATACAGTACAGTTGCTCTGAATTTTGTTTTGTCCAGACAACAAAAGTTGGTAAGGCTCTGTTATCAGTTTGTCACTTTCAATTACTAGCTTTTCACATTGGTTATATTTTCTGCATTCACTTTCTTGACTGAAAATCATGCTTAGTAAAACTCTGAGTATTACTCCTAACTATGTGATTCTGAATAATGACAAAAAAATCCATAAGTGGAATTAATGCATAATGATTATTTTTTTAAGAACTGTTTGGAGAAATGCTAGCAGAATTTCTTATTTATTAAATGAACATTAATTTTAATATAACTGTTTTATCTGTAAACCAACAGTCCATCCATCCAATTTACCATTTATTAAAAAAATGTAATTTCAGTTGCAAACAGCCTTACTGACAGTTTATCTTTTATTCTGAGAAGCAGATCCGGCACCAGGGACATGACCTGAATCTTTTTGTAGACTTGGAAGCAATCTTGTTCAGACTTTTGTCCTCTACAAGGGATACTAAGACTCTGCATTCGTCTTCAGGCTTTGACTGAGTCCATTTTTTAAAAAGCTGAATAATAAAGTGCTAACACATTGGACACTTACTACCATAAAAGGTAGCATTGGAGAATAAGAGACATAATTTAACAGGAGAACTGTTTGGGTATACATATGAGCAATCTAAGAAAATAAAAAGATTCACTGCAGATCATCATTGTGATAAGCCATCGTGATTACCTGACTCCAAGGAAAGTGTGTCAGTCTGTTATTGTGTCTTCCTGAGTTTGTGTCTTTGCTGGTGCTGCTCAGCTGATGTGCAGTGATTAAAAAATAAAACACCATAAATTTGTTGAGCTGTTAAGAAATCGCCCGTCTCTCATTTCCATTATTGCATCTGCTTTTTGGTTTTCTTCCTGCACCTGTCTGCTCATTGGTACTTTTAAGCCAGAGGAATGAGTGTTTCATATTTGCAAGAAGACAGGACAATGCATCTCCATCCTGTCATGTTTAACTGCTCAAGGCAGCAGTATTAGGCTCCTTTCCAACATTCTTTACCATTTGTCCCAGATTTCCCAGTTAATAATTTCTACAGCCGAGATGAAATTCTTCCTCAGACAGATTTAAATGTCTGATGGCTTCATCTGCCATAAACAGCCACCTCATGAATTCCTATTATTTACTACTTTCATTACTGATTTGGATCAATGAAAGTAGAAAATTATTTTTAAAGACTTCAAGTAATTTATTATAATGAAACAAACAAACAAAGCACAGAAAATAACATGTGTCTTAAGAACAATAATGTATTATGTTAGAAGTGTGAGAACTTCAACTTTTCAAGTCGTTTAATTTGAAGTTGGAGTTTTGAATTTCTGGGTCCTAATAATCTTTTAAATTAAACTTTCCCTTCATAGAAATGTGGAATCAAATGTTCTAAAAAATATTTAATCAAAGCATTAAAAAAGCTTTATGATGATAATCCTGTAATCACAATGAAAATGGTGTCTCTCTATCATATTACCAGTTGGGTAGTTACAGTATAACTGCACTATGAATGCATTATGAACACTTGATTCATATATTAGGTTTTTTTGTTTTATGTGTTTGTCATAAAAGGATTAGAAGACCATAAATCAACAAATAACAAATCTTTTGTTCTTATTTATTTACTTGCTTGCTTTCTTGCTTACTTATTTGATGTATTGTGAAGCAAAGAGTCTGGCAAACAGAAGGAATTTCATCTGCACAGTAGTACAGATTTCTTTATCATTCTTCCTTTGAGTCAAAATCTTCCATAACTGAAAAAGTATGGTGAAAGATTGCAATGATTTTTGGTGGGATTGGGAGAATTATATCTGAAGAAGCAGTCGCCCTACTCTTAGTGTGAGGCTGATTCCTTGCAGTAGGAATTCTGTCTGCTTCTCTTACATTAAAAGGAGAAAGAGAAGAGAAGCCTGGGGTGTGCAGGAGGTCTGAAGGAGCTGCTGCCATTGCGCCCTGTCCTGGAACAGTCTGCCTCTGAAGGTTTGCCCCGGTCGTGCTTAGCCTCCCGGTGGTGCTTAGGTGTTGGAGCAGTGCTTGGAGAATTGCAGCCTGTAGGAAGCCCATGTGGGATCAGTTTGGGAAGGACAGTCTCCCATGGCAGGGATGTCATGTGGAGCAGAGGCAGAGAGTGACTGGGAAAGAGTGGCAGAGACAAAGTGCAACGAGCTGATCAGAGCCCACATTCCTTGTTTTGCTGCACTACTTGGGGAAAGAAAGTAGAAGAGGGTGGATGGAGAAAAAGTGTTTGGTTTGCTTTAGTCTCTTAGTAATTGACAATAAATTACATTAATATCACTATTTGGAGTCTGTTTGTGCCCATAAAAGTAAGTAAGCAATCTTTCTCCTATTTTTATTTTATTTTATTTTATTTTATTTTATTTTATTTTATTTTATTTTATTTTATTTTATGTCTTTTATTTTATTTTTTGTCTTCCTTTCTCTTCCTGTTCTTCTGAAGAAGGGGAGTGAGACAGAGATGTGGTGGAATTGAGCTACCTACCAGAGCGGAACTGCCACAATTAGTAACCTGGTAAAATTACAGTCTGAACAAACTCTTCTAAGCTTACTTCTAATTTTTTTTTCTTTTTCTGCCATGTACTAAACAAAAATGCATATATTTTTTCTCAGTAGAAACTGTTTCAGTGTAGCTCTTTATTGTCCTTGTTCTTAAAAAGTGCTGCTCAGACAACTTGTTTGAGATCATAACAACAAACTGGTAACTAGAGGCTTGTAATACTCTTAAGATCAACCCACCAGCAGTAGGTTAATACGTATTTTTGCTATTCACAGATGCCCAGGTGTCTGATTTTTTTTTCTTCTGGTGTCCAAAGAATAATTTGCATTACCAGTAGTTTGATCTTCAAATTACATTTACAAGGAAACAATGTTAACTCCAGAATGACAAATCTGTCATCTGCAATGACTGTCTAAAAATATTTTTTTGCATAGACAGGGAATGCAGTAATGCATCTCTGAGCTGAAATGGTACAAATAGTCTTATTTGATGTTCTGATTATCTTTTTTAAATTTTATAACATTAATTTTTACTAATCTCCTGAAACTCTAAGTAGAATCCTGTTGCAGATATAATTCCTGTCAGTGGAGTGAAAAGCATGCTTTTTGATGGGGGGGGGGAGGGGGAAAGACTTTAAAACTTTCTGTTGCAATAAGAAAATAGTTTAAAAGACTTAAAAAATATAAAACTTTATCTTCTGCGTTTTTTCAAGTAATAGCTAATTGGAGTCACGACTTTTGACAGTCCATCTCACTTCGTTAAGTGCAATTCCAGAATTTATATGGGGCTGCTCCGAAAGTAATGCCTCCTATTTTATTCTGTTGGTCCACAATGTTAGAGGCAGATGGTGGTGGTATGGCAGTAGAGACTGAACTTCAGATTATGGATCATTTACAGTGTTGATAATTTTTTTGGCCCCTTTTTTTTTTTTTTTCATCCTGTCATACTCAGTAGCATGATTGTAAATGCATGGAAGGTTTTGTTCTCTTAATTCTGTATCATTCACTAAATTGTTTAAAAATAAAAAGTGCTCTAGGTTAGGCATGTTTTGTGTTCTGAAATTTCAAACTGAAAGTTTGAAATTCCCGCAGTAAGTTCAGGTTTTGCACTTATGTACTAAGAAAGATTACAGGAAAAGGCCATCTGGAGTCTTTTATGTTCTTGTACCACAGAATAGGCCCTCCCATCCATACTGAGGTACAAAAGTGCTAAAAAGTGTTTTGAAAAACCAGGGGCTCTTCAGATGAGTTTATGCTGGGTTTCCTGCAGAATAATCAACAAACTTCTCACTAAATTGCTCAGAGTGCCCGAACAAATACAATATAGACAAACAGAAAATGTTACTTTTATATCACTAACTGGTCATGAGTTCATATTTTTCATGAACTGATACAAAACAAGCATTCTTTGATCTCTGAAGGTCTTTAACAATTCTTATATTGACTAACTTCTGATTAAATTTGAAGTGTTGATTATGCAGACAGAGCATTTATAATGAATAAGAGATAGCTTTTCAAAGAGGATCAGTAGCAGATTTTTCATCTAGGCTTTCTTAGAAAATATAAGATTAACTTACTGCCATCTACTAAGTTTGTTAATTTCCAAGATAGTAATTTAAAATGTGCTGTGTCTTTGGAGCTTGTTTTTGAGTAGCCATTTAATGACTTGTTAAGTGGCATAGACTGATGTGTTTGAGGGTGGAAAATGTTCTTTATAATTAGCAAGCAGAAAAGAGAGCAAAATTTGTGGCAAATTCACTGTAGCTAAACAAACACAAAAAAATTAATTTTAGCCCAATCTAGCATTATAGCACTATCATTATAAACAGAAGGCTGCACCTGTTTTTCTGGCCTTAAAAGTGCAGTGTGTTTTGGAAAGCCAGGAAGAGGCAGGATTAGTATTTTTTCTGTTCAAATGTAAGCTGACTTACACCAAGTTCTGATTTAATAAACAATATGAAACAATTCAGGCCTCCTCATTCCTGTTACTGTCATTTCTCAGAATTGTTGGTGTTGTAATTTCTGTTTTTCCTGGAGAAAGGGTAGAAGCATGTCTATTTAACCCTACCAAACTCATTTATTAGACACTGATTTCTTTCCTGTGAATTACTTGTCATTCTGATTACTCAGCAATAAAACTGAAGAAGTGTACACAGGGCCACAATCAACCTCAGGGAAAATAATTGAAAGAAAATGTTGGAATATCTTCCTGTTACCCACACTAATGAGCTTAGCTCCATCATTACAGTTTTATGTGAAAGTATTTGTTGATCATCCATGATGTGAAAGTAAACTTGGATATCTGTTCAATGTGGTTGGCAGTCCAGATAGAACGTAAGCAGATGATGTCACTCGTGGAAATATGACAGTTATTTTAAAGTTTAAAGGGAGCTTCTAAAAGCTGTATTGCAGGGGCTGTTTGAATGTCTAATATGACGAATACAACAGATTTAAGGAAATGTCCTTTTTCTGAATCATCAGTTCATAACTGTTTCTTTTAAGTATGGGTAATAAAGTTTTTCCACTTCAATTTCTTCTGTACTCTCAGTTTGTATCTAATATAAACCACTCAATCGTCACATATATGGTAACCTTACCAAAATACAAATTGTAATATTGATTAATTAAAAACAGATGATGATTTCTCAGAGTCCAGTTTAATTCTACGTAGGTGACATTAATGTGCGTAGTAATTTCAAAAGGTAACATTCTAGTACATGCATATGGCACAAATCAGAAGATGAGATAGAAATCGGGGTGAATTGGGTCTGCATAAGATCATATACCGGACACCTTGTTCTAACTATTTTAAAGGAATGTTGTGAAGCGTAGCTATTTCCTATGACAGAAGGATGGACCAATCTTTCCTCATCTCCCCCGTGTTTCCACATACAGGAGAGTGCACAGGACACCTCTGGACAAAAATAATGCAAAAATAAATCACTTGTATATGTCAAAAGGAAATACTCTATTTCTAAATTATATTATAGTCTATCAAAAGTCAATAATATGTTAAAATACATATTTTTAAAAAATAACTGTGTATCATATTAACAACTATTTTTTTAATTATTGTTTCCAGCACCAGAAGCGTGGGTTGCCTTATATTAAGGTCTGTTAATAATATTCCTTAGAACATGGTACCCAATTAATGCAAAGTTTATGTAACAAAACTTATGTCATTAGTGTAAATTATCAAAATTACTTACTCTTTTGAGTATTTTCCTTTCAATAGAGTATGTAGATAATGAGATTGGTTTGAATTAAAATTGGTAATATAATTTAATTTGATGGACTGAAGTATGTCAATGGTTTATGTGCTAGTTTGGCCCGGTTTCGTGACCAGTGGGGCAGAGGGATCCATGGACCCACTCCCTGGGAAAAGGGGGAAGAGGGGAAAAGAGAAGGGAGATGGGCCTAAAAGCAAAACTGAGAAGGAAAGTTAATAAGATCGGAATGCAAGGTAACACAATACAACTGGAAGTGTGGCTAATAAATCAAATAAAATGAGAAAGAGAGTGCCCCTAACCCAAAGCCTTACTCTAATGCTGAAGGCGAGATGTCTACGGAGCACACGCATTGCTGAGACAAGCAGAAAAAGGGGCATCTTGTGATCTGCAAACAGGTTTATCTTTCCCTCTGAATGGAAAACAGAAATGCAAAGTCTACTGGGGTATGTAGTTCTTTTCTGAGAACCAGGTACCTGGAAAATCGACAGTCCATGGAATTGGAACATTAACTCTTTAACTCCCAGTGCTTTTATGTTGTTATGATGTTATGATGTGGAATACTGTCATGGTTTTATGATTTTTGGTTATCAGTATTCCACACCATAACATCATGTAATGCACTAGGGATTTGACTTCTGATGCTCAAGTTCCGAGTGCCTGTCCAACAGAGAAAAACTACATTTCCCCAGGAGGCTTTGCAGTCAGTGAGGAGATACAACTCTGTGCAAGGTCGCCTGATGCTCTCTTCTTCGCCTGCGCTTCTCCGTACACTCTGCTCCATCTGCTTTTCTTCATCGGCTCAACTGGACTGCACTTCTCACCTCAGCGTTGTGGTGAGGCCTATCCACCTTTCAGACACACTCTCTCTCTCTCATTATATTTTGCTGATACTATATTTAGTAAATTAGTTTGTTCCACCTCAGATTATTGCCGCTGTTTTCAATTATTTTGGGGTCCCCTTTTTCCCTTTTCTGGAGGCATGGATCCACAGATCCCTCTGCCCCACTGACCACGGAACCGGGCCAAACCAGCCTGTAAACTGTTGACAAATACCGATAAAAAAAATCATAAAACAGTGACATTTTCTTTTCAGTGGAATTGTAGGTAATGAGATTGATTTGAATTAAAATGGTAATATAATTTAATTTCGTGGACTGAAGTATGTTCTTTAATACTGATGGTCTTCTATTGAATATGTATCTTGTTTTATATGTACCTGGTTGAAGAAAATGATGTAATCAGCATCATCTGTGAAGCCCTCCATTTTCAGCTCATAATATTTTTTGTAAAGAATGTCTGTTTCATTAATTGTTTTGAAGTGCATATTTCCTCAAAGGCTAGTACTGGTGGACAGATTTTCTAATTTTCAGTAAAGGTCTGAATCAGAAGTCCTGAACTAAATGAAATAAAACTAGTAAAATTGGACTATACCTTGAAGAAAAAAAATGCATTTTTTTCCTATTTCTATTTTATTTTTCAGTTTACAGATTGTAGACATCATCATCTTTGCAGGCTATATTTACTTTGCATTAGTGAGCCTTTTGGTTAAAAAACATCCCTATATATACATAACTATAAAATAAGTAAACTAGAGTTTTAATTTTCTTCTCAAGTTGGTGTAAAATGAATGTGAATTTGAAGAAATGAGCTAGTGCAGGTGCTCTTAGTGTCGGTGGAAAAACAGAGTTGCTTTTTCCATTCTTTTGTTTTGTGAAGTCATGTTAAAAATTAAACAGAAAAATAGGTAATTTGTTTAATTCTGTAGAATAATTTTGTTCTAACGTGCTACAAATAAGAAAGTAATAATATTTTGGCAATGAAGACCTAGCTGTACTGTCATCTTTATCAATAATGTACTGCACTTCTATTTGTTGTCTTTGTTTATGTTGTAATAACTTTATCAAAGAGGAAAGAAATGCACTATTCCTGCGCCCATGCTTTTTTTTTTTTTTTTTTTTTTTTAAGGCAAAAAACCTCACATATTTCAGTGTTAGAAGCCTTATACCTTGTCCCTTCTTGTATTTCTGGTGATGAGAGTTTTGAAGGATGCAATAATTGCATTTATTAGCTTCCAGAGGTTTGACATGGTGTCTAGGCAACTGGTCACGCCTTGCCAACATGGAACTTCTTTTGTGGTTTACAGGCTGTCAGCAGCCAGCCATCCTTTATCACCTCACTGCGACATAGATTCAAGTACCTCTGAGGAATTCTACCAGGCTGTTCACCACGCTGAACAAACCTTCAGAAAAATGGAGAGCTACCTGAAGCAACAGCAGCTCTGTGATGTTATCCTGATTGCTGGGGATCGCAAGATACCTGCTCACAGGTAGGATGTAAACATATTACATCAAATATTTGTGATCTACTTATTTCATAGAACAGGATTTTCTGTGGCTCCTTATGCCTGCTTCCTTCTTGCCTCCCATCACAAGTGTAAATGACTGTAGAAGGTGCTATCTGAAAGTTCAGTCTTCGAAGGTATTATGCAGGATCTCTCTGACACGTACAGTAGAATAATAATACTGAGCACTAACTTCTCATGTTTCCTTTCAATGTACTGAAAAATGGCTTAATAACTTAGAATAAGTATAAAAATTAATTTTAGTAAATATAAAGACTGTATGTCATTATCATTTTCAAAATGGCTTAAGAGTATTAAAACAGCTAGTATGTAAGAATCTATGCTTGATTTTGGAACATAATTAGAGCTTAAAATAGTTATAGTCATCTGAGATTTTGGTCTTTGCCATATCCTTTGACTTTGTACATGCAAATGAAAATCCACTCCAAGAGTTCATATTAAAATACACAAAATGCTTTTAAATTTCCAGTTAGAGAGCGAGTATTTTTGCATTTAAACTCTGTGTAAGGCTACAGTCTAAGGGTGACCTCTTCCTTGCCTATGCCCTAGTTTATCTCCTGAAATAGTAAACATTCCTGAATGAACAAAAATTAATAGAAATAATGATAAATTGGTTGTTCCTCTCTGACAGGTTCTTGGTCTATTTATGCATTTCACATTTTCCAGCACAGATGAGAAAAAAAGTAAAACAAATGCAATGCCTGAATCTACACTCTTAAACTGTTAAGAAAACATACTCACTAAATATACATAAATATTGTTAATGCTTTGCCTTGTTGAATATAGATTACTTAAAATACTATTTTAAAATAGTATATAGAAATGCTATTTTTAGCAGTATATTTTTTGCCGTTTTTATTTATTTTGGTAGAGTGCATAGTTTGTAGAAAAGGATACAGAGGAAACTGCAGTATGTATATTTTTAATTAATCTGGTTCACTCTTCCCACTGTTTTTAAGACAGCTGTACATGTTTGTATTCCTGACTGTCAGTAGTAAATTTAATTTCACCTTTGTCATTTCAGTTCTACAGCATATCTAAGTCCTTCTGGTGTTGAGCAAATACTTCAATAAGGAGAGGACTGATAATGAAATAATAAGCAAAATCATATATATATTTTTTTCTTCTAATAAACCTTCAGACAACTTTCCATTGATCTCTCCAGTCAAAAGACTGGGTGTCAAAAAATTGGTCAAATAACTTTTGAATTGTGTATAATTGAAAATACTATATTTTGAACAAATTGTAATTTTGTCCAACAAGAAAAAAATGAAGAGAAGGGTTTTCTGAATTTTATTTTTGTTTTCTACTATTTGTTTTGATTTAGATAGTTGTGACTGGACAAGCACAGAAAAATGGCTTTCTGCTTGCTTTTAGCTTGGCTATTACAATCCTAAAATATAATTTAATTTGGAAGAGACCTTCTAGAGTCAGATTCAACAGCCTCTGTTGAAAGCAGGCCCAAGTCCAAAGTTAGATTAGCCTGTTGAGGCTCATTAAATATTGGCATTTACAAAGGTTCCTCTCTTGGCAGCCTCTTCCAGTCTCTGATTATCCTCACTGCCTTTAGTGATCCAGCATGTATGTAGTTTTTATGAAGATTTGCTTTGTGATTTCTTTGATCAGAAGAACAAAACTGGGATACATCTTGGGATGGAAGTTACATTCTTTTCCAGTCTCTGGAAACATCTTACAGTTGTCATGGTCTGACAAAGATAAGAGAGAACGTTTTCTCTGTGACATTGTTGAGCTAACTTAAGCCACTCCTCTTTGAATACATTCTCTCTGGTCCCACGGACTCTTCCGATTTATTTGTACTGCTCCCTAAGTACTTTTTCCTCTGCTATAAGGGATACTTTGTACCCCGTAGATCTTGCCTCTAGGCACAGGAACATGGAGGTCCTGAAAGTATGAAGAAAACAGCAGCAACAACAACCACAACAAAAAGACTGAGCCTAAGAAAGTTTTAAGTAGTGCAGCCTTTTCTGAGTCCTTTGCTGCTGCTCTGTTGAGCAGTGGTAAAAAAAAAAAATCACCTAGTCTTATTGGCAATAAAATTAAAGAAATTCTTTCTCCCTTCATATCCTTTGTTAACTCTCACCTGTACCAAATCTTTCTTCTTGATTAATTCAATTTCTGCATCCTGGGGCAGTGCCTCTGTATTTCCCCCAGGTTGTGCATCCCTGCTGAGAACTTCTGTGTACTTCTTCCTTTTGAGTTCAACCAGGAATCACTTCTGACAACTGGGGTTGTAATTTCCCATTTTACTGACTGCTATCAGGATTTGTTGTCCTAAACTGTTGTCTTATGGTCACTGCAGCTATGTTTGACACCAGTATCACAGTTCCGGCACTATTTTCCCCCAGATTATTCAGAAATAGAATCAACAAAGTGCCTCCTCTAGTTAATGTTTTACGCAAAGCAGGATAGACATTATTGATATTGTATTCTGTAATCCTGCTTGTAGGATAATCAGTATTTGTGGAATTTATATATTCAGCAGTATATATTAAGTGGAACATTTCCTGTGCAAAGTTTATAAAATCTTATCCTGGATAAAACAAAATCTTATCAATAAAAATCCACCTAAAACTATTTTATTTGAGGTAAATAAAAACATATTACAAACCATAGTGTATAATAAAGATTGTGATCTGCAATCTGTAATCTCTGTAATTATGTAATTATTGTAAACTGTAATTATTTCCAGTCTCATTTAGTCTTTTTTTCTCTCTTCTCCAATCACTTACAGAGGAATAATATCAGATAAGCTCTGGCCTTAATGCTGCCAGGTTACTTTTTGTCACTTGTATTTATCTAATTTTCATTATTTTCTATATTTTCATTTCTCATAAGTAAAGGTATAATGTTTCACTGGAAGGCAGATCATAAAACATTATCATGGAGGTCTAGTTTTCCACTTGAAGGCATCACGCCAAACTCTTAGTCTTATAGCTGCTCTTCATTTTTCTGGTGACTCAAACAGCTTTTAAGTGTCCTGAGCTGTTTTGTCGGCTCATGAATTGCAATGATGAGAAGGCAATCACAAGAGATTCTGAGAAAATATGTAAACCTCTGTAACAGAAAGTAGTTGAAATTTAAATAAAGATGGGGAAAAAAAAAAAAAAAAGTAAAACCTAGCTCCATTGCTGCTTCGCTATAGCATGTAGAGACAATAATCAAATGTAAATACATAATATATTTAAAAAAAGGGAAATGCTGAAATAATATTTTCACTTTTTTTCAGTTATACTATTGCACTGATAATAGTCCACCTTCATTTTAAAACTTTATTAAGATGGAATTTGTAATTTCTCCATTAATTCTGTAGATACACAGTGTTGTGTGTTTTTTTGTTTTGCTTTTTCTGTATTTGCTATTTGGACTAAAACTTCTTAAAGACAAGAAATTTATCATAACTTCAGTATGGAATAAAAAGAACTCAGGCACTGCTATTACAAAACAAACAAATTAAAAAAATCTTTGTAGTTGGCACTTTCTTCCTATTCACTGTTTGCAATCAACCAAATGCAATGTAAAAGAAGATTTGTAATCAAGCAATAATTCCATGGGTCAACATGAAAATAAAAATGGAGATCTGCCTAAAATAATTCAGATGTGCTGAGTGAAAACAGCTCACTTGAATTGCAGTGCCCTCCAGTACTCCAGTTTCAATGCTATACAGCTTCTCAATCAAGTTTGAAAAAATACTGCCAAGAAAGCAGGTAAAGTCAATGCAAATAGTAGATAAAACTTTATGATTTGTATTGGAGACTTTCTTAAAAATTGCAGCCATGATTGCCTGATGCTACAGGCAGATATAACTCAGCATAACGTTTAAGCTATTAGTTAGATTTTGTGTAGGAATGGTGCACAAATAATTTACGGAGACTCAAAGGAGGAAAAAGAGTAAGTGCTATAAGCCGGGAATTTATCAATCCCTATTCATTTAAAACGAAAACTTTCACATAACAGGGAGTGAATTACGATATAAACAGAAAATCCAATTAAAAAAAAAAATATTGAAGATTTACATTCTCAACTTGTAATTCTGACTTTGGTCACACGAGGTTAAGCAGATAAAACCAAATTTTGAATGGAATAGACTAAGAAATGAAAAAACAAAACAAAACAAAACCAGAAACTGAGCTTTGTTACAGATATATTTTTATATTTTTATTTATAGATCAGTTTATCATGGGAAAACTGAGTTCTATATTTGCTTTTCCATATTTGTTTTATATTTGTTTTTCCATACTATCAAGTAAATTTAAATTAAAATTAAATTTAGGACTAAAGGGAATGAGTTCCAGCTGTGCCAGGGGAGATTTAGGCTAGACTTTAGGAAATACTACTTTTCTGAAAGAGTAGTCAGGCACTGGAATGGGCTGCCCAGGGAGGTGGAAGAATCACCGACCCTGGAGGTGTTTGAGGATGTTTGGATGTTGTGTTGAGGGACATGGTTTAGTGAGAACTATTGGTGATGAGTGGATGGTGGGACTGGATGATTTTGTAGGTCTTTTCCAATCTTCGTGATTCTGTGATTCTGTGAAATGTAGGCATTGGAGTAGGCATCTTCCTGATTTTCAATATAAAGAGCATATATAATATAAATTGTGGTAGCAATGGTGGTGTTCCTCATCATTCCCTATAGCTGGAGAGGTAGAGTAGAACACAATTTATGCTCCCAAATCTCTGACCAGTCGCCCCAAGGCTCTGAAGTCCTTCTTCATAGACCTTAGGAAGTTCTTCCTATTTCATCACTGCTTACCTGAAACAAAAACAGACAATAATCTGAGGGCCGTACTAGGGAAGGAACTTTCTTCCTTACATCTTTAACCCAGGACCCTGGAAGGAAGCAGACCTCCCTGTGTAGAGGGTCTGGTCTACATATTGGGCCTTTGTACCTGTCAGGGGCAAGTCACCAATGACAATAACACTTTTTTTTTTTTTTTTTTTTTTTTTTTCCTTGCTGAGGAGGTTTCAGTACTAAGGGTAGTCTGACTCACCTTTGGTGGCACTTCTAAGTGGGAAGAACCATCATCCCCACTGGTCCAGTGTCTCGCTCCAATTTATAGGAGGGAGAAGAGGTTCTTTTAATATCTGTATACCCAGCTTGAGATTAAGAAATAATGGTTCAAATGTTGGTCTGATCAGTTTATTACAAATTTTAATTAGGGAGATGGGGAAGGGGAGGACGGACACTATTATGAATTAGGGTAATGGGGAAGGGAAGGAGGGCGACAGAAAAGATCGGAAATAGAAGCAAGGGGTCTTTATAGGAAGCAAGAGGGAGATAGTCACCACCATGGATCCAACGTAGTTCATAGTTCAATCATCGATCTTCAGTAGTGGTGGGTTGTTGGGCATCGTTGCTCTGTTGATGATGATGGTGACCATGGCGATGATGGCCCCTTTTCAATGGTAGCACCAACTTATTTATAAGTCCAAAGTGGTCGAGTCAGCTCTCTTTGGAGTTGCTCTGGGATCTCAGCAGAAACTCCTTTGTTCCTATCTTCCTTGCCTTACCAGCAGATGAGAGAGAGCAGGGAGGCACCAACTTGTATCTTGCCTTCAAAGGATACAGTGGTATCATCTCCCAGTCTTCCATAGCAAACTGGAGTTATTTGGTCACATGCTATATCTTCCACCAGTAAATAGTCCTGAGCACTGTCTTCTGAAGGTACACAGCTCCAAGGAAACACTTTCAAATGTAAAATTGTCCACACAGTGATGTTGATTGTAACACAGCAACACCCATATCTCATCTCCTAGTGTCTTATCACAAGAAATACCTCAGAAAGCAAGCTTTGAGTCAGAAAGAAGGATTCATACATCCAGTTGTCCCTGCAGAGCACTGTGCCTATTCTGCAAGGGCAGCTGGGGAGGTAGGAAAATTGCTGGACAGGTGTGCCTGCTCCTCCTCCCCCCTAGGCAGGGACCTTTTGCCATTGCCCCCTGTCCCTCGATTCATCACCATTCTTATTAGGGGTAAGAGAAGACAGGGGGTTCACTGTAGCAGGAACAGTGTCTGCCTGCTGGTTCCCCTGTTAGCAAGGCATTAGGGGGTGAAGTGCTTCATGTGGATCCTCAACTGGCTGCCAAGATTTCAGGGACTGGAACCACCAATCAGTCTCCCTCTCACATTCCCCAGTGCTCCTCAGCCTCTCCACCTCCTCCTTCAGGTCAGCCACTGAGCAAACTAAATCATTCAGCTGGTTGCATCTTACACAAGTGCTGTCTCCGACACCCTGCACTGCAAAGACCAGGTTCTGGCACTCACTACAGCCATAGACCTGTGCACTAGCATCTTGTTGTCTGTCTCTGTCTGGGTCTCTACATTTTCTTGGCGGCAGCCTTTTTTTATGTGTGCGCATGGGATAATTTTCCTAGCAGTAGCCTTCTGCCGGGGTGCAGCCACAGCAAACCAGCACTATTAGGGTAGCCGTAATGGGGTGTGACTGATCTGCTCTGCCCTGTACTGGCAGTGCTGGCTCTGCTCATGCTGTGTTACCAGCCCGTTAACAGCTGCCCCTGCATTCTACACTGTACAGTGATACAACAAGTCTCCTCACTATACAGTCATGTGAATGAGTGGCAAACGGTTGCTCTGTGTCTCAATAGATCACAGTAGCTCTAGAACACACACCCCCACTTGTGGAGAAGAAACCCAGCCTTACCCACTGCCACCGATGCCTCCTCTCTGTGCAGTCACGTGTGGTAACTTTTAAATTGTCCTGAACCACTGATTGAGCACTGGGGAAAGGAGTCACGGCCTGAACTACTGATTGAGCACCTGGAGAAAGGACCTGGCAGCCCTGGGAGCACAGATGAAAGTGATTCAGCTGTGTGACTGGAAGGAGTGGAGCCTGGCTGCATCTCTCTTAGACCTCATTTAGGGGCTGACTGGTACTGGGGAAGGATCTCTGGTTGGAGATCCCTTCCTGGTGGAGTTTTCTTTGTGAGCCTGGATCTTTGGAGATGGGTGAGCATTTTTTCTTTGTGATACCATTCTATTTGTGCTGGTCCCTCTTCTGCTGCGCTCCTTTATTGTCCTTTTACTGCCCTGACCTTTCTGACTGTTACAGGAAGTAAGAGGTCTTCAGAAAAAATGTGAAGAGCAGTGTTCAGCTACCTAATCTCTTTTGAGGTACCTTGAAGTAAACTGCCTGGCTTTCATCATATAATCCAGGAAGTTCAAGGTTTTTATAGTTCTGCACCAGCACCATACAGATAACTTGGGCAGCCTGCAGTATCCAAAGTTGGCACATGACCCAAATGTTTCCCTTCACAAATTGAGTGGTTTAAAGACAAACAGAATGATTTAGAGAATAAAAGTAAAAATAAGTAATTGCATGTAGAGAATAAAATTAAAAATAAGTAATTACATGTATATATGTGTGTGTATGTATATATAGGAATTAAATTAATTATGACAACTTTGCAGAGAACAGAGAGATGACGAAGTAAGCCATAGAGAAATAACATAAGTCTGAGAAGGGATTGAAGATCAAAAATGAGAGTATAACCAAACTGAGCTATATGGAGAAATGAGTTATGGAGATTATATATAATATGGATATTATATTATAATAATTATGTCATATTGTTTCATTTTCCTAAAATAGAGTTTGAGAGTAGAAGACGAGGATGACAAATAAACCTAAAAAGAATTTAGTATTTAAACAGCCATTATTCTAAAAATTTCACAGACCTTCTCTGTACTTTCATCAAACCTAATCTCCATGTTTCTGACAGTTCTTATAATTCAAAGGAGCTGAGATAGGACTTGACTTTCTCCTGAAAGCCTTTTCATTGTTTTTCTTTTGGAGTTAATAGGGAATAAGTAATTGGATAGTAATAGGACAAGGAGGAATGGTTTTAAACTGAGACAGGGAAGGCTTGGGTTAGATATTGGGAGGAAGTTTTTCACACAGAGGGTGGTGACAAGGAGGTTGTGGATGCCCACTCCCTGGAGGCATTCAAGGCCAGGCTGGAGGTGGCTCTGGGCAGCCTGGTCTAGTGGTTGGTGACCCTTCACATAGCAGGGGGGTTGAAACTGGACTTTCTTCATTGTGGTCCTTTTCAATCCAGGTGATTCTGTATTCCATGATTCTATGAAGTCATTGAGCCATCCAGTAGAGGATCATAGTTGATTGTGTTGTCTTTGTTTTCTTGAATGTTCTTCAGAATGAAAATACTGACCTCTGCGTTGTATTTGCATCATAACAAATCTTACCTGCTCTTGTCTTCATCACTGTGACACTTTGTCTCACCTGTTTCCAAATTTTGAGAAGTTGCTTGGATTCATATTTGTCTTCTCTCACTCTGTTCAAACATCAGAGTTCTATTTGCTGATTACAATAACCGATAGCTGTAAAATTGACGCAGGGACATGAACTGACACTTCCAAAATGTTCTGGACAATATATTTTGTTTTCAAATCTGGCAGCTGAGACTTGTGTATTGCTTGAACTAGCTGTTAAACAAAAAAAAGCAACTAAAGCTGTTACAGACAACATCACAGTGGAAACACTAATGACAGATCCGCATAAAAATACTGAAAGGACTGTGGCAGCAATGGCTGTAAAACGGTGTTCCATTTTGCACTCTACAAGAGAGATGCTTGTACAAGCCTTAGTATTTATACTTATATCTGACAAAATGTACTGAACGGGTCAGACTGTCAATCATTTTTTTTCTTTACCAAATGCATACCTTAAATCATATTCTGTGAGCTTTGAATGTACAGAATCGTGTGCATGTGTATATGTGTAATCTTGAAGGAGCCAAACGCTTGCTGAATATACATATGTATTATATATGAAGACGGTGAGCCTGAGATACTCAACTGATGAGTGCTAGGAGAGGCTTCACCTGAGTCAGAGAAAGGGTATATGAAAGAAAGGATTTCACTGACTATTTGCACAATTTCACTCTTGGCAGTAGGGGATGTGCATCTATTATTGCAATAATGGATAAATTGCTTTTCAGAGTTCTTCACATGACTAGGCAATTTTGATCTTGAGAGTGCGTCTGACATGGGCGTCTGACTATTCTGACTGTGCTAATGGGTCTGCAGGGTTGCTGTGGTCGTGTCCCAGCGGAAGGCTACTGCCAGGAAAAATGTGGAGACCCAGACAGAGGTCCCCTGCATTCGTAAGAGGAAGGCTGCAGCCAAGAAGAGTGTGGAGACTCAGACTGAGGTCTCAAAACAGCATGCTAGCATACAGGTTGCTGGCTGCAATGAGTGCCAGAGTCTGGCCCTTGAAGTGCCAGGCGATGGAGGCAGCGCCTTTGTACAGTGTGACCAGATAAATGACCTACTCAGTCTGGTGGCCTGCCTGAGGGAGGAGGTGGAGAGGTTGAGGACCATCAAGGACTGTGAAAAGGAAACTGGTGGTGCCAGGCCCTATCGGCCCCGAGGTCCCAGCATGCACCTGGGGCTCCCTATGGTGCATGTGGCCCCCGGTCACCTTGCAAACAGCTGATAGAGAGGAATTGGCAGACAGACTGTGCTCCTGATACAGTGAGCCCTCAGTCCTCTCCTACCCCTAGCAATACTAATGAAGAACTAGGGGGTGTGGGACTGTGTCAAAACCACTGTAACTCTATCCCAAAAAGGCAAGGTGATATCCACTGCACAGTGGTGGAGCCTCTGCCCTGTTGTTGCTGAGCAGGGCAAAGCAGTTTGAGAGAGAAGGATGGGTGGAAACAGGTACCAACTCAGCGATGTGGGCATCTTACCACCTGACCATGCTCAGTTCCCCAGCTGCCTCTGCGAAATAGATTTGAGGCCCTGGAACCTGAGGGAGAGGTGTGTGCAAGTGTGGGAGGGAGGCCCACCTGTGAGAGTGCCTCAGGGGAAGCGGTCACCCCCCTGCCTCAAGACTTCCTCCACGCAGAAGGACAGAAGGGTGGTTGTCATAGGCAACTCCCTGCTGCAAGGAACCGAAGGCCCTATATGTTGGCCTGACCCTACCCGCAGAGAGGTGTGCTGCCTCCCTGGGGCATGGGCCAGGGATGTTGCTAGTAGACTTCCTAGATTGATCTGCTCTTCTGACTACTATCCACTATTGATAGTACAGGCTGGCAGTGAAGGAGTTAGTGAAAAAGCCGGAAGATGACTTGAGGGGACTGGGGAGGGTAGTTGAAGGAACAGGTGTGCAGGTGGTTATTACATCTGTACCTTCAATGGCAGGGAAGGTTACTGGGATGAGCTTAAAAAAACAGCTCTTGAACAAATGGCTTAGGAGTTGGTGCAAACACAGGAGTTTTGGTTTTTTTGATCATGGGGCAATTTACTTGGCACCTGGCATGATGGCTGCAAATGGAAGCAGCCTGTCTCCACGGGGAAGGAGGGTTCTAGCCGAGGAACTGGCGGGACTTATTGACAAGTATTTAAACTAGGTATGATGGGGGAAGGGGACAAAATGAGGACCACTGGGACTGAGGGGGCAGTTTGAGGCTCAAAACAGAACTTGATGGGTGGAGACGATGGAGTTCAAAGGCTTGGAGAAGGGTGGGGAGATGCTGCTTCTCTTAAGTGCCTGTATACTAATGCGCATAGCATGGAAAATAAACAGCGATGTTGTGATCTCATTGTGTTCACGGAGATGTGGTGGGACAGCTCACATGACTGGAATGTTGTCATGGATGGCTATGTGCTTTTTAGGAAAGATCGGCTGGCGAGGCGGGCTGGTGGAGTTGCTCTTTATGTGAGAGAGCAGCTAGAATGTATTGAACTCCACTTGGGGGAGAGTGATGTAGCAGTGGAGAGTTTGTGGGTGAGAATCAAGGGGCAGACTGGTAAGGGTGACGCTGTTGTGGGTGTGTACTACAGGCGCCCTGATCAGGATGAGGAGGTTGATGAGGCCTTCCATAAGCAACTGGATGTAGTGTCATGTTCCCAGGCGCTGGTGCTTTTGGGGGATTTCAGTTATCCAGATATTTGCTGGACAACCAACATGGCCAGGCACACATGGTCCAGACTGTTCTTGCAGTGCGTTGAAGACAACTTTCTGATGCAGGTAGTGGAGGAATCGATACGGGGGAGGGGTGTTACTGGACCTTATTCTCACCAACAAGGAAGGACTTGTTAAGGAAGTAAAGGTTGGGGGCAGCTTGGGTTGTAGATGGTGGAGTTTGCAATCCTGTGTGGAAGAAACAAAGCAAAAATTAGTATTGCTACCCTGGACTTCAGGATCCCTTCCTGATCTCTTCCGGGACCTACTTGGAGCTATCCCGTGGGTGTTGGGTGTTAGAAGGTAAGGGGGCCTCTAAGAGCTGGTCAGCATTTAAACAACTCTTCTTCCATGCTCAGGATCAGTGTGTTCCTGTGAGCAAGAAATCGGGAAATGGAGGCAGGAGACCTGTGTGGATGAGCAAGGAGCTCATGTGCAAGCTCAAAGGAAAGAAGAAGGTCCTTAAAATGTGGGAAAAGGGTCTGACCACTTGGGAAGAATATAGGAATGTAGTCAGGGCCTGCAGGGATGCGACAAGGAAGGCTAAAGCCTGCCTGGAATTGAATCTGGCTGAAGTGATGAAGGATAATAAAAAAGGCTTTTTTTAAGTATGTTAACAGCAAAAGGAAAACTAGAGAGAATGTGGGCCCCTTACTAATTGAGGGGGATGTTCTGGTAACGGGGGATGCTGAGAAGGTAGAGATACTGAATGCCTTCTTTACTTCCATCTTCAGTGAAAAGGCTCTCCCTCAGGTTTCCCACACCCTGGAGGTTCGTGAGAGGGTCTGGGGAATGGGAGACTTCCCTTTAGTCAGGGAAGAGGTGGTGCGTGAACGCCTAGGCAGTACTAAGGTCCACAAGTCCATGGGACCTGATGGGGTGCATCCATGTGTGCTGAGGGAGCTGGCGGAGGTCATTGCTGAACCTCTCTCTATCATCTTTGAGAGATCTTGGATAATGGGGGAGGTCCCTGAAGACTGGAGGATAGCCAGTGTCACTCTTGTCTTCAAAAAGGGCAAGAAGGAAGACCCGGGTAATTACAGGCCTGTCAGCCTCACCTCTGTCCCTGGAAAGGTGATGGAACAGCTTGTGCTGGATGTCATCTCCAGACAACTGGAAGAGAAGGGGGTTATCAGGAGTAGTCAGCATGGGTTCACCAAGGGGAGGTCGTGCTCGACCAACCTGGTGGCCTTCTATGATGTTGTCACATGCTGGGTGGATGGGGGAAGAGCGGTAGATGTAGTCTACCTTGATTTCAGCAAGGCATTTGATACTGTCTCCCACAATATCCTTATAACAAAGCTGAGGAAGTGTGGGATAGATGAGTGGACAGTGAGGTGGGTTGAGAACTGGCTGACTGGCAGAGCGCAGAGGATCGTCGTTGGCGGTGCAGAGTCTGGCTGGAAACCTGTAACCAGTGGTGTCCCCCAGGGGTCAGTGCTGGGTCTGGTCTTGTTCAACATCTTCATCAATGACCTTGATAAGGGGATAGTGGCCACCCTCAGCAAGTTTGCTGATGATATGAAGTTGGGAGGATTGGCTGACACACCTGAAGGCTGTGCTGCCATTCAGCGAGACCTGGACAGGCTGGAGAGCTGGGCAGTAAGAAACCGAATGAGGTTCAACAAAAGCAAGTGTAGAGTCTTACACCTAGGGAGGAATAATTGCATGCACCAATACAGGCTGGAGGATGAGCTGCTGGAGAGGAGCTCTGTAGAGAGGGACCTGGGCGTCCTGGTGGATGACAGGTTGGCCATGAGCCAGCAGTGTGCCCTTGTGGCCAAGAGGGCCAATGGCTTACTGGGGTGCATTAAAAAGAGCGTGGCCAGCAGGTCAAGGGAGGTGATCCTCCCCCTTTACTCTGCCCTGGTAAGGCCTCATCTGGAGTACTGTGTCCAGTTCTGGGCTCCCCAGTACAAAAAAGACAGGGATCTCTTGGAAGGAGTCCAGCAGAGGGCCACAAAGATGGTGAAGGGCCTGGAGCATCTCCCCTATGAAAAAAGGCTGAGTGAACTGGGTCTATTTAGCCTTGAGAAAAGATGACTGAGAGGGAACCTGATCCAGGTCTATAAATATCTAAGGTGTGGGGGCCATAGTGGTGAGGCCAGTCTCTTTTCAGTGGTGAGTGGAGACAGGACAAGGGGCAATGGACATAAGCTGCAGCATAGGAAGTTCTGCACGAATGTGCACAAGAACTTCTTTACAGTGAGGTGACGGAGCACTGAAACAGGCTGCCCAGGGAGGTGGTGGAGTCTCCTTCTCTGGAGATATTCAAGTCTCGCCTGGATGCCTACCTGTGTGACCTGCTGTAGGGAACCTGCTTTGGCAGGGGGGTTGGACTCGATGATCTCTAGAGGTTCCTTCCAACCCCTACAATTCTGTGATTCTGATGTGGGCGTCTGAGGGCTTCTTCAAGAATTACAGTGCACCACTATCAGCGAAGGGTAACCCATGTTAGCTGGTATCCTGCGTAGAGCAACAAATGATATTGTAAGTGATTGCTTTTTCAACTACTGTATGATCTCGTGTTATACATGTTAGAGAAATCTCTGCTTATGAGTTTTTGACGTACTCTCTGAGGTACTACTCAGTTGGCATTAAAGTATCATTCGAGCTTACTTAAATAATCTAAGTGACCTGGTGGGTTTGTTTTTCTTTCAGTTAATAAATATGCCGTGAATTTGAAGGGCTTCTGTATTAGAGGGTGACCTGAAAACTTGTGAATATTGAAATTAAATATCATTTATTAAAACTGAAATAGAATCTGTTATGGTAGGAAAAATTGCAACTGCACATACCGATGATATATTCGAAAACAAATAAGGAAAAAAAAAAAAAGAAAAAGAAAAAAAGATTAATTTAGGGATTTTGAGACCTTTACTACAACTTAGCATGGAGAAAATCTTTCTTGGTCTACCAATTTTTTTTGTAGCCAGGAGTTACCTACTGTTATTCACTAAGATGAAAGTGCATATTATGTATTCTGACTGACAGACCATCAGTTGAAAACAGACAACATCCTCAGACATCTGATGGATGGGTAAAAATCCCTTTAAGCCAAGATTTAGGAGTATTATAGAACCTTTTGAGATACAAAAAGCGGCAGGTCATTACAAATTAATTGTAAGTGCTTTGATTTTTATTTTTTTTATTTTTTTTTTATTTTTATTTATTTTATTTTTTTTTTACTTTTTCCCTCTCAGCACTAGATATTCTTGGAGCATGGGATTTACAAAAGCTGTCAACTTTTCTGAATTAGATGTAATTAGCAAGTTTCTTTCACTTCAGTTTAGCCTTTGAAACAATTGCCAAGGAAAAACATTATGTCTAGAAATCAATTCACTCTTTGATTTTATTCTATTGATGGAATAGCTGTTTTATTATTTATATGGAGTAGTGAGTAATAGACAATTAAAAATAATAATAATAATAGTAATAACTGTTCAAAAATGTGTCTTGCTTGTTTAGGTGAGCAGTTATCTCACAGGTTATTTCTGTTCATCTAAACTGTTTTCCTTAATAAATAAGGTACTAAAGACTTGACATTTGTGTATATATTTTTTAGGATTTTTCAGTTTGGACTGAATCTTGTCTGGTTATGTGTTCATCTGAATTGAATGTTCTTTTGCTGTGGCAGTCCATTAAGATAATTTAGAATGTATTTACCCAGATGTTGTAGGTGCATAGGTGATACGGCAGTAGAGATTGAGCCTTCCTGCTAACATCTCATTGCTGTGTGACAGATGGCAGCAGAGGGGCAATCTGACAAAAGAGCATGGAAATGGATGTGTGTCTGAAGCAAAGGTGTGTTGTTGAATTCCGCCATGTGGAAATGATGACACTCACTGAGTTTGATTGAACATTTTTTGAGGCAAAACTGTGTATGTGAGCACAGTGAGGCAGCGGATGGTGCGTTTTAGCAACAGCAGCAGCAATAAGAAAAATGAGTTACATTCCAGATGGCCATGTACAGCTGGCACACCATGAGATGAAGAGCATCTTCATCAGTGCATCCATATGAATTGGCTAATTGTGATTACTGTGCTGAAAATAGTGTTCTGCAGTAGTGTTATTGTGCTCTTCATATCTGTTGTAGTTTCTATGGAAATATTATGTAAATAGGAGGCATTATTTTCAGAGTAACCTATGTAAACATGAGCTTTTTATGCATTAGAAGCTTCTAAATTTCATGATTGCCAGAGTTGAGTATACCATCAGGAGAGATTAAACTATCAAAATTAGTCATTTCCCATAATTTGAGCCAAGGTAAAAATCATATATATAATATCAAGCTGCTCTACTTGTAGGTAAAATATAGTAGCTTAAAGCACTGAAGTTAATTAAAACTGTCATATTTTACTTTTCTAGTGAGTTGAGCTAAGAGAGCCAAAGCAATCAGTTATTACACTGGTTGATGAGTGTTAAGTTGTTATTTTGTTGTTTTTTACTTTCTCTTTTTTTTTCTTTTTTTTTTTTTTTTAGCTCATACAAAATCATTAACTGTATAAAATGATGATAAATATAATCACTGCCTACAAGTTTCTTGGTTGTGATTCCTGTGTTGCTAATCAGTGTTTTATATATTATAATTTCAAATAAAGTCAGAAAGCAGGCAGTACACTATATATAGCTGTAGTTTGCTTCTAATAATCTGTGGATGTTTATTCCTAACAAATTCATACTATTACTGTTTGAGCTTGTTTAGCTTGGAGAATTGAAGGCTCTGGGGGGACATCACTGCAGCCTTCCAGTACTTGAAGGGAACATATAAGCAGGATCAGCTTTTTAGACAGTCTGATAATTATAGGACAAGGGGGAATGATTTGGGGAAATCTTTTAAAGAGGGAAGACTTAGGTTAGATGTTAGAAAAGAACATCTTTGCTCATGGGTGATGAGCTGTTGACAGACTGCCCAGAGAAGTTGTGTATGCCTTACCCCAGGAGCCATTTAAGACCAGGTTGATTGGAGCCCTGGGCAGACAGATTTTGTGGGTTGCAGCTTTGCCCATGGCAGAAGAGTTGGAGCTCAATAATTTCTAAGGTCCTTCTAGTCTAAGCCGTTCTGTGATTCTACAAATGTTATTTAAAAGAATGTATGAACTTATGACGTTAAAATGGTAAATGTACGTGTTGCTTGTCATGATTCTGACAAATTTTCAAAAAAGTATGCACATTTTGCAGGTATTGTGAAATTATTTTCCTTTTTATGTTTATTAACTTGAACAAAAAAGCAACATCTTTGCATTATCATGGTGTGTTTTTTTTTTTTTAATTTATTCAATAGCTGTTTATAGTCTTTGTGAAGATCGAAAGCTCTTGTGAAGTTGCATACTGTTTCTAAAGTTTATCAAAAGTAAGCCCAATATAGGGTACTTCTGGTATAAGACACTTGTTTCTCTTTTTTCTTTGAAACGGGGAGGTTATCTTACTGACAGTAAGGTCATTTGCATGACAGAAGACATCATAAAAATTGAAAGCTAATGTCTATGTCATTTTTATATGCTTATGTTAACGTGCCTCTTGGCTCATATCACAGGAAGCAGAATCAAACTGGAATTAAATGTCATGCTGTATTTTATTGCTTATGTTTTTGTTATGTATTGATCCTGCTAATTTATAATAAAAATTTTAATAATTAAGAGTTTGAAAATCTGGAATTTTGAAGACATGTATGAACACTAGCTTTTAACTTTTTTTTCAGACTTGTTCTTAGTTCTGTCTCTGACTACTTTGCTGCCATGTTTACAAGTGATGTTTGTGAAGCCAAGCAAGAAGAGATCAAAATGGAAGGCATTGACCCTAATGCATTATGGGATCTTGTTCAGTTTGCATATACAGGTACTGTAATGCATGTGTTGTGCTTCCTGCATTCAAAGATGCTGATATGTTTATATTGATGGTTTTATGTGCTGCATGCAAATGAATTAAATTTATATTCTAAACTTTTTTTTAACAAACATCAGTCACTGAAAACAATTACCAATTCTAGGGCTAAATTCTAACATTCTGTTATACCTAATCTATTAAATATGTTGGGCATATAAGCACATGAGAACAGTCTAGAAAATGATATCTCTTAATTTAGAAATACATGTAGAAGAGTGCCTCGTTATGTGTAGGATTCAGATTTCATGTCATCATTGAAGGAATGCCTATATTTTTGAAGATTACATTATATTGCTATTTTGGTCTAATTTCAGTTTACATACTCATATGGATCTTTTGAAAGTTTCTCGTTAAGATCTGGATGTTGTGATTCACTTTCAATATTATAAGCTGATACTTGATTGTATAATGTTTCTGAATAGCTTGTAACTGAGAGTTAATAACTCAGAACTTTCTTCTGAATAGATGTTATGCTTTAATGCATAATAAACTTTTCTTTATCTTTCTTAAACAAGCTTTTATGCACAATGTATCTGAAGTGAATTAATATTGAAGAATACTAAGGTCACAAAATAATTTAAAGATAAGAGGTACCAACAAGATTTGTAGTCTGAATTTGTCTCGCGTTGCATATAAATCATGCTATTATAAAACACAAGGTACTTTCTGTTTCCTCAAAGACATCCTTATATTGTTTAAATTAAGCATTTGATTTTAACTTGAATTTTAAATGGGTGGTGCATAACCTTTAGTTTTAATCCTGTCTAAATAATAATTTAATCATAAGATGCTCTTGGCTTTGAAATATTTGATCAGGATATGTGCTGTTTATTTTATTACATATTAAGTGTTTTTTACTTTCTTAATAGGAACAAAGAACAAGAAACAAACATAATCTAAGTTTAAAAATGTTCTTTTTTGGGAATCATGTTTCAGAAGCTCAGATAATAGGAATGTCAGACCTTCAAAGGACAGTGTCTACTGCATTTAATTTTAGATTTGCTGTTCAGAACAGTGTGTCATCCACGAGATCTCAAGCTAGGGACCCATGAAATGAACAAAATGTAAGCACTTGTCATCAAGCATGAGAAAGATGCAGTCACATTACTAGGTGTGAGTGTAAAATGAATAGAACAGGAATACTGAGGTAATATCACGAATACCTTTGGACAGAATAGAAAAAAAAAAAAATTACAGGTAACAGTATATCATTCTGTAAGTGCATTAGAGGTGGAGGAAGATGAATGACAGTGTTGCTCCAGTGGGAGCAAAACTCTGGAAATACTGAAGTACAGTGTGGCTCTCTTGCCTCAGATTTCACTGAAAAGATCTCAAACTCAAAGCATAGTTCAGAAACAGCAAATCATAAAAATTAGGCATAGGTTAAGATTATTTTAAGAAAAGAATGAGGAAAAGGAAGGAAACAAAACTTAACTTTTCAAAATTAATGAGGCTGTCTTAGAACTTTATTGGTTACCTTTGGAACTGTGAAGAATAGATGTGGTAACAAAAAAGTAGAAAAGAGCTAAGTTATTCTACTTCCTGCATAAGGTATTCAGTTGCTTCATTCACCTTGACTTCTCTCTGCAAAATGTTGTATTCTGTTTTTCACATGAGCTGTGTAACATGGAGCTTTCATATTGTGGCCAGGTGGTTAAGGACCAGCTTTCACAAATGGGTGAAAAAAGATATTCACAGTAAGTTTAATGTTTTCCAATTTCCCTTGTGTGAATTTGCATCCTTAATAATAAGGCCCAAACTACCTTAAAAATAGCAGCATTATGTAACATTGTAACATCACCTTGAAGAACTGGCGATTAAGATGGTCACAGAGATCTCTAACTTCTAACACCTGCACTGGTAACACACCATCATCCTTTTAGCTCTAACCCATTCTGGAGACAAAATAAGACTCTGAAGGTGTCTGCTGAAGTGTATGCTTTAAAAATAAATTTCACAAATAATTGATGATCAAAAGGAGTGATGACATTTATATTGCATGCTAGAGGAGAACATGTTTTTGATTCCATAGAATCTTCAGATTTTGGTTACCCTGTCATCCATTCCTGCTCCATCAGCTTCTTTGTTCTGACTTATTCTCAGCTTTTGCACTTATTTTTTGAAATGCTTGTTAGACTCGTTGTTTCTCTGCTTTATTTCTCTTCATCAGGCATCTTGACCAACTTCAAAACTTCCTTGCTATTTTTCTTCTTTCTTAAAATTTGGTATTTTTTTGTGCTAATGGATATATGTGGGAATACTTGAACTCCTAGAGGGTCTGGACAAGAGAGTCCATAAATGGTTCATTAAATTTTGATTTTTCAACAAGTCTCACATCTATATATCTATTTCTGTTGGGTGCATATAGAATTTGTTAATTGTATTAAATATTATTAATTCTACAGTTTGCCCAAGGAGCAAGTTACAATTGTCTTGAAAATATGCATTCTGAAACATTTAATTTCATGTATAGTTGCTGCTGTTTTAGGAAGACTTTCCCCAAGGATGACTGAACACTTCACTAAAATATATGTGAACATGGGCTTGTTTGCAAAACTTTAGAAGCAAAGAGTATTATTACATTGCAAATATTTTTTAACTGTGATTTTTAAAAGTGAACCATTTTATATTATATTAGCTAACTATTTTTAGCAAGTCTCTGAATTTATGATCTGGCCCAAAACAGAGGCTTCTACATACTGCATTTAGAGAGGGAGAAAACAAGAGTTTTCAAATCCAAAACCAAAACAGTGTTAATAAAAATGTCAGAGAAAGTTAATAGATCGTATGTGTTTTGAAATCAAGGTTATTTTCCTGTACTTATCCAAAACTTACATTAGAATTTAATTATATTTATGTAAACAAAAGTCTGATCAGAAATTTTTCACACTATTAAAGATAATATTTTGCTAAGATAATACTAGCTTCTATAAGCATTTCTATTGTCTTGGCAGCTTGTTTCTTAAATACTTTGAGCAAACTATATTTTAAGTTTTTATTTTGAAGGAAAATTGTTCACTTTTCATCCTATTAAAAAACTAGAGTAACAAAATACTGTGCTTTTTTCTTATTTAATAATCTAAAAAGTTTTCCATTAGATCCTAACAATTTTCACTTTTACTTCTATTTAGATAAGTACATAAGGTATGCATTTATACAATTATACATGTATTTATATATGAATATCTTATGTATATATGCTTCAAATATTTTTGCAGTTAAAAAAAAAAAAAAAAAAAAAAAAGACCATGACAGGGAAAAAACAAACAAAAAACCTTCTCTGCTAGCCTACGAAATAAAAGCTATATTAATTTTCAGAGTGTTTATTTTTCTTTTTCATGGTGAAGTTGTGTTCCTTTAATTATTATATACAATGTCTTGAATGTATACATAGAATAAAAACAAATGTGTTCTCTTTGTCAATTGTGTGAAGCCAGGATTATATCTAATTTGCAAAGGAAAGTGAATATTTTAAACTCTAATCAAATTGTGGAAGGGGTTGCCATCTGTGAGGAATTGACACATTAAATAAAGCTAATGTTTCAAATTCAATCATGTTTTTGAGACTGTACATGAGTAAAGTTGGGCAAATGCTTAAGGTACAATGTTCACTTAATTTTATTTGTTTTGTTTATAGCTGTGTTGTTTATCTTTTAAAATAGGCAGCATTTGCAGACTTCTTTTTTTTTCTTCTTAAACAGGTACTATTCTATTAAAGAAATTGCCTGTAATAACATGAAATACTTCATACATTATGTTGCTCTTTCTCTACCTCTGAATAAGTAGAAGACTGAGTCCTGACACACTGTGAAACTGGACTGTGTTCACTCATGTATGCAAATAGACTTGTAAATAATTTGCAAGGTGAAATTACATGGCGGCCAGCAGAGTGTTAAGTCCTGTACAGTCTTGATAAGAGCTGCTCCTAAATAAAGGCACATGTCCATCTAGAAGGAGTAAAAGGAAAACAAGAAAATTAGTCTTCCAAAGTTGTATGGTAAAGAGTATTAAAGTTTCTATGAAGAAGCAACATTACTAATTAAAAAAAAAAAAAAGGTATGCTAGATGCATCAGTAAAACACAATTTGATTAAAACTGAAAACTTGGGATATCCTAAAACACGTTATAAAGGCTGTTAGAGGGCTTTGATTTTCTTTTTACACTGTTGTTTGTTTGTTTTACATAAACGAGTTATAACTGAAGAATTTGATTTTATAAAAAGATCAGTTACTGTATTGTTTTATCTGAAATAATACACTTAGAAAGCCTTTTAATTAACTAAATAATAATGTACTTGCAATTTGTATAATTAAAACTGTGTGTATTGTGTAGGTCTATTAGAAGCACACTGTCATTTCTTACTGCTTTCTCTTAATATCAATTACGCATTCTTCAGTATCAGCATTAGCTTTTAGTTAGATTTTATTTTGAAGGCTCTTTAGTGGATGGCCTTTCAAATGTCCTATCTGACTGTTAAATCTAATCACACACGCAGGAGAGACAATAGGGATAGCAAAAAAGAAACTACCTTGGAGCACAGGAGCCTTTAGGTTTTCTTAAGACAGAATACATTTTAAGCGGATATCCCAAGAAGGTTGGTTGGTTTGTTTGTTTTATGAATGGAAACTGCTTCCTAAATGAATAAAGGCTGCAAAGGATACTTAGCATAGTTTTGGCACATGCCTTTTATAGTCTTCAAAGATATTTCTTCACATGATCCAAAAGTTGTCACAGCCACAGGATCATTCTTCAACATGCAATTTGAATGTTTCTGCCATGGTTTGGAGGACAGCAGAGTTCAATGTGAAACACAGGCCATTTCAATCCACTTATCCTTATTGTGTGGAATTTCCCTCTAACAAGTTTAACTTAATAGGCATTATTGAAGACTCAAATAAATAATTACAGATTCCTAGGTGATAATAATAGCTTGCTTGCAGTGTTATAAACTAATCCACTCTAGGAGATACTCATTGTAATGAGATCTGGATTTATCCCTGATACTGTACATATCCTGTAGATCACTGCCTCTGGTTATATGTCATAGAGGGTGGTATAAATCTCTAATAAACATTTGTATATAGATCACCTGTGAAGTTATCTTTGGGAAACTAAAACTTGTCATTAACTAATTTTTAGGAGTCATTGACAGAAAAAAGAATTGCAAATATCCAGAGCAGAATTGTTCATCAGAATTTTTCCAATTCAGGAAGTGGAGTTCTGGTAGTAACTTGCAAAGTCATGTTTGAGATTGTCTGTCTGTGAATGTTCTGCATTGACTACATCCAAGATCCTTTGTTCCAGCTACATTTCTTCCCAGTTCTGGAAGAAACGATAATGTTCACATTTCCATATAGTGTTCCTTGTTATGTTCTTACTTAAGCATCACTAAAGCCTAAGTGCAACACCAAGGAGCATTTCTGGATGGCATAGTTAGCTATACTTTTTATATGTATAATGACAGAATCTTCCAGAGTCCCTCACTATAGAGTTGTCGGACTTGATTGTCATCCTCCTCTGTCTCTGGATGTGACCATGCTTGTAATTCAGTACTGTCCCACACTTAATGTCATTCAAGTTACAGACTTTCACTTAGTTCATGTCTGTGAGAAAGATCATCATAGAATTAATGAGAGAATGATTTTCTCCTTTATCTTTTTTTTTCCTGCTCTAGGGGTCCTGTGTCCAGCTGGACCAGGAATCTTCCATTCCTGTAAATGAGAAATTAAGTCCTTGCTCTATATGTACACAATAAAACAAATAGAATATTCCATTAAGAAACAGTATTTGCAACTGTGTATAAGGAACCAGTTGTATTCTCATTATTTTGGCACAGCTCTTGCTTGGAAGAGAGCTCTGAACTGGATATTCATAAATCTTGAGCATTCAGAATGATTGAGCTTGTTATAGGCAGCTATAGCTAGTGACCGTGTCTCTTTGTGTTGTGGTACAGCCTGCTACTCGTAAGATGTCAGAAAAAATTCAGACCGTCCTTAGAGTAGCAATGAGCAGACTGCACAGAAGAGTTTGAGTGCGTTGCAGTGTCTTTGTTTTACAAACCTACCCTTGTTCTGTTCATAGTTAATCATTTGTGAAGAGAAAATGAACCAAGTATTGCACGTTAAAACTGACTGAATAGTGAGATAGTTCCTTTCAGTCAAGTGCCATACCTCTTCTTTGTCACCTGTTGCCTGCCATGCTTCTTCCTAAGCAGACAAGTGATCAGTCAAGCTGATGTTATGTGGGCTGCCTCTTTCAAATGCTTCTTTCTGAAGTTCTTACAGTGGTGATGTGAGCTCAAACCCATCCTCTTAAGATTACCTGACTAGCTGTGAATCCAGAGTTCTGAAGGAAAGGAAAAACTGCAGGAAAATCACAATGGTATTTTGTGAAAGATCTCTCACCTTTCGTGTATTTATCTGCACCTGTCCCTGAGCTGTAAAATATACCTTCATTCCCTTTCCATTCTGTGTCCATCACACAATTATTGTTCTAAAATGTACCTACAGAATGTAATGATACTATAAAATTCACTTCTCCCAGCAATGGAATCCAGCTCAAAGCAAAGTAGGCCATATGAAGTGCTCAAGCAAAAATCTTCTGTTGACAGCTGATGCTACCATCTCTGTTAGCTTTTGTTCTTTAAACGTGTATTTGAATTGCTTTGTGTTGCCATGGCAGAAGCTGCCAAATTATTGCCTGAAAAGCTGAAAATCTTACTCTGGTAGAGGTGAGTATTCCTGCGTCTGAGCCAGCTTGAGACAGGTGGAGGATAAAGTACTGCACCTTCAAATCAAATCTGCTAGCTGAACCTTGTTGCCCTTGATACCTTTCTTCTTTTTTTTTTTTTTTTTTTTTCCTTTCCAGAGCTCAGTGCTTGATTATGGTTAGTGTAACAGAGTTTATATCTCATGGAGATATAGATATGAAAAGATATTAACTGTGTATTGTGTGGTTTTGTTTGTAGGAAAATGAACAGTAGACCATTTGGGATACTTCTGGAAAGGTGTGCAATAGACTGGAAGCCAGGTGTTGTGCAGTTCTGTTCATACCACTTCCAAGAAGTGACTCATGGAATGAAATATACCTGCTGTATATAGGAAGAATATATATAGGAACAATTTTATTTTTTTTTCTTCCTTCCTTCCCCCCCCTTTTTGTGTGACACAATGAGCAGGATTTACAGCCTTAAAACAAACTTAAGTACTGAAGTTCACTGCCTAAAGAGAGATGAAATAAACTAAGTCTATCTGAAGTTAGCTTTTGGGAATAATTCTTGAAATACCCTAACAGGGGACTAACATCCCTTGTTACGCCATAAATTGTGCTACGGCTACGTGTCCTACCTCTGGCGGCTCAAGCATTGTGGCCTGAGTTACCTGAGGAGTCTTCTTTTTTCTACTAGGAACTATAAAATCTTCCAAGTTCCATGTTGTCATTGGTAATCTGTCAATAACTCTTACCCTTTTTTGGGTTTTTTGGGGTAATTTTGAAATTTTTGATTGTCCTTCAACTGTTTCCATAGCTGAATGAGGACATGATTGGGCTGGCAATCAATTTTCACAAATTGAACCCCAGCCCAGATTAAGTAATTAAACATTTTTTTAGGGGAGGATACCCATATGGATCCCTATTATGGAGTTTGTACAGTTGGTCTCCTAGCTTTACGTACTGGAAGAACTTCTGCCTCTTCCAATGTTCAAATATTGCACCTGGTCCACAGGCACTCTGTCTTCCCCAGATCAGCTACCAGCTGGGCAGCCTGCTGGACCACTGACTCTGAGGTTACTACAGGGTTCAATACAGACACTAGAGTCCCATACAGATGGGAAGGGACCTGCTGCAGGATCAGGTCTCCCATACTTGCTGAGAATCTTACTATACCTGGGCTTTCAAATGTATCCTCATATATCTCCTCTTTTATACCCAGTTCACAAATGTAATTGGAGGACCCTGTTGTAACGGCACATCTGATTTATTAGGCCAGACCATACGGCATGCTGCCATCAACTAATCTATTATGGAATGGTTTTCATTGATGTGTTGGACGCCAGTGTATAGCCTTTGCCTAAGGGCAGGGTGCACAGTCATAGTTGCCAATTTAGAGATTTCTGGCCCACTGACCACAACACTTTCCACCCCTGAATCCCATAATCTTAATAGCCAAGTTGGCACACCTTCTCTAAGCTTTTCTTGGAACTGTTGTACTAGGTCCATTAATTCTGTTGCCATATATGGATGGGCAGTCACACGTAAATGAGTTTGGGCCGGAGGACACTGATCAGGGGCACCCCTGCTGGTCTATCTTGATTTTTCTGTTGTTTTTTTTTTTGACTTCTTATAGGACAAATCTCCAAGGGATCCATTGCAAGCAGAGCATCAATATCTGATTTAGAAGTTTCGTGTTCTGGATCAATCAGGTCCATTGATTCAGGAACCTGGTTATTATCTATTAAAATGTTATGGACCTGCCCTACTGGAAAATTGAGGGTTGTTTTCTTTCCCCGTCAGAATTTGGAGTTCTTGCTCTGATTTTTCTATGTAGTCTTACAATAACCAATTTTCATTTTCTAAGGTAATGGCTCTCATGTTGCCCTGATTTAAAGCATTTAGCAGTGGCTATGCCACCGTAGAAGCAGCTAGCTGTCATTCTTTTGTAACCATATCTTTGCTTAATCCATGAAAATAGTCTTCCATGCAGAATAAGGAAATACTTCCCATAACACACAATGGACGCCATTTTTCAATTATGGGTGCCAATTCATAATAAGGGGATCCCAGAAATCCTGAGATCTGTCCAGGGATTGTTTTGTCTAGGGGGGTAACGTTCTCCTCCCTGACCCATTTATAGATATTCCAAAGAAAAGACATTATATTTATTTATTTATTTATAGCATATTTGGCCTGCCTGGCTCACCAAGTGTACAATCAACAAATATGCAGAGTAGTGTGGTTAAGTTGGTATTTTACAGACCACATAACTAGAAGGATTATCATGGTGTAAAGAGATAACAAAAAAAATAAATGAAAATGCTCACCCATATCTTAGGTTCACAGAAAAACTCCAAAGGGACGAATCTCCAGAAAGAAATCTAGTGGCAGTCAGCCGTTAAATGGGGGTCAGGGAGAGGTGGAGCCAGGCTCCACCCCTTCCAGTCACACAGATGAATTACCTTCACCTGTGCTCCCATGGCTGACTCAGTGCTTGCCTCAGGTGATCAATCAGAGGTTCAGGCCATGATTCAACAGTTCCCATACATAAAAGAAACAAAACCAAAAACAACAAAAAAAGTGTTGACTGAATTTTCACTGATGCAAAACGCAGAACTGTAAGGAAGTAAACACAAAATAACATAGAATGCCCATCTTCCTCCCTTGCAGCTGATGACTGTGGTCTGCAAATAATAGTTAATAGAAATAGAAAAGTTAGATCAGGAAAAGCCTCTGCAAAAACAAAATACTGTCTCTCATTATTTCTATTCTGGAAACAACCTCACCTTTATAAAAGATATAGGAGATGATACAGTGTAGAATGTACATTTTAAGACATGGGCCAAAATCAAAACGTTATTATACACTTCAGAAAACAGTGGAAATTAATGTTCTACTAGAGGGAGATTACTTCTTATTGCATACTCCCTTGACTGCTCTTCATGGATGCATATAAGTGATTACTGCACATTATATCAATGCCAAGAATTGACAGTGACAGAGCATATGAAAATCAGAATTGGACCCAAAGAGTGTTGAAAAAGGTGCAAAGCATTTCCAGGCATTTTATAATCTTATCCCTAATGATTCCATGACTCCATCATTGTGTACTTGGGAGCAGGTGGACTGAATTTATATCATCCAACATAAGTAACAACAGTGACTCAGCAAGTCAAATGAAGGTGATTGATAGCACGAAATAGCCACTCCTAAGGATCAAGTAATCTCCTTGCAAAGTGGATGACTAAAACAGAGCAGATGAATACTGGTCTAAAACCTCATGTTTCTCTCAATTGACTATAAAATTAAATCTAAAAAGTTTAGCTCTGACAGCTACTGGGCTGATGAGATTTAGTAAAATTAATTCTAAGAAATGTCAAAAAGGTCCATAATAGCAATGTGAAGTGTAGCATATTTTTCATAACCTCTTTTTTCACTGGAATTTGATCCTGTTGCAAAAAAAGCACCTTCCTTTTGTAACTATAATTGAAAGCAATACTGTTTGAAATCTCAGTAAGTACTATCTTTATGCCATTTTCTGATTTTGCGTAAAAAAAATCGATGGACCTAATAATATAGGCCTTACCAAGACTGGACATCACGGTTAACTGATGGAAATAATGATATTCATAAACTTCAAAAATGCAACAAAACTGACGAAGTCACATGAAAGTGAAAGGTTAAAATAAAAACACTTAGAAGAATTAGTTCTACCCTTTGTTTCATATTCCTTGACGTTTCCCATGTCTTCTTCTGTATATCTTCACTCACAGAGTGTCTGAATGCATGAATGGATCAATGTACAGATTCATTATTGCAGAATCATAGAATCATAAAATGGATTGGGTTGGAAGGGATCTTTAAGATCACCTAGTTCCAACCCCCTGCTGTAGGCAGGGACACCTCCCACTAGACCCGATTGCTCGAAGTCCCATCCTGCTTTGCAGCATCTGAGGCACGGACTCAGATGTGAACGGTCCGTATCATTTATTACAGTTCTCACATCCACTATATACAGTCTCAAGTTTTCTCTTATAACTTCCTCTCCCCTCTTCCCCTTCCCCCCGCTTTACATGTCAACAAAACATTCCACAAACAAACACTACTTAACTGTACCTGCAAGCTCTTATCCAATCAGTCATGAGTCACTCCTTGCCAGTGTGCCAGAATGCTTCCAGAGAGGGGACATCCATGACCTGACTGGGTAACCCGTTCCAGTGTCTCACCACTCTCACAGTAAATAATTTTATAATTTAATATCCAATCTAAATCTACCCTCCCTCTTAAAAACATTTTTCCCTGTCCTGTTGCTATCTGCCCTTATAAAAAGTCCTTCCCCAGCTTTCCTGAAAACTAAATTACTGTGTACATGAAATAAAATGATATTACCATATGTTATGGATCTAGAGTACAATTTTTTGCTCATATACAGAGCAAGTGAGCAGTACATACAGCTTGATTCCACCATATTCCTATTGGCACATATTCATCACTAGCTCTGGAAGTCTGAATCTGTGGCTAACACGCTAACCTTATTGGTAGCTTTATCAAGTATAGCTGTTGATGGATCCTTCTTCCTTTATCTAAAGAAGGTGTCATGATCACAGGATTTGATCATCCTGCTTTGAGACTTCAAGTACCCGCTGCTCTACAATGCAAGTGAGCTGATTGGTGACATCAGGATTGGAGGCTTCCTGGGCAATGGACTTGATGGTTGGACTGTTCCATAGATGAGGAACTGGTGGCAAGGTAGTTAAAGGGTGGTGATGGCAGTGTCTGTGTGGAATCTGCTGACAAGTCCCTCAGGAGTCAGTACTGGGACTGATGCTTTTTATTATCTCTTACCAATGATATGGACAGTATGGATCAAGTGCACCCTCAGCAAGGTCATGGATTACATGAAGCTGTGTGGTATGGTCAACATGTCTGAGGGACAGGATGCCATCCAGAGAGACCTAGACAGGCTTGAGCAGTGGGTCCAGGTAAACTTCATGAGGTTCATCAAATCCAAGTACAGGATCTCACACCTGAGTTGTGGCAACCCCTGCTATTAGGACAAGCTGAAGGATATAAGGACAGAGAACAGCACTGCCAAAAAGATCTTGAGGGTACTGGTGGATAACAAGCTGGGCACAAGCCAGCAATGCACCCTCTTAGCCCAGAAAGCCAAGCTCGGGCTGCATCAAAAGAAGCGTGATCAGCAGGTTAACAGAAGTGATCTTGCCCCTCTGCTCTGTGCTGGTGAGACTTAACCTAGACTTAACCTCTCCTGTGAGGACAGGCTGGAAGAGCTGGGGCTGTTTAGCCTGGAGAGGAGAAGGGAAGGCTCAGGGAGACCTAATAGTAGCCTTTCAGTATCTAAACAGAGACTATAAAAAAGAAAGGGACAGACTCTTTAGGGGGGGTGGGAGGGGTCCTGTGGTGATAGTACAAGGTGAAATGATTTCAAACTATAATAGGGGAGATTTAGACTGGATGTAAGGAAGTATTTTTTTTTATTTTTTATTTTTTTTAACAGTAAGGGTGGTGAGGCATGGGATCATGTTGTCGAAAGGGGTGGTAGATGCTCTGTCCTTGGAGATATTCAAGACCAGGCTGGACCATGCTCTGAGCAACCTGATGTAGCTGTGGATGCTCATTGCAGGGGAGTTGCACTAGATGACCTTTAAGGCTTCCTGTCAACTCAAGAAATTCTATGATTCTGTGGTTCTCTGATTCATATTAACAAGATGTTCAAAATTACCCTATGCATGAAATTAGTTGTGAAAATATAGCCTAAGGAGTAGAAGAAAAAAAAAAAAAAAAATTAGCCAAAGATTAAAAACATCAGGGAAAATTATATGGTATCTTTGCTTCAAATTTAATAGTGAGGTAAAATTATATTCTAAATATAAGCATTTTAATTTCTGCATAAACAAATGCAGATAAAATTTGTCACAAGTTGAACTTCAATATGGAATAATTGTAATGCATTACAGTTCTTATGATTGTTTTTACTTCTTATTTTCATACTAATTAAAATAACACAAAATGGGATTTTAAGCTAGTTTGTTCTGCTCATGCTCAAGTAATAGTAGCTACTTATTCCATAGAAGTATGAGGGGGAGGTGAACTGATGTAGCAGTAATACTAATACACCCTTGTATAGTATATTTTTTTTTATTAGTTGCTTGAATATTCTGTCAATATGAAACTGTCTGAAGAGTTCATGTACTAAGACACTTAACTGCTGGTTTTCTTTTTTTTTTTTTCCCTCCAAACTCTGACCATGCTAAACCACTTAATACTACATGAGACCTCACGTAGAAACATCATACTGTCCTTCTAAGAAAGTGAATACATTTGTTACCAAACTTGTGAAGGTGCCTTAATGCTTAAAGGCAAAGATAAGCAAGACATAGTAAAAATCATAATGGATTTGGTACATGCTGCATGTCACTGAAGTTAATGCTTTGTATAGTAGGATCCTGGAGAGATCTGTCTTTCTTCTTACCATGTTTACTTTTTCTTTAGCCGAGTGTGATTTTCTAGCTTTTGTCCAAGAAATATTAAGTGGTACATTGGTGTTTCAGAATTTGGTTTATAATTTATCAACTTACAATATATTCATATACCTGTGTATCCCAGAAAACATTATATATTTCCTCTCTCAATATGCAAGGCAGGAACTTTTGCACATCCTTCCACAAAATATCCTTCAAAATAGCTATGTTGATTACATATAGAAGCATGTATTTTATGAAATAAATTATGATTACTATTAACAACCTTATTTTAATCCTGTTAGTACTGAAGTTTTCTTTACACTTAACAGAAAATATTTTCAATTTGAAAGTAAAGAGATTGACAGAGCTTCAGCTTTGAAACAGCTTCAGCTGTTTTGTTTAAGTTCTTCTCTTAATGCTACGTTTAGTGATAAGAAGCCTAAATGTGATAGAATTACCTTTCTTTAAAAGGGTGATGATTTTTTCAATCCTTATTTCTTTCTGTAAATTGTGTGTTGGTCCAGTGATTACCTGCAGTCATGCAACAAATTTGGGAGGGTCACTGATAAATATATGGGTTATCAGAATGTCAGCTGCTTACTGTGTCTTCTGACCATCTTGTATAAATCTGGGGGAACAGGACAGCAGTGGTAAGAAAAAGTCAGATAACAAAGAGAAACTTGCATGACGCTACTAGACAGCTTTACAGTTTCCATCTTATATTGAAAGCTTCATGTGACACAAAAGATGGAAAAAAGGTAAAATATTCAGTATTAAGGTTATTGTATTGTTTTGGTATTACAATATAAAGTGGCTTTTCTGAGGCATTGTGTGGTGAAGTAGAGGACTTTTTGAGTCTTCAATCCCATGTGATAAACTATTAAGATGTGTAGATTCCTCTTCATGCGACAACAAACATTTGTATGAAGAAAAGTGCGAGTTTATCTAACAGCTGGTCTATATTACTTTCAACAGAAAGACCAATCTAATCTCAATCCTTTTACAGTCTAAAATGATATTCCAAGCACAGCAAAATGAAACCAGAAGTGGTAGTTTCTTAAAATTTATATTACACTTTCACATTTTTGTATCATTTTATTTTCCTGTACTCCAACTTATCCCTGTGATACATAATTTATAGATACTAAATTATTTGGAGTCAATGGTGATATTAGTGTAAGATATTATAAAAGAGACTTTGTTAAAAAATAGCAGGTTTGTGGGCTCTCTTATTGAAAAGGATGGTTCTTTGAATTCGTATCATTTTATTTCACCTTTTATTAAAAAGCTTATCAGCAGGAGTTTTTTTTTTTTAAACTTTGTATAATGTAACAATTAAAGGAAGATTGCTGCTATTGTGTATTCGTAGGTGCTCTTTTGGCAAGCATGAAGTCTCGTAGGAGAACTATAGGCTATGAGAAGAGCGATGCGTATTATTTAGATAAAATTTACCCCAAAGTCACATTACAAATAAAACCAGGAAGTCTGAAAACTCTAAGAACCACTGAATATACTTATATTTTTGTAGTGATCCTTTGATAGTCAACTGTTTAGCGCTTTGCAAGGAGGTAAATGGCTCTGAGTTTTGCTCTGTACCAAAGACAATGCAAGTTTAATTGCCAACTTTAATGCAAATAAATAAATGAATAAATAAAACACAGTCTAGTTGATAGTTACATATGTACTTAGATTTTAATCTCATTATAGAAACCAAAGCAATGTTGCCAAGCCTTCTCTTATTTATGTTCCAGCCTTCATCTGTAAGACTCCTATATAGCTGAATTAATGTTTACACATCTGAAATACTCAGTTAATTGAGATGTCCAGTCAGAGAATAATCCTCTCTCTGCTTGTTTTTAAGAATTATTTATATAGAGCTAGATTTATAAAAAGATCTTTCAATGTTTCATGGAGATTTGCTTTAAAAAAAAAAAAAAACAAAACAAAACAAGAATGCATATGTTATCAATTCTTTTTTCTCAGGCTGCCTAGAATTGAAAGAGGACACTATTGAAAATCTTCTAGCAGCTGCCTGCCTCCTCCAGCTCCCACAAGTAGTAGAGGTTTGCTGCCATTTTCTAATGAAGCTTTTGCACCCATCCAACTGTTTGGGAATACGAGCTTTTGCTGATGCGCAGGGATGCACAGAGCTTATGAAGGTGGCTCACAACTACACTATGGTAAGGCAGTATTAGAATATTTAAATTGTGATCATGTGAATCTTTTTATCTTCTGTAAGTAAAAATATCTTGCTAATTTTGGGCTTGAAGTTCTTCTGTACTTGCCTCATACTTTGTTTTACAAGCGGCCCTTTTGAAACCCCTCTCAACTGTCTTTTAATTATGAGAACTTGCTTTCTGTAATGAGTGTATTATATATCGAGACAGAAAAGCATATGACTTAATTACATTTGTATTCATATACAGTTGATAACAGTAAGTAGAGTCTGTAAGTCACTTTAAAAAAAAAAAATCACTGTTCCTTTTGTTTTAGTTTAGGGAAGATTTACAATATCAAGTTACTTTTTTTCCTCGCCCAGTCTGCCTCCTTTTACTATTTTTTGCAGTAGCTTAAGATAGACTTGAACACAGAATTGTACAAACAAGTTCAGTATAAATTTTGTCTGACAATATTTTAATTTTTTTCAGTTACACCTAGTAGAACTTGTAAGACATAAAAATTAATCTGAATCAATGGAGCAAAAAATGTTACTTATTCAGCAAGTAAATTATATCCGTAGCCATTTAATTCTGCATCATTTGTCAAAATTAAAAAAAACATCTGACTCATGAATTAAGCTTACATAAAGAATAGATTACCTATCATTTCTGAGAAATAATAGCCCCTTAAGGTCTATACTGAAATTATTATTTAAGTAATGCAGCAGATTTTAGCAAGTCTTCTTCACTTGCCCAGCAGTTACATCTTTATTTTGCTTAACTAATATCACATTGTAGTTCATGGGTGTACAGTCAGTGAACATACAGATGATACAATACATCCAAAAACTCAGCTTGTGTAGTTATGATACCAGAGCAGAAAAGAAAGATACTCACCCTATCTTAGGCTCACTTACAAAACTCTAGCACAGCAGATCTCCAGAAGAGATACATTCCTCCTGCTAGTCAGCACTTAAATGGGTCTAGGAGAGGTGGAGCCAGGCTCCACCCCTTCCAGCAGCACAGGTGAATTGCCTTCACCTGTGCTCCCTTGGCTGACTCATTGCTTGCCTCAGGTGATCAATCAGAGGTTCAGGCTGTGATTCAGCAGTTCCCATACAATGGGTTTAACTGTCTTTTTTCTTCTCAGTACGTTTGTGTATTATATTGGTGTTTTATTATTATTATTGTGGAATGCAAACAATGTGATGAGCAATGAAAAAAAGCAATTAAAAAATAGGGGAAGATTTTGGTTTTTAAAATGTTTTCATGATTCTTTACAATCATTTTAAAATTTTCTGGGGTTGAATAACAGTTTGAAATTAAACACTGTAGTACGCTTGAAGACCGGCAACTGAAACATAGCTGATGAATAACAAATATCTGTGCCAATGTCCAAAATATTAGGTATATTCTAAAGTATAGCTTTAATGCTCAGATTTAAATTCTGAATTATGTGCAATAGGAAAATTGCTAACAAAAGATGATAGATAAGAAAGGAAGTCAGTTGTAATTTATATATAAACTCAAAGGTAACTGCAATTACACTTTCAAGCATGCATGACAGTCATACTTCATCTTTTCAAGAATGACAAAAATGCACAACTGTTCAGTTATGATATAGCAGTATTTATTCTATGTGTCATTGAACTTGCAACTCACTAAAATGATTGTCATAAAAGTCTATCCTAACGGCATGATATTTTCATAGGCATGGTGTTATTACGTTTAGTGAGTTCACATGGGAACAGACTCTTTAACAGGCTCTGTTGAGATAGGATAAGGGGAAATAATGTCAAACTAAAAGAGGAAAAATTTAGATTGTAAGGAAGATTTTTTACATTAAGGATGATGAGGCACTGGAACAAGTTGCCCAGAGAGGTGGTGGGTGCCCTGTCATTGAAGATATTCAAGGACAGGCTGGAAGGGGCTCTGACCAACCTGTTGTAGCTGTATATGTCCGTGTTCATTACGGGGGAACTGATCTTTAAGAATCTCTTTCAACTCAAACAATTCTGTGGTTCTATGATATCTGTTTTAATTAATCTTTTCTTTTAAAGCATGTGAATGAGGAATTTGGTGTGGGGTATTACTGCCTGCTTTGACATCAGATTGACTCTACATAAGTGAAAAAAGATTATTTTACATTCACACATAACCAAGAAGAATTTCCAGAGTGCTGAGTAGATACAATGGGACAGGTGGATGCAAGTTCAGAAAACAGTGTCAACATTTTACAGGCTGGCCCAGTTCTGTGACTAGTGGGGCAGAGGGATTTTGCAAAATCCACGCCTCTGGAAAAAGGGAACAGGGGACCCCAAAATAATTAAAAACGGCGGCAACGATCTGAGGAGAAACAAACTAATTTACTAAATATAGAATCGGAATGCAAGATAACACACTATAATACAATATAATCAGAATTGAAGCTAATAAATCGAATATAATGAGAGAGAGAGAATGTCCAAAAGGAGGATAGGCCTCATCATGTCGCTGAAGTGAGATGCGCAGTCCAGTTGAGCAGCAGGGAGACGAGGAGAGCTGATGAAGAAGAGCAGACGAAAAAAGAGAGCATCAGGTGACCTTGTCAGGAGTTGTATCTCCTCTCTGTGACCGCAAAGTCCCCTGGGGAATGTAGTTCTCTTCTGTACAGGTACCCAGAACTTGAGCATTAACAGTTAAACTCCCAGTGCCCCACATGATGTGGAATACCGAAAACCAAGAATCACAAAACCATGACAAACAGAAAATTTCTGATGTGAATAAGGAGCAAGGAAGTGGCGAGCAAAGAATGGGTGCATAGTCACTGAGGTGACAAAAAAACACATTTTTCCTGCAGACTCCAAGGAAATAGTATGGACATTAATGAGAACAGTTCTGAGAGTATGGTAAGGGTAGAGTTGTCAATAAACTCGTTCTGTCTTATGCAGTGCATTTTAGGAGAAGCTCTCTTTTAAAAAAAGTATGAGTAAATGCTTGTTTGTTTGTTTGTTTTTAAAAAAGGCTGTTGTGCTCTCATGAGAACTTAAAAGCCCTGTCTTTGCAGTCTTTTCAAGGTGTTTTCCTTAAGTTTGCACATTGTGGCTTTATAGTAACATATCCTGCCAGTTGGCATGTAGAAATTTACATTTCTCTGAAAGCTATATAAAGTAAACAGATTAAGAAGCTTCTGGAATGAAGGCTGAATGAATGATGGATTAATGAGTGAAGATTTCAAATTTTGTGTTTCTGCTTTGTAAGGAAAAACAATTTTTCTCTACAAAAACACGAGATAAAGTGAACTTTTCTTAGCCAATTGTCTAAAATATTTACTTAAATTATTTCTCATATAAATAGTGGAAGTGTTAGAACATCAATGTCTCTGATAGATTCATAAGGAGAAAATTTGTGAACAAAAGGGAGGAAAACATTGAATAGCATTTCAGTTCTAAAGGCTTTAAAAAGTTAAATAATATATCTTTTTACTTTTTCTTCAGTTTTTAGAAATAGTGAGTTCCTTTCTGGATATTCAACATTAAAAGCTATTGTTAAAACATTTTAATACTATTTTGATGAATAGGAAATAATTTCAGTGAATAGGGAATTATAACTGACAGTCTGAGTTGACAGTTTTATGAGGCTAATTTTCAAAACAAAAGATTTTTATTTTTTAATGTGGTAGAAATTACTAAGTGAAGAAAAGTAGGTATTTTTGTGCCCAAAGTAAAGAAAAAATGACTGAGATGATACATCTTTTGCCTTCTTTACATTTAAAAAGATATTTACGCTACAAGCAGGAAATTAGTTTTTAGCTCATCATTTCTGTCTTTTATATAGCCAATAGTAATCAAATCAAATATTTTTTTTACTGAGCTTGTGATATTTCTATACAAAAAATGCAGTTAGACATGACTAGAAATAGGGATAGAAAAAAGTTCATCTCTTTAGCTCTCAACATCTAACTGAGATAATTTAAGGTACTTGAACCTTAGCATTACTCCCTTAGACTGTATCATTCCTTACAAACATCATAAAGCTTTCATCCACCAATCAGATCTGTTTATAAAGTCATTCTTTATCATAGTTTTCTTCACAATAGCATTTTAATGGAACTCAGTGTATTTTCATGAAAATGATCTGCTTGATTTAATCTCCATAAATTCTTTAATCTTACTTATTCAAAGGCAATTTACTTGACTAGTATTAGGCTTGATTATTTAATAAGTTCTAAATTACACTGTAATTTTCAATTTACATATATATATAATATATCAGGACTACTGCAAAAGTAATGCCTCCTATTTCAAGGCAAAGCTGGATGTGGCTCTGGGCAGAAAGGCCTGGTCTAGTGGTTGATGACCCTGCCCATGGCATAGGGGGATGAAACTAGATGATCTCTGAGGTCCTTTTCAACCCAGGCCTTTCTATGATTCTATGCTATGATTCTATGTTAGTATGTTGTCACATAACATCAACACAGTGTGGTGGCAGTAGAGGCTGAACCTTCCTGTGAATATTCCCTTATATTTTGTTGCTGTGCAACAGATGGCAGCAGAGAGGCAGTCTGACAAAATGGTGTCTGCAATGAAAGTGGATATGAAGCAAAGGGTGGATGAAATTCAACTCCTCTATGTGAAAAAATTTGTACCCTTTGACATTCATCCACACTTTCTGAACATTTACAGAGATCGAGCAGCGAATGTGAGCACAGTGAGCTGGTGGGTGGTATGCTTCAGCAGTGGTAACATTGACATGAAATACAGGCCATCTTCCAAATGGCATTGCAGATTTTTATGAACATGGAATGCAGGTTCTTTTTAATCACTAGGAAAAATGCGTAGCTAATGGTGGTGACTACATTGAAAAATAGTGTTTTGTAGCTGAGAATTGGCTGTATTGATTAGCATTGTTGTGCTCTTTGCATTTCTTTTTCTATTCCATGGAAATAGACAGAAGGCATTACTTTCAGAGGTATGTACTCATGCTTGCTTTATGCTTTTACATAACACCCTATCAGGACAAGATGGAGCTTTGGAAATTTCTTTACATTGAAGAAGAGCTGCTAAAGAGCAAACCACTAGTGTTTATATATTCTTTTATCTTCAGGAGATAAGTAATTTCAATTATGTTTTTTAATAATTTAGTTTGCTTCAGCCATGAAATCTACAGAATTCCTGAACAGTATTTTTTATTTGCATAGTTGACGCAGTACTTCAGATTTAATTCAATGCTGACAAACTTCTTTCAAAATGCAAAGATACATTTCTTAGCATGGAATAAAAAGTTTGTGAACAATGAAATTTGTAGACTTCTCTTTGCACTCCCTGTTTTATTTGTAAATGGATCTGGATTAGCCACATTTTAAATTAAAGCTTTTGAACATGTTAAAAATAAGGGCAAAAAATTGCACAGTCTCATTGATATCTTTTTTTGTGGCACATCAGATTTACTGTGGGCTGTTTTATTTCTGAGGTGTGAAATTGCTTTGTCTTTTTTTTCTTTTCTTAATTGAATTTGTTAGCTTATTTTGCAGCACAGACACCCATGTCTGTCTTGATTTAAGACTTCTGTACTTCTAAATGACAATCTGGGTTTTTACTGGCACATCAGTAAGTTTTCAATCTGCAAAGCCATATGTCTTAAAACTATAGTTTCCTAATTTGTTATTGAGTTACATGATAGTACAGTGACCTTCACATGTGATGCCTATTTAAAGAAACAAACCAGCAAAATGGAAAGTATCAATGAGCTAAACTGCATTTTTTCACCAAACATTTTTAATGACAGTTCTGTATTATTGTAGTTTCTTCTGTTTTTAGCATGTGAAGGAATGATAACTTCTAAAGTTAGCAGTTTACCAGCTTGTCAAATTTGTCAAACTTGTCAGAAATTAGGGCTGTAGTATATTATCTGTCTTTTTATAAAACAAATTACGATGGCAACCTTATTGAAATGCAATTTTTCTTAGAATGTCTGACTTGATATAGTTTATTTTATTTGAACCATAGTATATTTACTTTTGAAATGCTGTAGTAGACCAGGCTAGTTTAATAAACTCTGTGGCCGTAAAGTATTACTAGCTGTTTTCACGACAACTACTTTTCTACATTAATAAATCTAGGGAGAGGAAAATATTTGAACAATCCTTGTTAATTTCATAAACTGTGACCTGGCAATAGTTCTTCTTATAACAACTACTTTTCTGTGCTAGAAAATGTTAAGAATTTTTATATTAAGTTTTAAACAGAGAATTGCCTTTTGGTTTTAAAACATGGGAAATCCTTAAAAACAGTAATAATAATAACTTCTACTTTATTATTTGTACTGTAGCTTGCTTTATCTCACAGTGAACAACATGGATCTGTCTGTGCTAAGACATGCAGACAATGCTCAGATATTTAGAATTTGATATTCCAAGCAGTGCTACCAGTTTCTGAATCTCAATATTACGTCATTTAACTAAAGTCCATGGAAAATTGAAATACCTTGTAGTTACAGTTTTTCTATCTGTCAGTGCCCTATTTGTGAAGAAAGTTTACTGAAAGCCAAGTAATCATATTGCATCGGGCAAAAACCCAAAAGTAGCCCTTGAGGTTCGCTGCTTCAGAGCTGTCCCAGCCAGAATCACAGTGACTGACCATGAGATACAAGAGGGCTTCAGTCAGTTCCTTTATCAAGGGAACTGAGATAACAGAGCAGCCTGGCAGCTCTCACGAGAGCAGCTGATGTGGTGTGGGCATTGCCAGGGCGACAAATCCACATGCATACCCCTTGCCTTGGAAAAAGCTTCTGGGAGTGAAGTGAGAAGGCAGTGAGTGTGCAGCACCCACAGCATACTGCAATAGCAGGTGTGGTAGCTTGTGCAGCAGGCCACAGAAAAAAGATGGGAACAGTTGAAAGACAGTCCCAGCTCAGCATCATGGGCCTGCCAACCCTCTCTGACCACCTCACTTCCCCAGGTGCTGCTAAGTAACACATTTGAGGCACTGGCAATTGAAGGGGAGGTAAGTGAGGAGGCACAGGAAGGTTTGCCTAAGGCATTGCCAAGGACAAGGCAGTTGACTATGTCTCCCAACTACTGACTGCCCTGCCACTGCTAAGAAAGACAAAAGGATTATTGTTATGGGTGATTCCCTCCTGGTGGGAACAGAGGGCCCTGTATGCAGACCACACCCAACTCACTGAGAGGTGTGCTGCCTCCCTTGGGCCCGGGTCAAGAGCATAACTAGAAAACTCCCAGACCTGGTTTACTCCTCTGATTACACTCCATTACTGGTAGTTCAGGCAGGAAACGATGCAGTATCTCAGAAGCCTGCGAACTATCAAGAAAGGCTTCAGGGTTTTAGGACAGTTGGTTGAGAGAGAGCAGCACAACTGATACTTTCTTCTATCCCTTCTGAAGCAGCAAGGGACACAGAGTGGGCTAGGAAAACCCAGGTAATGAATAAGTGTCTGAGAGGCTGGTGCCAACACAGGAACTCTGGGTTTTTCAATCATGGGATGATTTACTTTTCTCCTGGTCTAATGGCTGCAGATGGGTGTTACTTTTCTCTAAGAGTAAGATGGATCGTAGCCAAGAGCTAACAGGGCTCATTGAGAGGGCTTTAAACTAAGTAGGAAGGGGGAAGGATATGCAATGAGGCTTGCTAGGACAGGGCAAGTAGTCTGGGATCTTATTCTAGATCCAATCAGGGAAGAGAGTCAAGTGTGGTGGAACAGAGAGTGTGATGTGACAGCTGGGGGATGCTGTCACACCAGGAGACAGTGGGGAAAAAAACCTCTGAACTGTCCTGTAGGATCTTCTGGGAACTCCTCAGAGGAGGTAGTGTTGCTGACCTCCTGTCTGAAACGTTCTCATCTCCCTCTAGGAAGCAGTGGGGGAGAACTTCAGATTTCTTTTGGAGATTCGAAGGAGGGCTCTTCTAGAAGGGTAGTGTGCCAGAAAGCCCAGCTGAAGTGCCTTTACATGAATGCACCCCTCTACTTGGCTCTTGTGAGGCCCCATCTGGAGTACTGCATCCAGGCCTGGGGCCCCCAGTACAGGAAGGATGTGGAGCTCTTGGAGCGGGTCCAGAGGAGGGCCACTAAGATGATCAGAGGGCTGAAGCACCTCCACCAGTTGAGGGAACTGTGATTGTTTGGCTTGGAGAAAAGAAGAGAAAAGAAGGCTCCAGAGAGACCTCATTGTGGCTCTCAAGTACTTCAAGAGATTGTATAAAAAGGAGGGGGAACGACTATTTATGAGGGTGGATAGTGATAGGACAAGGGGGGATGGTTTTAGACTGAGATAGGGGAGATTTAGGTTAGATATTAGGAGGAAGTTTTTCACTCGGAGGGTGGTGACACATTGGAACAGGTTGCCCAAGGAGGTTGTGGATGCCCCATCTCGGGAGGCATTCAAGGCCAGGCTGGATGTGGCTCTGGGCACCTGGCCTAGTGGTTGGCAACGCTGCATGTAGCAGGGAGGTTGAAACTAGATGGTCATTGTGGTCCTTTTCAACCCAGGCCATTGTATGATTCTATGATGTTGAAACTGTAGTTTGAATAGTGAGGTGACAGAACTTTATTCCACGTTTTTAGTTTGCCATACTCCAAGGTGTATTGCTAAGCATAAACTTGGAGAAGTTACTTTGAGACTCTGAGTAGGAGGACAACCAAACAGTAAAAATTCCATGAGTATAAGAATGTATGTGAATAAAATGATTGATGTATCTGTTAGCCTGTCAAAATATTAGATTTATACAGGATCTTAGCGTATGTTACAGTTCTGAGCCTACGAAATGGAGAATGTTTGCAAGTGCCTTTGAATGAACTGAACACAGGAGGTGTTTAGTATTCCTTAGCTACAGTTCTTTGCTTCGCAGTGCAAGGGTCATTATTCTCAATGCAGGAAAACATCATTCAAACTTAATTATAAGCATGTAAGTAATCTCAGTGACATATATTGACTCTGTAAAGAACCTTTAATGTATGAATAATTTTGATTATACTGCAGATGGAGCAATAATTTCATTTATGCTAAATGGTATTTTGTGGTGAAGAACTTCAGTGGTGATGTTATTAGTTATATTTGTTTTGTAAGCTGCAGAATTTCAGAGCTAAAACTTACTGATGCGGTGAGGGGAAGGACTGACATGCAAAGCCTTTCCTATCTAGTTCCACTTACAGTAGCTTATCCTGAGGCATTCAACCAGTGACATTCCACATAAATCAATCACTTTTGTGTTTAATACTGTTTGTTGTTTTCACTAATGGCCTAGAGTATAGGATGGGTCTCTAAAATACAGAGCAAAGATGATCAGTGTGTTTGAGAGTGGGACTGCTATTCACAGAGATGTGGACAGGCTAGAGAAATAAGCTAATAGGAACCACCTGAAGTCCTGCAAGCTGTAGACAAATAATCCTGTGCACCAGTACAGGCTGTTGAGCAACTGTCTAGGAAGCAACTCTGCAGAAAAGGAGCTGAGGATTCTGGTGAACCATGTTTTGAACATGAACCAGGAATATAACCTGATGGCAAGAAACACCACGAGTCCGGGGATGTATTAGAAGAACGAGTTGAAAGAGGGGTGATCATTTTCTTGCGTTTGGAATTTCTGAGACCACACATGATGGGCTGTGTGCAGTTTGGAGTTCCTCCATACAAGAAAGGAACTAATGCATTTGAGTGAATCCAGCAGAAGTCGTAACCAAACTGGCTGGGCTCTGGAATACAGAACATACTAGTAAAGTCTGAGGGAGATGAGTCTCTTGAGCCTAGATAAAAGAGAGGTAAAGAAAACCTTTCTGCTGTCTACATCTACCCGGTTGGAGAATAGAGAGATTATGTTGGAGGTACAGCATTATAGAGTGGGAGGCATACTCAAATACTAGAAGAACAAATTCAATTGAGTTTGTACAGCCATATGTTGGAAATGTTCAGGTCTACGATTCTATGATTCCATGACTTGACTGAAAATGTTGCAGGGTAGTCTGACCTAGTTAGACATGCACTGAGCAGGGTTGCTTCCCGTCTGAATTATTCTGAGTTCATCAAAAGTATCACCTGTATACTTCCAGTGGTCCAGAGTTGAATATCAAGGGCAACATGGAGCAAAATTTCAGATTTTTTTTTTGTTTAATTTCTTTTTTATTTGTTAAGCAATATGCAGCAGATGGGATAATCAGAGCTAACATTTAGTTGACTTTTATTAGGAACAGGCTATTGATAACATGCCAGCAACAAGTTAGCAGTGACACATTGAAATTTCAAATCATTCTGTTTTTCTTCTTATGCTGTCAGGCAGACATTTCCAAAATATATTATTGTACAAAATGTCCTATTTGCACCATAAATAGCAAATATGGATCTGCCAGAAGACTTGTGGAGTCTGTGTTCAAACGTTAAAGAGCTTGATCCGTAAGGTGTGTTTTGTTTTTAAGGATAGATAGTGTTTATAAAAAAACATAGGGACTCCAGACAACAACATACATTTTATTACATTTGTTTTATCTGTTTTCTGTTGTTACCTTTTTAAAATTCCTATTTAAATATTTGTCCAGCCACCTAAGAGGATATTGTGTTAGATTACAGTACTGAAGAAATTATGGAAAAAAATATCACTAATAAGTATTTGTCAAATAATGCAGGATATTATGATCTTAACACTCAGAGGAAACATAGAAATAGCTTTGAGGAGAATACTCAGGAAAAAAAAAAAGCTTAAAAAATATAACATTTCAATACATTGCAGTACATTGCAGTATTTATTTATGTTTGGTTTTAGAGGGATGGTTTAATGTTTACTCAACTGGAAACGTAATAAGAACATTGTACATACTGCATGGAGTTTTAAGTGACATATACTATGAAAAGGTCTTGAGACTTACTTGGAATGTAAAATCAGTGCCATTTACTTGGAATATGGGATGACTATATAGCTATGACTAAAACAGATGCCAGTCCATTAATTGTATTTTTTTCCAATTGTTTGGAAAGCTGTAATTGTTTTATGCTTTTTACATTGTGGATTATCATTAAAAAAAAAAAAAAAAAAAAAAAAAAATTGGAATATTCAGTATGAAAATACAATATAGTGCATACATACTTAAAAATATTTGTATTCCCAAGCCACTGATAACAGAAGTGAGAAGATGTCTCATAACCTTGCTGAAAAGTCACTGATCATTGAGAGTCTCATTGGGACTGTTTCTAAGTTATAATTCTCACATTTTTTTATCATATCAGGGCATCCCTGTAAAAAAAAATAGTGTGCGTCTTTTACATCTTGAAATATAGACAGAGAGCATATTTTGTGACGTTTACAATTTTCTCTTGTTTTTTACTTTACCTCTTTAAGCCATTCTAGCAACAGCCAAAAGTGAGAAAGACTGAAACACAATACAAACACAAATGAGAGTCCCCAGATGATCTTTCTTTCAAGCAGAATGGAAAATCTGATCTTTATGTACAAGACCAATCTGCAACTAATATATTTTTGTTGAAAATGTCACAGAGCCTCTTTTTTTTTTTTTTCTTTTTTTTTTTTCTTTTTTTCTTTTTTTTCTTTCCCCTCAGGACATTTAGCTGTTATTATGACTCACGCTTTCCGTTTCTTTTTTCATCTTTTCAGTGATTTATGACAAAGTTCATAGATCACTTTTCACCTTTCTGGTATTTTTAAGATGTTTTTTTGAGTGTAATAATCAGCACCTAGCACAGTATGCTGCTTTTTTATAAGTTCTCCTTAATACAGCTGTGACAGGGCAAGTTACAGTACTACTCCATCAAGAAACAGTAGGAGAACAGGAGAGTAAGAGCATTTCAAGAACTAGCATATGGGCAACAGAATAATTAAAAGGAAATAGAGAAGACAACTGCTGGTAGTAAGATGCTGTGAAATCTACAGGAAAATAGTTAAGCAAGTAGTTTACTGTGCATTAATCACAATCTGATGACTCCTTTATCATCTGGAACTTTCATCTTTCTTTTTAAATGCCACTTAAAAAGGTTAATATGGCAGAATTCTGTATAGTTCCCAGAGAATGCTACTTTCCATTCTCACCTGAATGATCTTTCTTACATTACATTAGATGCATATATTTTTAATATGTCTTTAAAGTTTATTCTAGCTCCAGAGACCCTAATATTCAGTAGCAACAGCAGCATCACATCATGTTAATAGTTAGTATGTTTCAAAATGCTACCCAACTACTGTGGTATGACTTTTTCTTCATGGATTGGTGATGGTTTGTCTGTCAGGTCAGCAGATCTACATCTCAGTTTGCCAAGTGAAGAATATATCAATTAGTAATCCCACCTTATCTCACCAATCTGTAGGCAATGCCTACAGAGGTAGTTTGGAGCAAATAGACTTTTAACATAAAAAGGATTGGTCGAAATCTAAAATCAGTTAGGTTAAATCTGTGACAGTGCAATTATGTAATTGCAATGCAACTACAAATATCACAGTAACAAAGTATTATAAGGTGAGCGAATTTTAGAGTATTATCTTGGCATTCAAAAAAATAAAAAAAAATCACAAGATAGGTTAATTTTGTAGCATTAAGGTCAAAGCCTTTGAATCTGCAAAGTAGCATAAAATTGAACACCTGACCTTTGTGCATGTCTTTGGCAAGACTAGAGGTATATGTCCCTGCATTTGGGAATAAACATTGTTTGTTTTCACAAAAGGCTGTGCAAGAGTGGTTAAATGCACAGTACAAACAAACAAAAACTACACAACAAGAAACCACAGCAGAATGCATAGGTTTCATGCACAGTAAAGTATTAAAAGTTGAGGGCTAAACTCATTGTATTGAAGTTCTACTTCAGGGGTAATGAGAAAGTATGGCATGACATAACCTGCAATTGCATTATCTTCTTTTCCCAGTACTTTAGAATTTAGCAGAGGTCTTTTAGAGTAGAAAGAAGATCCACTAGTCCTTTTCTGGGGACATTTCTGGGAACAGGGAATAGTATGTTAAAACAACTGAAGTGTAGCATGATTGAAGTACATAGACCATGGTGGAGTACAAGGAAATAACACTGGAGAGAGTGATAGAGTTGAAATTAAAGCGGGGAGCTCTAGTAGGAAAAACAGAGGAAGAGAAAATAAAGAAAAATAAAATGACAGACAAATCATTCTTAGGCATTAGGCTATGACTGAGAAAGCAAGCAGAAATCCTACTCTCTAGAAACTCTGTGAACAAGACTCTTGAATCAACTCCTTGCTATGTTTTCTGGAATAGACAGTGACTAGTATTCTTAAAATGGCCCGTCCTGAGAAATTATGCATTTATATTTATCATTTTCATTCTTCTTTGATATACAATGCACATCATTTACAATAGGGTTGTGGTCAATGGCTCTGTATTCTGGTGGAGAACAGAGACAAGTGATGTCTTTCAGTGGCTTATCTTGGGACAGGTGCTCTTTAATATCTTTAACAACAATATGGACAGTGAGATAGGGTGTCCCTTCAACAACGTTGCTGATGACACTAAGCTGCATGATGCAGCTGATATTGACAACAGATGTCATCTAAAGGCTTAAGAAGTTGACCTATGTGAACATAATGAGGTTCAGCAAGGCCAAGTGCAAGGTGTTTCCCCTTGATTGGATCGATCCCAGATATGTGTGTGCACTGCCTCATGAGACTGAATGTGTACAAGTCTATAGGGCTGGATGGCGTGCACTCTGAAGGAGCTGGCTGAGGTGGTTGCGGAGCCACTCTCCATCATATTTGAAAAGTCGTGGCTGTTAGCTGAGGTCCCAGATGACTGGAGGAAGGGTCACGTCACTCCCATTTATAAGAAAGGGAGCAAGGAGGACCGAGGGAACTACAGGCCGGTGAGTCTCATCTCTATGCCTGGGAAGATCCTCCTGGACAACATGCCTGATCACATGAGGAATGAGCATGTGATCTGAGACAGCCATCATGGTTTCACCAGGGGAAGGTCATGCTTAACCAATCTGGTGGCCTTCTATGATGGAGTGACAGCATTGGTGGACAAGGGAAAGGCGACCAATGTCATTTACCTGGATTTGAGCAAGGCCTTTGACATGGACCCCCCCACATCATTATCTCCAGATTGGAGGGATGTGGCTTTGATGGGTGGAGCACTCAATGGATAAGAAACTGGTTGAAAGGCCACAGACAGAGGGTGGTCACCAGAGGTTCTATGTCAAAGTGGAGGCCGGTAACATGTGGCTTCCCCGAGGGGTCTGTCTTGGGACCAGTGCTCTTTAAGATCTTTATCAATGACATCGATGATGAAATCAAGTGCACCCTCAGCAAGTTTGCTGATGACACCAAGCTGAGTGGTGCGGTTGATGTGGTGGAAGGAAGGGATGCCATTCAGAGGGACCTCAATAGACTTGAAAGGTGGGCCTGAGTGAACCTAATGAGGTTCAACACAGCAAAGTACAAGGTTTTGCATTTGGGCCAGAGGAATCCCAGGCATCTAGACAGACTGGAAGGAGTGGTCCTTGAGAGCAGCCCTGTGGAGAAGGACCACGGGGTTCTGATGGATGAAAAGCTTAACATGAGCCAGCAGTGTGCCCTCGCAGCTCCAAAGGCAAATGGTATCCTGGGCTCCATCAGAAGAGGAGTGGCCAGCAGGGATAGCGAGGTGATTGTCCCCCTCTACTCTGCTCTTGTGAGGCCCTATCTGGAGTGCTGTATCCAGGTCTGGAGCCCCCAGTACAAGAAAGACAGGGAGCTTCTGGAGAGGTTCCAGAGGAGGGCCACCAAGATGATCAGGGGACTGGAGCTCCTCCCCTGCAAAGACAGGCTGAGGGAGCTGGACTTTTCAGCCTGGAGAAAAGAAGGCTGTGTGGTGACCTCATTGCAGCCTTTCAGTACCTGAAGGGAGCCTACAAACAGGAGGTGAAATCAACTCTTTGAAAGGGTAGATAACTGCAGGACAAAGGGTTTTAAGTTGAGGGAGGGAAGATTGTGGTTGGATGTCAGGGGGAAATTCTTTACAGAGAGAGTGGTGAGGTGCAGGGACTGGCTGCCCAGAGAGGTTGTGGATGCCCGTGTCCCTAGAGGTGTTCGAGGCCAGATTGGATGGGGCCCTGGGCAGCCTCATCTAGTATTAAATGGGGAGGATGGTGTCCCTGCATGTGGCAGGGGGGTTGGAGATTCATGATCCTTGAGGTCCTTTCCAACCCTGGCCATTCTGTGATTCTGTGAACTCATTGAGAGCAGCCCTGCAGAGAAGCACTTGGGGGTTGTGGTGGGCAAAAAGTTTTACCTGCAATCTGGAAGCAGTATACACTTTCAGCCCAGAAAGTGAGATGAATCCTGAGTTGCATCAAAAGACAGGTAGCCAGCAGAACATACATATGGATGTGATTTTTTTGTCCCCCAACTCTGAGGGCCCATCTGAATTACTGACTGCAGATCTGAGTCTGTCAGCAAAAGCAAGACATGGAACTGATGGAGTGGGTCCAGAGGAGGGCCACAAAGGTGACCAGAGGGCTGGAGAACTTCTCCTATAAAGAAAGGTTGAGGGTACTTTGTGTAGGCTCCAGGGAAAACTCATTCCAACCTTTCAGTACATAAGTAGAGTTTATAAACAGGAGGGAGGCAAACTTTTTACATGGTCTAATAGTAACAGGACAAGGGGGAATGGTTTTAAAGTAAAAAAAAAAAAAAAAAATGGAGATTTTGGTTAGATATTTGGAGGAAATTCTTTACTCAGAGGGTAAAGAATTACTTGTGTTGGAACAGGCAGCTCAGAGAAATTGTGGATGCCCCATCCTCAGGTGTATTCAAGGCCAGGATGGATGGGCCCTGAGCAGTCTGATCTAGTGGGAGGTGTCCTTGCCAATAGCAGGGAGGTTGGAACTCATGATCTTTCTAAGACTCCCATTCTGTGATTACCTGTTAATTACTCAATAGTATGCTTTGGTCAGTCAAGATAAGATTGTTTCTGGACTGATTTGGTTTTCAAAAGCTGGAGGACATCCTGAGTTACTGAGATGCCACTCCTCATATCTGCTGGTTAATTTTTGTCTAATCATAGTGAAGAATAGAGGGTGTTGGAATATTCACTCTATTGTTTTCTAGCAATGTCTTCAGTATAACACAGGATCTACAGCTCATTTCTCTGTTGGCTAAGATGGGAAGAAGGTACAGTCACACAAGAATAAAGATAATAAATTCTCAAATATATATCTTGTTATGCATTCAGTACTAGTAAGAATAATAATTTAGAGTAAAGGTTTGCACACTTAAGCAGTTTCAGAAACTAACACTGTACAGTATTCTGGCATTGTACAGGTGCCTTTCAGTACAGTAGAGACAGGTATTAGAGAAGGAGATACTGGGAAAAAAAAAAAAAAAAAAGGCAACACATCATCTGCAAATATTTGTTGTGGGGCCAGAGAAACAGATTCCTCCATGTTTTCATTTTCTCAACCTATATTTAAAAAGCTCATGCTCAGAAGACAAGACTTAGGTCTTTTGATCTCGTTGGCATGCTACTCTATCCTAAGCGTTAGAGTTACTATGACTTCTGGTTCATTAAAAGTTTTATTTTATTCATATTTGGAACATTTCTTATGATATTACAGTCTTTCAGAGTTTGAAGCATTGTCATGGGAGCATCGTGACCTTGCCTGGATCAGGGGTGAACAACTGAATATAATGAGCCATGGCTGACAATATGGTGCAAATAAAGGCAGTGTGATAAGACTTGGTATGGGCTGTGGGACAGCAAGTGAGAGGAGGGGGGGGGGGAAAAAAAAAAAAAAAAAAAAAAAAAAAACCCTGAAATTGCTGGAGCTGGTTCATGAGTGATTTGATTGGTGGCCTAAGTGGCATCACTCCAGTAAAAGATATTGGCACCAGAAGAGCCGTGGGAGGAGGATATTGTTGAGCAGGCATTTAACATTGGGCTGGAGCAAGTGTTGCATTTCCCCAAGGCTTAACTATGCCAACGCACAGTTGGGGACAGCCTCGGTAACTGTAACTGTATGTGGGTGTGTATGTGTAGGAGTGTGAAGTTTTTCCTAACACAGCTTATCCGTAGCTTCGGTTCAGTTATTATATTGAACTTTGCAGAGTCACTGCGTCTGGTGCTCTTTATCCCACACCCATCCCCTCAACAACCGTACCTCATATTCTTTTTCTTGCTGCTAAGAAATACCACAGCATCTTATTTTGACTGATTGCCGAGTTTCTCTGTTAAAAGAACTGTTTCAGCCAGAACCGCAGCGAGTGATCGCGAGGCACAGCGCAGTTCCAGTCGGTTCCTTTATCCAGTGAAACCCGAGGTAACAGAGCAGCCCGGCAGCTCTCGCGAGAGCGGCTGACGAGAAGTGGGCGTTGCCAGGCCAACGGCTCTGCATCCACGCCCCCTGCCTAGAAAAAGCCTCAGGGGAGCCGTCAGGGTGTGTGAATTGCATGGGCCGTTCAAAGCCAGAGAAACCGTGGTAGAGCTAAAGGAGGAAGTAGGAAGGATGAGGAGCATCTGGGATTGCGGGAAGGGGATCGATTGGTGGAGTCATACACTGCCAGCCCTGCAGGAAGAGTGCAGGGGAGATGCTCCTCAAGCAGTGGGAGATCATCTGCTGTCTCACAGTCAGGTGGGAAGGGGAGACCTCCAAGACAGGGAGGGATGGAACAAATCCCTGTTTGGGGCAACAAGCGGACTGCCCCTCAGCCTGTCCCACCTTCCCAGGTGCTCTTACATAACAGGTATGAGGCTCTGGAGCTGGATGGACTGGGAGATGTGGATGTTGGTGAAAGTCCATCCATGCAGGAGAGGTTGCCCAAGGCTAGTCAGTCTGATCCCCATTTTGCTACAGCATCAGTCAGGAAAAAAAAAAAAAAAAAAGAAGGGCTGTCATTGTAGGGGACTCCCTTCTGAGGGGAACAGAGGGCCCAGTATGCTGCTCGGACCCATCTGACAGGGGGGTGTGTTGCCTGCCTGGTGCTGGAGTAAGAGATGTTGCTAGGAACAGCACTCAACTGGTTAAGCCTTCTGATTATTATCCATTACTGGTTTTCCATACTGGAAATGAAGAGGCGGGCAAAATAAGTTCTCAGGTGATCAAAAGGGACTTCAGGGCTCTGGGAAGACTGCTGAAGGGATTGGGAGTGCAAGCTGTGTTCTCCACTGTTCTCTCAGTTGGTGACAGGGATCTGCACAAAAGGCGGAGGAGGGTGGACACACTGAATGAAGGGCTTTGCGAATGGTGTCATACTCAGGGCTTTGGGTACTATGGTTTGGGACACAGCCTTGAGAAAAGGGCAGTGCTGATAGTAGATGGGAGCTGATTGACTAGAAGGGCCGGAAATCTTGGAAGCAAGCTGGCTGGGCTGGTTAGCTGGGTTTTAAACTTGATATAATGGGGGAAGGGGATGTGCTGCATGACAGAGGAATGGGAATGCTGTCACCTTGGGAGGCAGTAAGGGAAAACCCCAGACTTGTCCTGGAGGTATTGAGGGCTCTTTCAAGAAAACAGCGAGGCCAATAGCTAAGCTGAAGTGCTTCTTGTACCAGTTCAGGCAGCATGGGAAGGACCTAGAAACTGTGGCACAACTGGGGAAGTATGACCTAATTGATTTCACGGAAACATGATGGGATAAATCCCATGATTGGAATATCCTGATTGAGGACTACAGGCTTTTCAGAAGGGATAGACAGGGTAGAAGGGGTGGGGGAGTTGCCCTCTATGTTAGGAAGTGGATAGATTGTGGAAAAAAAAGAGCTGTGTCTGAGGAACAATGATCAGGTCAAGAGCTTGTGGGTAAAAATCAAGGATTGGTCCAGTAAAGAGCATCTAGTGTTTGAGGTCTGCTACAGGCCACCTGATCAGGAGGATCAGCCTGTTAACAAGGCCTTCTTGCTTCAGCTGCAGGAGGCGTCCTGCTCACGGGCTCTTGTCCTCATGGGGGATTTCAACCACCTGGATATCTGCTGGAAGTGGCATGGCAGGTAGCAGAAAATCCAGGAGATTCCTGGATTCTGTCAAGGACAACTTCCTGGTCTAGGAAGTAGATGGACCAAGCTGAAGTGAAGCCTTATGACCTGGTGCTCACTAATGCAAAGAAGAGTGTTAGAGAGGTTAAGATTGGAGGCAGCCTGGGCTGCAGTGACCATGCCTTGTTGGAATTTGTGATCTTGAACAATGTGGGCCTGGCAAAAAGCAGAGCAAGGACCCTGTGATTCAGGAGAGCAAACTTCTGGCTGCTCAAGGAACTGCTGGGTGGGATCCCCTGGGAAACTGTCCTTGGAGGCATGGGTGCAGAACAGAGCTGGCAGCTCTTGAAGGACGCCCTTCTGAGAGCACAATGCTCTCCATTCCCCAGCAGAAGAAGTCAAGCAGGGGAGGCAGGCGACCGCTGTGGTTGTGCAAGGACCTGCAGCTTAAACTGAGGAAAAAGAGGGGAATGTACAGGAAGTGGAAACAGGTTTGTGTAGCCTAGGAGGAAAACAGGGCTGTTGTCTGTGTGTGTAGACACAAGATTAGGAAAGTCAAGGCGCAGATGTAGCTGAACTTGGTGAGGGATGTGAAAGGTAACAAGAAGGGGCTCTATAGGTACGTAGGCAGGAGGAGACAGGCCAAGGAGAGTGTTCCCCCTCTGATGAAAGGTAATGGGGAGCTGGCTTCTTCAGGCAAAGAAAAAGCTGAGGTACTCAATGAGTGCTTTGCCTCAGTCTTCATGAGTGGTCAGGCTTCCCATGTCTGCCAGGGCCATGAGCGTCTAGGTGAGGGCGTGGGAGTGATTTCTGTCCCACTGCAATGGTGGAACAAGTCCAAGACCTCATGATACTGAATGCATATATGTCCAAGGGGCTGGATGATATCCATCCTAGGGTTCTGAGGGAGATGGCTGATGTGGTTGCCAAGTGAGTCTCCATCATATTTGAAAAATCATGGCTGTCTGGTGATGTCCCTGGTGATGGAAAAATGGAAACATTCCTCCCATTTTCAAGAAAGGGGGAAAGAAAGACCCAGGGAACTACAGGCCGGTAAGCCTCATCTCTGTATCTGGTAATATCAAGGAATAGATCCTCCTAGAAGCTATGTTAAGGCACGAGACAAAGGGTTGTGATTAATGGTTCTGTGTCAGGATGAAGGCCGGTCACAAGCAGTGTCCCTCGGGTCGGTCTTGGGGCCTATGCTCTTCAACATCTTCATCAGTGACACAGATGATGACATTGAGTGCACCCTCAGCAAGTTTGCAGATGACATCAGAGTCCTCAGTGGTGCAGTTGATACACTGGAAAGAATGGAAGCCATCCAGAGGGTGGCTGCAGAAGCAGTATGGCGTTATTACAGGAAAGAAGAGAGAAATGCTGAGAGAATAAGAGAATATTGAGAAATAAGAGAGAAAGTGGTAAATGGGGTAAATAGGGAAATAAGAAGAGATAACACAGATAAAACATAGATGTTTATCTGTGTTAAATAGATAAATGGAAAATAGAATACTAAAATTGAGAGGTGCCTTTTAGAGATTCTCAGGACTAGATTTGTAAGTGGATACATTTTTATGTAAAGTTGTATGAGTTGGAATTATTACTAGGTACTGTCATTATGAAAGATCTGAACTTCACAGATTCATGAAATATGGGAAATAAGTATTGCTAATAAAAACAGAGGCAGTCGTTTCTGGATGTAGCAACTTAGCACTAAATAGTTACTAAGCTGAAAAAAAATCATGACTATGAAATGTGAGAGCGTCACTGAAACACCGGTAGCTGAAGACAGAATTGATTCATGTGATTAACACAAGCTGTACATAAAATGAGGGATAAATAAATGTGAATGGTTTCATTCTTGATAGGAAAAGGGAAAACTGTCATAGTGTGCTAGTCTACTGGACTCAACAGGTTGATGTTTAAGATATTGAGGAGATTTAGATCTTGAAACCAGAGATATAAAATAAATGTAGATGTAAAACTACCTAGAATTTTTATTCCCAGAAATAATAAAGTGGCTTCAAGAGAAGGGTTCCAACTGCCTCCAAAACAAGCCTTCAAAAATAGGCCCACAAAATCAACTTAGAAATGTGCTGTGAGTATACAAGTAAACAAATAATGTAGAAAAAAAAATCAGTTGAGAAAAATTAAGAATGCAGAGATAAAATAGGAAGTAACAAGTGCAGAGTTACATTGCTTCCTAATGGATTAAAAAAATAAAAATAAAAGTTTTAATTGTTTGATGCAGGAAGAATCACAGTACTGCTTGCATTGAAGTAGAGATTAACAATAAGTATCTGTTATGAATCATAAAAGAAACCTCTAATTCCTTTCAATAATCATATTAATTTCAAACATATGGATCAAGGCAGGATGTGCATCAGTGAAAACTGAACTTCTTGAAAATAAAATTATCACAGTGAAGATGAATGTATATCATGATTTTTACAGGGATAGAGTTAATTTTCTTTGTGGAGGCTCATCTGATGCCATGTTTTGCACTTTACTTTTATTTTTATTTTTAAATGAAAATAGTTATAACAATTTTTTTAGAGTTGTTGAAGAGCTTACTCCCCCCACAGAGCCAGGGACTTTTCAGCTTCTCATGCTATTGTGTCAGTGATCAATCTGAGGGTGCATGAGGAGCTGGAAGGGGACAGAACCAGGACAGCTGACTGAAACAGACAAAAGGATATCCCATACCATGTGGCATCATGCTGAGGAAAAAAAGAAACCAAAAAAACTGAGGGAAAGAAGAAGAAAGGGGGATGTTTGGAGTGATGGCATTAGTCTTCCAATAAACTGTTACGTGTCATGAGCCCTTCTTTCCTGCAAGTGGCTGAACACCTGCCTGCTGATGGGGCATACTGAATTATTTCATTGGTTTGCTTTTCTTTTGTGTGTGGCTTTTGCTTTACTTAGTAAACTGCCCTCATGACAAGCCACAAGTTCTGCTTTTATCATTGGGTTCTGCTACATGGGTTTAAACTAGAACAAGGTAAAACTCAGAGTTCAGCATAAATGCAAGTGATACCTGTGTATGAGTCTTTGTGTGTGCATATACATATAGGTGTACGTATATGTATTTAGATACATGTGTATACTTCTATACATATCTACATGTATATATATAGATCATGTCCCAGTCACACAGAAAATTTACCAAATGCGGTCATTTAATGGTCACTTAACCAACATCTTTTATTTTAATAAGATTATTGAGGTTTCTTAGGAAAAAAAAAAAAAAAAGCCTAATACGTTTGGACTTCAGTAAAATGTGGTATGTGTCTGGGCATTTTAGCTGCAGAAAATCTGTACAGGAATAGATAGAGAACTCCCTTGTGTCTCAATATGGTGCTATGGCAAAAAAGCAGCTTATGTCTGGATGTACTGGTGGATTTGTGAATAATTGGCATAGTTCTCATGTTACCACTTTTAAATAGAACTTCATGTTTGGGGAGCATGAAGTTCTGAGACACACTGTTTTACAAGAAAATATAATATGATTTGCAATGAATGTCAGAGAGTGCTTGGGCTATTTCAGCATATTAAAAATAAGAGAAGACAGTATACTTGATTACAGTGGGAAACTACTGTGAACTAAATAGCTCTTTAACCATAGCAAGAGCCAATTCAGTTTAAACAGTGTGAAATTAAGGTTCACTTTTCTATCAACAGAAGTGCTTAAATGCTGGAACAGACTGGAATAGCTGTAGAGGAAATGGTGAATTCTTAATCTCTAGATATTGTCGTCTCAGGACTGAATAAATGCATTTTAGTAAAATCTTGGCAAAGCAGAAACTATTCTCATTACCAGGGTAATTGGTGAGCTGTGTGTGCAGAACGTACTTGATATTTAAGAAATTAGATTAATGATCTAAACAGTCTTCTTGGCTTTAATTCTAAATGTCAGTGACATAATAATCTATATATTTCCTTATTAGTGTTGGTATATGTTATTTTCTGTTATAAAGACACAAGAGAAAAGAAGGCTCCTGTTTGTTCATCTTGAATACTGAGTACAGTGGAACTGAATGAGAGGAAAGCCAAATTCTCATTAACAGACAGATCAGGAAAGGAAATATTTTTGAGTTTAGAATGACATTAGAGAGGTTGTGCCAAACAAGGAATCCACAGTACCAGAGAGAGCAGAAGATTCTCAGCTTATTAGGAGGCATACAGTCCCCTGAAATTGGGGATAATGAATAAAAGACATTTTTCTCACAGGAGATATGTAGAATTTGTTGCAGGACAGGAGTATGACGCAGTTAGTCAAGAGGACGTTAGTTGATTTTCGGTGTGTTTACAGAGGGAAACTTAATTTATTGCTCAGGTGATTCTGTATCCTTTCCTGGTAGCTAACCATTCTTTTGAAGTGGTTCATATTTCAGTACCATGAATGTACAATATGCCTTCATATTTAGCATACATACATATGTAGCCTTGTGACTACACAGTTCAGCAGAATACAGATGGCAAGTCTAGTTTACTATGAAGCTAAAACAATTTTTTGTTTGTTTGTTTGTTTTTGTGAGTGTCTTATTAATGGCTTTAGAATAGTTTATCTGGAGCTGAAAACCACTGCGCAAGGTGATATAACATCAAATCAACAGCATTTACTGCATCTTCTAATATGTTTATATAAATGAATTAAAATAAAAGATATCGATGCAGCCCACATTTAATTTTCAGTTTTCATTTAAAAAATAATTGTCAGTAATTAACAACTTTCTCCCACTAAAATATTAGACATCTTTTCAATTCATACAGTGCAGTCTTCATATGCACCTTTTAAAATTCAGAATGCCTGCTGTCTTGCATAACTCAGTCATAGTGATGTTAGCTGCTTAGTCTAAGCTTGCTGTCCAAACTTCCTCTGTCATCACTAGAGAAACAGAAGCTTCTCCAGTGGTCATTTAAATTCCATTTTTCTTCATCTTCAATTTCAGGACAGCAGTTAGTACTCAGGGGTTAAATATGTTTTTTTTATGTTTAAAAAATAAGTTGAAAGTTCTCACTCACTGATTCCCATTTTTAATTTAAATTAACCCATATTAATCTGGTTGTTTCCATTCTTACATACTAAATTTTTGGAACATTCAACTAGTCATAAAATCTTCCCAGCCATGTATCTGTCCCATGCTCTTTTTCTTATTCCTTTGATTTTTTTTTTTTCTCCTGTAAAAAATAATAATCTCAATAAAAAAAACAGTTCTCATATTTCTAAGAAAAATACAAGTAATTTTTATTGCTTTTTTTTCTTCTTTTTAGGAAAAATATAAGAACAGCTATATGTGAAACAATATATTCAAAAGTACTAGTTTACAGAAACAACTATTCAGATGTTAGTATCAGAGCTGCATGTTCAGCCTTAATTTGGAATCCTTGCACAGGTGCACTGTGACTCAAAATCTAATTGCATTGTATTTTCCGTGGAATCTTTTTTTTTAAATGCACAAAATAGAGAAAAAAAATTGTAGCAAGTCTTGTTCTTCATAATTAATAATATTTCTTGCTGTATCTTGACTGTGCATGAGACTCTGGAAGAGAAGCCATTCTGTGGGAAATATAAGAGCTTATGTTTTGTTATATTTGAAGTGTTTGTAGTGCCCTAAGCAATGTTTAAACAACTGAAACTGGATTATTTTTGAAAATATTAGCCTTTTTTATTATTATTATTATTTAAACCTTAAATTCTGTTTCTTTTTCTGATTTATATAGTAGAGGTAATAAAAAAAATCTCTGAGATAAAGTCTGAAAGTAACTAAAAATTGGGGAGTCATACATGTCTGAAAGCTATACTGCACAACAGGAAAGTTACTAGATAAATGATTTATTTTGTTTCTAATACTTTATTAGGTTTCAAAAAATGTTGTTGGGATAAAAGTGATTCCCAATAGATCAAATAATATTAAATAAAAGTTAAGGTTGATCTAGAATATTAGGTGTTTGTTGTTGAAAATGTTACATTATATTAAAATATTAGGTGATTGTTTACTGATCTTTATCTACAGGTAGCATCAAATGTAGTTGTTTTTTTGTTTGTTTGTTTGTTTTCATTTGTTTGTTTTCTTTTTTGCTGGTGAGTTTTTAAATTAAATTTAATAGGAATACGTAGCTGTAGTGCCACAAAGTATGCATACATGACACATGAGAAAAAGATTGAGTTTTGCAGTTCATTTAATTAAATAAAATGTAGTGCTGTTTTGTGTGTGTGTGTTATTTAAGCATGCAAGTAAGAGCTTTAAATACCAAGGTGCATACAGTATGTTGGGAGTACTGCTAAGTTTCTTCAGATGATGTTGGTGAAGTCCTACAGTTTGATAGAAGCTTATGTGAAAGCACAACTAATGTCAGTCTCCAAGACATCTCAACACTCTTAATGAATCCTGAATGGCTTCCTCATTTATAGAGAAATGTGAGCACTGTTTTTTTCTTTCAAAGAGTATAATAAATGAAAGTCTCAGGAAAGACTCAAGCAGCAGCAATATATCAGACACAACCCGTACTTAGCAAGTTCCAGGTATGTCTCCACTGTTTAGATTGCTTCGTACATGCAAAGATTCTAAGCATCACACATCGGCTTCTAGACTACGTTCCAGAACCCATATATTTTAGAAGTTGCCAAAACATAAAAGTTCTTTTCAAAGTTTACAGTGTTGAGTGGAGAAGGTCATTCTTCAAAACAAAGACATTAACTTCCGGTGGTACATATAGACAGGCAGTTCTGTATAAACAGTTACTCAATTTTCATTAGTTAGGTAAGCAGTGATTTCTTATTTGCTGTTGTGATTTAGTATTTATTCAGCACATGTTTTTTGGGGGTGTTTTTTTGTTTTTGTTTTTTTTTTTTTTAATGAGAGAACAGGTCATAGCTTTATTCCTTTCTTTTATAGAAGAAAAGCTTTTGTAGATTGATTTTAAAAAAGGAAAAAAAAAATGTAAGCAGTCATGTATTTTAGTTTGTCATTAGCTATATATATTCATTTTGCTTAGAACAAAAAATGTCCTTTTCCTTTATGTGACTTTATAGAGTAGATTCTAAATAAATACAAGTATTAGCCAGTACTTAGGATGCAGTAAGTCTGAAAAATGTACAGCTTTGCATGTTTCTTTTATTACTAAGTCTTCTTTCTTCAGCATGACAATGCAAACTACTTAATAATTATGCAAGTTATATCTAACTCCTATCATGCTGTGATCAGAAATGCCTACAATGAGAAAGAGTATTATACATTCATTTAACTAATACATGCAAGAAACTAGTACCATTTTGGGGGTGAGAACATTTTTTGTCTTTTCATTTTATTTCAATTCACCCATTATTTAATTATGTAACTCTGTGGTTTTTTTTGTAAAGGTAATAATGAAAATGTGAATGAAAGTGAACCTACCTTACTGAGCCTTCTCTGAGTTGTTTCCATCAGTGCTTATGGTATCTGATTTTCTTACATCCTGCAGTAGAATTGTGCTATCTTTGTACTTACAGTGAATTGTCTAGACAAGACTGCTTAAGAACTTATTCTGTTACAAAATGCAGGGTTTTTTTTTCAATAAAAAGACTACTGCAAAGACAAATTAACAGTGAAAAGGTTTTTCATACATTTAATTATATTAAATTGAGGTCCTGTTAATTCTGGCATATTATTTTCTAATTCTGATAATATAAATTGATCTTCACAAATGCAGGTTTCACAGGCAAAATTCTGGCATAAGAAATGATGTTTCTATACACTGACGTACAAAACTGCATTTATGGGGAATATCTTTTACTCTTTCTTGGAGAGTATGGCAAGACAGGGTCATATTCAGAAATAATCCTGCAACTAGATATATTAATAGAAATGCAGGCACTCTTCTTGTGAGACTAAGGCATATCTGGCTCATTATGTATCAAAACCTCTTACATTCAGGTTTTTCTTTTAAAATCTTTGGTGTCTCTTTTCTTACATGAATGTAAAGATTGACAATATTAAGAAAAAAGCAAACAAAAAATTAAACACTTAGAAAAATCAAAAATTTTTCTAATTCTTTTTTGCTGTTATATTTAAAAGATACAAATTCAAGTTTTATTTTTACGATAGCTGCTTTCACTTGGATAGGAGAAAGCAAAAATACAGTAGAGTGACACTGTTACTGAAATAGAACAAAAGGGTAAATAAGGCAAAAAAATACTGTAAAGGATACAGTATAAATAATAATTGTAATGTCGTCATCATGGGTTGGATTAATCCCTTTCAACATGCACGCATTCATTTATATGTCTATAGACAACCTGAATGAAATGTAGCTTTAGTCAGCATTACTGGTTTTTAACTGTTCAAGCCAACCACTGAAGCTATTCAGAATATTTCCTCTGATGAAATTTTGTGCTGCGTCTGTATGAAAACCAACAATACATTGAGTTGTATTAACCAGTAGGTTTAAAGAAACAATTATTTCCTTCTACCTACGACTCATGATGCTGTAACTGAGAATATCTCTTCCAGCTGGTCGCAATTCAGTTCAACAAAAGGAAGCTGAACTTTGCTTACCCAGCTCAAGCAGGAAGCATATATGAAGAGAGCTTGGGGGGGTCTGAGGAGATGTGGATAGAGTCCACCAGGGGTGGCCTAATCAATATTTTGAGCTACCTTTTCAAAGGGATTGTAAAAAAGATTAAAAATCAGTCTTGTCTTGAAGATGAGCAATGAGAGGACACTGGGCAACAGTCAAAGTTGTGGGAATGAATTTTCCAATTGGAAAACATTTATTCACAGCGGTGAAGGTAATCATTGTATCAGGTTTCTTATAATAACCACTATTCTTGGAAACATTCAAAACTAGTTTCAACAAGGCCCTGACCTACATTTGAAATGAGCCTTGATTTGGTTGGGGTTTGGATTGAATAGCCACCAGGGACCATCTCCCTCTTTCTTCCAAAAATTATGTTTCTATTTTACAATTATTAATTTTAAGCTTGTTGCATTTCATCATTGTCCAATCAAGGGTAAACATAATACTCACAAAATAATCAGCTGTGATTCTATCTGACATCTTGTGATTTTCAATTTTCAGTAGAATTTATTCCTTCAGTAGTGATTTTTTTTTTTTAATTGTTTTAATTGTAGTCTGCTCATGAGATAAATGTTGTGATTTAGAATACATTAAAAACCCTGCAGTGAGATATCTTTGTGGGTTTATATGTTTGTATATGCATATCTGTGCATATATGCATACTTGCTATCCAGTCTCCCATTATCACAGAATCACAGAATAGCAGGGGTTGGAATGGACCTGAAGAGACTACTGATTCCAACTCCCCTGCCAAAGCAGGTACCTACAATAGGTCTCACAGGTAGGTGTCCAGATAAGTCTTGAACATCTCCATAGAAGGAGACTCCACAATCTCTCTGTGCAACCTGTCCCAGTGCTCTGTTGTCCTTACCATATGGAAGTTTTTCTGCATATCAGTATGGAATTTCCTACGATCAAGTTGCAGGCCATTACTCTTTGTCCTATCGCAGCACACCACCAAGAAGAGCCTGGCCTCATCCATTAGTGTCCCATTTCCCTTTAGATATTTATAAACATTGATCAGATCCCTCTCAGTCTTCTCCCCATGCTGAATAGATTCAGATTGCTCAGCCTTTCCTCATATGGGTGACGTCAGGCCCTTTATCATAGACTAGACTCCACAGCATCCTGTTCCAGTGCTCCATCACACTTACTGTGAAGATGTTCCTATGCACATTTGTATGGAACTTCCTATGCTTCAGTTTATGGTCATTTCCCCTTGACCTATTGACACACACCACTAAAAAGAGTCTGGCATTGTCCCTTTGCTTCCTTTGGTATTTATAAACATTGATCAGATCCTCTCTGAGTCTTTTTTTCTCAGGGCTGAACAGACCCAGATCGCTTAGCCTTTCTTCATAGGAGAGGTGCTCCAAACCCTTTATCATCTTTGTGGCCCTCCCCTGGATTCTTTCCAAGAGACCCCTGTCTTTTTTGAACTGAGAAGCCTAGAACTGAATACAGTAGTCTAAATGTGGTCTCACCAAGACAGAGTACAGGGAAAGGATAATCTCCCTCAATCTGCTGGCCATGTTTTTTTTAATGCATTCCAGGATACCATTGGTCTTCTTGGCCACCAGGGTACACTTCTGGCTCGTGGCCAACCTGTTGTCCACCAAGACACCCAGGTCTTTCTTCACAGAGCTCCTCTCTAGCAGGTCATCCACTAACCTATACTGATGCATGTGGTTATTCTTCCCCTGGTGCAAGGCTCTACACTGCTCTCCTCCCATCTATCCAGCCAGTGATGACATCATAGAAGGCTATGAGGTTGGTCAAGCATGATTTCTCCTTGGTGAATCCATGTTGACTGCTCCTGATGACCTTCTTCTCTTCCAATTGCTTGGAGATAGCATCCAGAACAAGTTGTTCTGCCACTTTTCCAGGGACAGAGGTGAAGCTGACTGGCCTGTAGTTTTCCAGGTGCTCCTGCTTGCCCTTTTTGAAGACTGGATTGACGCTGGATATCATCCAGTCTTCAGGCACCTTTCTTATGAAAGATAAAATTTAATCAGTAGTATCCATAGTAGTTAAATATTACTCATGTCATTCTGATTTAAAATAATTTCACAGAAATACAGTAATTGCAATTACAGAATTTCACAGAATTACAGTAATTGCAAGTTACGAAGAAATAGCAGCTGCTAACTAGAATAATAGAATCACCAAGGTTGGAAAAGACCTACAAGATCATCCAGTCCAACCATCCACTTATCACCAATAGTTCTCACAAAATTATGTCCCTCAACATGTCTAAACGAAAACAGCTGATTGTAAACTAAGTACATTCTGCTGGTAAACTTATGTTAGGGAAGTAAGTAAGAGAACTTGTATTTTTCTAATGTGCTGATTCAAAAGCCAAAACTCTCAAGGGTGTAGCTGTGAATTTTACTGAATTACTGCAGTGCAGTTCTACAGTGGTCAAACTGAGGAGTTAGTAAGTAGTTTAGCACACACAAATTAAAAAATATATTTAGAACATAACATCTTGTACATCTTTCTACGTAAGTAAAAACTGTCAAAACTGAAGAAATCAGCAGCTGTTATGAAACATTTATTTTGTGAATTGGACCTCTGACAAGACTGTATCCAAAACAAAATCAATCTTCTGTAAGTCTAGAACTTTCATAAATGCCAAACACACTGCATATTTTTGTTTTAGACTAGTCATATACTGACTAATGGAACAAGCATTAAAAATTATAATAAATACCTCTGATCTGATCTCAGGATCTCAAGAGGAGCAATATTTAAAAGGCATCCAACTATTTTTGTTTAATCCAAGATAATTCAGCTGTAAAACTTACCAAATTTTATACAGATGGTTGTTTTTGCTTTGATCAAGTTTACACAGAAATTGAGATTTTTGAAATTCCTAGGAATTGTTAAAACTTTAAATTAAGATTTCACTAAGAGTACAACTTATTGAAAGATATTAAGTTATTCAGAAATAATTGTCATGACTTCCTCACAAAAGTCTGTTTCTACAGAAAATATTTTGCAGGCTTGTTTTTAAGGACTTACGTTTTTCTTACTACAAAATTTCAAACATATCAGCATAGATTAATGAATAAAAAAATACTGAATGAAAGTTAAATTGCATTTGGAAAACATCTTAAAATAAACTTCATGAAGTTCTTAGTCTGTTATATTCATCTGAGCTGTATTGCAGATGGATTATTTATCCTAAAATTGATAAAAATCTCTTCCTTTTTAGTTGTGATTTGACTTGCCTGGAACACATTATGGAAATGAATTACCTAACTCAGTACCTCACAAATGCTGTTTTTTTTTAAAGCAACTACAGGGAAAACTAAACTAAACTAAACTAAAAAACCCAACATTTATTCAGTTTGATTCTGGATGTCCCTGTGCAGTGGAAAAGAGTGTAGAATGGTATCTACTGCTGCCTGGTTATTTAACCTAATGTCTGAATTGTATGGTAAGAGAAAAAAATGGAAACTGATAAATGTGATGCCAGTGAGACAGCAAAGAGAAAAAAAGAAAGAGGAGAAAGAAACCAATTAGCTTTACATCTGTAAAAGATTATTTGGTTTAATCATAATAAGGAAGAGTGGGAAGAAAAATAGATTGAAAACATGGAGAATACGGAAATTTTGCTAAGAAAAACATCCTTCACTGCTCTATGAACTATGTGAGCAATTCGTCTAGTGTACATTTGCCTTCTTAAAAGTCCTTTAATAAATCAGTTACTGTGAAAGCATAAAAAAAGAATCCTAAATAAAAGAATCTTCTCATGAAATACTTGGTGAACAATTATGAAGCAAAAGATGAGAATGAGGACACAGATGTTACTATGTGAAAAGTTACCAGTAAAGACTACAAGAAAAGTATATTAAAAACGATTCGGTTGAACATTGTCGTAAATCATATGGAAAAGGAATTGATAATGAAATAAAATTACTTTATAGACAGTACGTACTTACTGAACATAGTAAAAAACACAAACTTACTCTAAGAAGTTGCTAAAAAATCTTAGGATGCTAAGCATATAATGCTAAATAAAATTAAATACAAGTTAAAATTACTGCAGATGGAGGAACAATTTATATATGTTTAATGAGAAGGTCCTGAATAACTTTCTCTTGTCAGGTAGCAGAAAAATCTACAACTTTTGTTCACTGAGATCAATTATTTGCTGTGAAAATATTAGCTGAGCAGTTAGGCTAGTTAAAAGGAAATAAAGTGTTGGGGACTATTAGGAAAGAAACATAAGACAAAATAGGAAATGTCAGATCCTACTGTTAGACTCTATGGTTTGTTTGCACCCTTAATACTGTTTGTAACTCTAGTCATCTAACTTCACAAAGATTACATGAAAACTAAAAAGCAGTAATAAAAAAGCATCAGTGATTGTGCTACATACTCTGAAGACTAAATCTTATGCTATCTTACTCAAGACTAAATCCTGTCGCTTGGGTTTCTTCTTCATGGGAAAGAAGAATATGGAGTGTTTGCTATCCTGAATCACCTTAAGAAAAGTAATCCTGGGAATCCATTACAAGGGAATTGCCAGGGCACTACTTAGATATATCTAGGGATAATAACTGAAAATAACTGAAGATAGGAAGAAAGCCCCATATTCCATGTGAACAAATTTCTTTTATTATTTTTTTGTTTTGTTTTGTTTTGGCGATGGTGTAGATATGGCTGCTGGAGAGGTTGTAGTAGACATGTAAGACACAAATGTCATGGAAAGGGAGAATGAGATATTAATCCCTTTAATGTGACAATCTTCATTAAAAACATTTGAGCAATAAATTAAAAAGCAGCCAAAAAGAAATACTTCCCTATTTACGTGTTTAATTATGTAATTGACTGTGAAGGATTCTGTGGAGACAAAACCTACATAAAGTACTACTAAATAAATTGAAGTCCCGTTCACAAAGGTCTTCTAAAAATGAACATTGCATGGAGAATCCCTAAAATTGCAACTTTACAAAATCTGTGATGCACAGAGAAGATACCCCAATTAACCTTGTTGCTATTGATGATGTTATGGCAGCATAGCTTCGGAAGCTGAGTTTGGAGGCCGATTCAGATCATTCTTTAAAAATTAGGGATGTTTTTTTAAATAGTGAATTTTAAAAAGTGTCGAAGCTCTTCTTTCCAAATAAAGAACTGGCAATAAGAATTGTTGTACATTGTAGTAGAAAGCATGAGATTATTTTATGGTATTATGAAGAATTTTGGAGAAACTGAAACATAAGGTCTGTTCCTTCCAAATTGGTTAATTTACTAAGCACCAATATCTGTCAGTAAAATCAGTGTAATGTGCAGTATGACAAAGATTTTACAATTTCACTTTTGAATGAAATTTGTCCTTTGGGATTCCACAGTAAGTTAATATATTTCAGCATTTACTTATCAGCTTATTAAGTGTTCAATCAAAAAGAGCAAACTGATGTGACTAATTTTCTGAAGATTTGTATCTTGACCGATTACTCATGATGTAAATACAATGGTTATTTTACATTGTAATATATAAAATTATTTTATTGGAAAATATATGGAGATTACCATTGTACCATCAGTAAGTTTGCAGATGACACCGTTGGGAGCTATCACAGAACCACTGAACAGTAATCACAGAATCACAAGGTTGGAAACGACCCATAAGATCATCTAGTTCAACCATCTTTTCATTACCATTGCTACCACAAACTAAATTGTATCTATTAGCTCCTCATCCAGATGCCTCTTGAACACTGCCAGGCACGGCGACTCCACCACCTCCCCGGGCAGCCATTCCAGTGCCTGACCACTCTCTGAGAGAAAAAGTTTTTCCTCGTGTCTAACCTAAACCTCCTCTAATACAACTTGTGTCCATTTCCCTGGGTCCTGTTTTTTGCCTAGGAGAAGAGGCCAAATACCACCTCATCACAACCTCCCTTCAGGAAGTTGTACAGTGCAATGAGGTCTCCCCTGAGCCTCCTCTTCTACAGACTAAAAAACTCCTCAGCCAGTCCTCATAGGATTTGTGCTCCAGACCCCTCACCAGTTTCATTGCCCTTCTCTGGACACATTCCAGGGCCTCAATGTCTTTTATGTATGAGGAACCCAAAACTGAACACAAAACTCGAGGTGTGGCCTCACCAGTGCTGAGTACAGGGCAATGATCACCTCCCTGCTCCTGCTGGCCACACTATTTCTAATGCAGGCCAGGATGCCGCTAGCCCTCTTGGCCACCTGGGCACACTGTCGGCTCATGTTCAGCCGAGCATCAACCAGCACCCCCAGGTCCCTTTCCTCTTCACAATCATCCAGCCACTCAGCCCCAAGCCTATAGCACTGCATGGGGTTGTTGTGGCCAAAGTGCGGGACCCGACACTTGACCTTGTTGAACCTCATCCCATTCACCTCAGCCCAGTGATCCAGCTTATCCAGATCCCTCTGAAGGGCCTCCCTACCCTCAGGCAGATCAACACCACCTCCCAACTTGGTGTCATCTGCAAACGTACTGAGGGTACACTCAATCCACTCATCTAGGTCATCAATAAAGATATTAAACAGGATGGGCCCCAGTACCACCCCCTGGGGGACAACACTCAAAATGGGTCACCAGCTGGACCATTCACCACTACCCGCTGGGCATACCCTCTAGCCAGTTTCTTACCCAAAGGAGTGTATATCTGTTCAGGCCACAGGCAGCCAGTTTCCCCAGAAGCAGCCTGTGAGAGACCATGTCAAAGACTTGGCTGAAGTCTAGGAAGACTACATCAACAGCCCTTCCCTCATCTACCAGTCTGGTCACCCAGTCATAGAAGGAGATGAGGTTGGTCAAGCATGACCTGCCTTTTGTGAACCCGTGCTGGCTGGGCCTGATCCCCTGGATACCACACACGTGCTGTGTGATCTCCTCAAGATGATTTGCTCCATGACTTCCCCCGGTACCGAGGTCAGGCTGACAGTTCCCCGTATCCTCCTTATGGCCCTTCTTGAAAATGGGAATCACATTGGCAAGCCTCCAATCCTCAAGGACCTCTCCAGTTAATCTGAAGCTCTGATAGATGGCCGAGAGCGGCTTGGTAATCACCCCCACCAGCTCCCTCAGCACCCAAGGATGTAGCCCATCCGATCCCAATTGACTTGTGACAGTCCATATGGAGAAGGAGCTCTCTAACTGCCTTCACCTGAATCGCTGGGAGTATATTCTGAGTAGCATCCCAGACTTCCAGATCAGGGCGTAAAATGCCCAGAGGATAACTGGTCTGGCTATTAAAGGCAGATGTAAAGAAGGCATTGAGGACCTCAGCCTTCTCCTTATCCTCAGTGATCCCATTTCCTGCTGCATGAAGTATAGGATGAAAATTCTCCTCGGTTATTCTTTTACCATTGATGTATTTATAAAAGGATTTTTTATTCTCTTATACTGCAGTGACCAATCTGAGTTCAAGTTGGGCTTTTGCCTTCCTAACTTCCTCCCTGCATACCTTAGCTACTTCCTTGTAATCTCCCCAAGTAGTCTGTCCCCTCTTCCAGAAGACATAGACTCTCTTTTTCTTCCAGACTTTCAACAGTAATTCCTGGTTCATCCACACCGGTCGTCTTCCCCTACGGCTCGCCTTACGGCACTCAGGGACAGCCTGTTCTTGTGCCTTTAAGATTTCCATCTTGAAGAGCGTCCAGGCTTCCTGGACCCCTTTACCCTTTAGAAGTGACTCCCAAGGGACCTGCTCTACAAGCATCCTGAACAGATCAAAGTCCACCCTCTGGAAGTTCAAGAAAGTAGTTTTGCTGGTCACTCTTTTGACTTCTCCAAGAATAGAGGATCTACAATTCCATGGTTGCTCTGCCCAAGACAGTCCCCAACCTTCACTTCTCCCAGCAGTCGTTCTCTGTTAGTGAAGACCAGGTCTAGCAGGGCACCACCCCTGGTAGGCTTTCCTACCAGTTGCATAATGAAGCTATCTTCCACGCAGTCTAGAAACCTCCTGGACTGCTTCCTCTGTGCTGTGTTATATTTCCAACATATATCAGGAAGTTGAAGTCTCCCACGAGAACAAGTGCTGGCGATTGCATGACCTCCACGAGCTGCTCATAGAATGCCTCATACAACTCTTCATCCTGATTAGGCGGTCTATAACAGACCCCCACCAAGATGTCACCCTTACAGGCCTTCCCCCTGATCCTTACCCATAGACACTCCACTCTGTCATTCCCAATCCCAAGCTCTTCAACATCAAAGCAGTCTTTAATATAAAGGGCCACAACACCACCCTTCTTTCCTCGTCTATCCCTTCTGAAGACCTTGTAGCCATCTATCACAGCACTCCAGTGCTGCCAGTCAGGGGAGTGGTCCCACCATGTTTCAGTAAAAGCAACAAGGTCATAATTAGCCTGACTCACAATCACTTCCAACTCTTCTTGCTTGTTGCTCATGCTGCATGCATTGGTATAGATGCACTTCAGTAGTCATCTGCCTCGCCCCCAGCTTAAGCATCTCATGTGTCAATCTGCTTGAGGCCCTTCAGAGGGATCTAGATAAGCTGGATTGCTAGGTTGAGGAGAATGGGATGAGGTTGAACAAGGCCAAGTGCTGGGTCCTGCACTTCAGCCACAATAACCCCATGCAGCGCTATAGACTTGGGGCTGAGTGGCTGGATGATGGTGAAGAATTCTTCTTGTGCTCCAGTGTTTTTCTAATTAGGAATACACCCTCTTGTTTCATATTAAATTAGACTTCCAGAAATGTTGGATGTTCCTGAAAAGATAAATTAGCAACTGGCAAAGGAAAAGAAAAAATGTGGGAGAATAACTCAGGCAAATAACTCAGGCATTTCCAGAACATTATATTTTTCCTATAATGAGCTACTTGTTTTCAAGAATGCTTTTGGAAGATATTTACTGTTTTCAATATGAAAATTTTGTATAAATTAATCCAAATTTTTTTTCAAGTTTTCATGTTTTTGTTGTGTGAAGTTTATTGAGGTGGGTTTTTATTTCTTGTCTTTATTTTTTATTTAGTAGTTGATTTCAGTTAAAATGATTACTAAATGTGAAATACTAACATAAAAGCGCTTTTATTTTTCTTTTTTTAATTCACTCCTCAAACAAAACTGTAACTAAAACATTCTCTAGCAGCAGGATATATGACATGATACAGCACACATATGCTTTGAGATAGCTAATGAAGACAGAAAAAAAACCTCATAGTTTTTGCAAATGGTTATAGTGTGGAGAGTAAGAGAATAATACATTTTTTGTCTATGATCATTCATTTCTCCATGATTCATTAAAGGCATTTTTATTGTTAATGACTACTATACTTATTTTTAATTCAAGTTTGAAGTACAGGAATATGAGAAAAAAATAATAATAATGCTTTGGCTGAAGTTTCAATTCATTCAAAATGTTATCTTAATTACAATATTTATTAACCATTTATGAATCTAAAAGCTTTAAAAAAAAAAAAAAATCAGATATGCCTGTATATTTATGCAGCCTTTGCTCTGTGCTTTATTCCATCACATTTCACAGGCTAAGTCGCATTAGGCTAGGTCAGTGAATGATTATGAGATTACTAGTGAATTTGTAGGTGCTACCACAAAAAAAACTCTCAAACGATATTAAGGATTAAGTATCCTGTTTGATTCCTGAACATTTTGATGGTGTACTATAGGATACAGTATTGTGAATGAACTGTAAAAGCAAGGTCAGAACCACTCAAATTCTTAGAGCTATTATAGACCCAAGAGATTATTTAAAGTGGCTTGTTTTGTTTTGGTTTGGTTTTTTTTCTTTTTCTTTTTTGTGCTAATGGACTTGTTAATCAGAGAAAAGTTCATAATGAGTATGTATGAGTGGAAGGCAGATGAGCTTAAATGGTAAATTCGACACACATTTTAACACTGAGGATGATTACTTCTGAAAACTACTGCAGGAGTGGCAAATTATCCATCTCCAGATGTCTTTGAGATGATGCCTTTGTAAGGAAGCAATCTTCAGTGAAACAAATGTTATTAGGTTCAACAGAAGGGTAACTGAGTTAAAACCGAGAAGGAAACAAAGGCAGTTTCCTTCTGTAATAGGAAACTATCTCACATAATCCCTTTTGCATCCTGTATTCTTGTACTGGCTGTAATAGAACTAACTGTTCCTGCCTTCCGCATTACAATCCGTTCTAGAGCTTCATCCTTTGAAAGCAAAGAATATTTTATTTTATGTTTTCTGAAGAGTCTGTAGTCCTCAATCACAGTTAGTCATGATTTGTCCCTCCATCTCTGAGGAGTTCCCAGAAGATCCTACAGGAGAGTTTGGAGGTTTTTTCCCTCATCTCTTGGTGTGATAGCAACCCCAAGCCTTTCTCTGTCCTGCCTCACTTGACTCTCTTCCCCCATCGGGTCTAGTATAAAATCCCAGACTATTTGCTCTGTCCTAGCAAGCCTCAATGTATATCCTTCCTAACTAGTCTAAAACCCTCTCAGTGAGCCCCGCTAGCTCTTGGGCTAGGATCCATCCTCTTGTTAGAGGAGAAGTAACACCTATCTGCAGCCATTAGACCAGGTGTGAAGTAAATCATCCCATGGTCGAAAAACCCAAAGTTTCTGTGGCAGCACCAGACTTCCAGCGACTTATTCATTATCTGGGTTTTCCTAGCCCACTCTGTGTCCCTTGCCACCCCAGAAGAAATAGAAGAAAATACCATTTGTGCTCTCACTCACTCAACCAATTGCCCTGAAGCCTTTTTTTGATAGTTTGCAGGCTTTTCTGAGCTACCTTATCGCTGCCTGCCTGAACTATCAGTAATGGGTAGTAATCAGAGCAGTGAACCAGATCTGGGACTTTTCTAGTTATGCTCTTGACACAGGCCCCAGGGAGGCAGCACACCTCCCTGTGAGTCAGGTCCAGTCTGCATACAAGGCTTTCTGTTCCCATGAGGAAGGAACTCAGAGACTGCCATTATGTAAGCTGGTATCCTGAGCAAGGAGAGGGAACTGTACTTCTGTGGCCTGCTGCACAAGCTACCGCATCTAATGCTGCAGTACACTGTGGATGCTCCACACACTACCTTCTCCTTACTGCACCTTGACATGCCATGGCTGTCCTGAAAGCTTTTTCTAAGGCAGGGGGTGTGGATGCAGTTCTCTTGTCCTTGCAGTATGCACACTGCATCAGCCACTCTTACGAGAGCTGCCAGGCTGCCAGGGTTCCCCTGGTAAAGGAACTGGCCAAAACCCCCTGTACCTCATGATCAGTTTTGCAATTCTAGCTGGGATAGCTCCAAAGCAGCTAACCTGGGCAATCAAAGATCTTACAAATATGCAGCTGAGAGGCTGGTGTAGATGAAAGAATTTATTATTATTATTATTGGGGTATTTTTTGTTGTTGTTTTTGTTTTTTTGTTGTTGTTGTTTGTTTGTTTGTTTGGCTGGTTTTTTACCATGGAGTAGTTTACTTGGCACCTGGCCTGATGGCTACTGATGAGTCTCCCCTGTCTCAAAGAAGGAAGTAGATCCCAGCCCTGGAGCTGGCAGGTTTTGTTGAGAGGCCTTTAGCCTAGATGTGAAGGAGAAGGGGATAAAACCAGGCCCCTGGGAGATGAGCCTAGGGGGACTGGGTGTGAGGCAGAGGACTCAGCTGAAGTACATTTATGCCAATACATACAGCATGGGCAATAAACAGAAGGAGCTGGAAGCCTCTGTGTGATGGACAAACTGTGACTTAGCTGTCATTACAGAAGTGTGGTGGGATTACTCCCAGAACTGGAGTGCTGCATTGTATTGCTATAAGTTCCTCAAAAGGGACGGGCAAGGACAGAGGGCTGGTGGCATGGCTTTCTATTTGAGAATGTTTTGATGTTGTTGACCTTGAGGCTGGGAATTACAAAGTTGAGTCTCTGTGGGTAAGAATCGTGGGGAGAGCCAATAAGGTGGACATCCCTGTGGGGGTCTGTTATAGATAGTCTTACCAGGATGAAGAGACAGATGAAGCATTCTACAAACAGCTGGCAGAAGTTGTGCAATTGCCAGCCTTTGTTCTCATGGGGTGTCATCTGTGGATCTGCACCTCTGGAAAAGGGAAACAGGGGACCCCAAAATAATTGAAAACAGCTGCAATGATCTGAGGTGGAACAAACTAATTTACTAAATATAGTATCAGCAAAATATAATGAGAGAGTGTGTGTCTGAATGGTGGATAGGCCTCACCACAACGCTGAGGTGAGAAGTGCAGTCCAGTTGAGCAGATGAAGAAAAGCAGACAGAGAAGCGCAGGCGAAGAAGAGACCATCAGGTGACCTTGCCAGGAGTTATACCTCCTCACTGACTGCAAAGCCTTCCTGATGTAGCTGGTAAGAGAGCATACCAGGGGAAGTGCCCTGCTAGACCTGCTGTTTACAAACAGAGAAGGAGTGGTAGAGAAGTGAAGGTCAGGAGCTGTCTTAGACAGAAGGGTCATGAAATGGTAGAGTTCTCAATCTTTGTTGAAGTCAGGAGTGGGCCAGCAAAACTGTTACCCTGGACTTCCAGAGGGTGGACTTTGAACTGTTTAGGATGCTGGTATGAGAGTTCCTTGGGATTCAGTCCTGAAAGGAAAGGGGGTCCAGGAAAGCTGATTGCTCCTCAAGAAAAAGGTGCAAGAGCTGGCTGTCTCCCTGGAAGACGAGCAAGTGGGGAAGAAAACCAGCGTGGATAAACAGGGAGCTTTTCCTGAGGTTCCTGGAGAAAAATAGAATCTTCTTCCTGTGAAAGAAGGGACAAGAAACTTGAGGAAGGTACAAAGAAGTTAGGATGTACATGGAGAAAATTAGAAAGGCAAAAGCCCTGCTTGAACTCGACTTGGCTGTTGGGGATAAAAGAGAATAAAAAGGTTTTTTTACAAATATGTTAATAGTAAAGAGAGTAAGACTAAGAAGAATTTCTGTCCCTCACTGGATGCAGCAGGGAATGTGCTCACTGAGGATAAGGAAAAGGTTGAGGTTCTCAATGCTTTCTTTAAGTCAGACCAGTTATCCCTGGGGTACCCTAACTCCTGACCTGGAGTTCTTGCATAGAGAGGAAAATAAACCTCCCATGATTCAGATGGAAACTGTTAGAGACCTACTAGTCCACCTAGACTGCCACAAGTCCATGGAGCTGGATGGGATCCACCCAAGGGTGCTGAGGGAGCTGGTGGAGGCAATAGCCAAGCCACTTCCCATCATCTATCAACGTTCCTGGTCAACCAGAGAGGACCCAGAGGATTGGAGGCTTGCGAAGGTGTCTCCATCTATAAGATGTGTCGTAAAGAGGATCTGGAGAACTACTGGCCTGTCAGCCTGACCTTGGTGCCAGGAAAGGTTACGGAGCAGGTAACCTTGAGGAAAGTCACACAGCAAGTGCAGAACAACTGGGGAATTGGGCCCAGCCAGCATGGGTTCATGAAAGGCAGTTCCTGCTTGACCTATGATTGAGTGACTTGCCTGGTGGATGAGGGGAAGGCTGTTGATGTAGTCTGCCTAGACTTCAGCAAAGCCTTTGACACTGTCTCCCAAAGTATTCTTCCAGTATTCTCCTGGAGAAGCTAGCAGCCCGTGGCTTGAACAAATAAGCTCTTTGCTAGGTAAAGAACTGGCTGGACAGCTGGGCCGAGAGTGGTGCTGAATGGAGTCTCATCTACCTGTTGACAGGTCACAAGTGGTGTTCCCCAGTGGGCAGTATTGGAGTCTGTCCTGTCTGTCCTGTCAAATGTCTCTATTGATGACCTGAATGATGGGATTGAGTGCACTGCCAGTATGTCTGCAGATAATACAAAGTTGGCAGGAAGTGTCCATCTTCCTGGAGCCCTACAGAAGGATCTGGACAGGCTGGGTAGCTGAGCTGAGGCCATTGGGATGAAGTTCAACAAGACCAAGTGCCAGGTCCTGCACTTTGACCACAACCCAGGCTTGGGACAGAGTAGCTGGAAGACTGTGTAGAGGAAGAGGACAGTGTTGATTGATGTTAGGCTAAACATGAGCAAGCAGTGTGCCTAGGTGGCCAAGAAGGCCAATGGTATCCTGTCTTGTATCAGAAATAGTATAGCAGGAGCGGGGAGGTGATAATTCCTCTGTACTCAGCCCTAGTGAGACCGAACCTTGAGTACTGTGTCCAGTTTTGGGTCCCTCACTACAAGAAAAACAGTGAAGCCCTGGAGCATGTTAAGAGAGGAGCAACGAAGCTGGTGAGGGGTCTGGAGCACAAGTCTTATGGGGAGCGGCTGAGGGACCTGGGGTTGTTTAGTCTGGTGAAGAGGAGGTCCAGAGGAAACCTTATTGTTCTCTATAACTTCCTGAAGGGAGGTTGTGGTGAGGTGGGAGTCAGACTCTTCTCCCATGTAACTAGCGATAAGACTAGAGAGAGTGGCCTAAAGTTATGCCAGGGGAGATTAAGGTTGGACATTAGGAAATACTTCTCTAGGAGAGTAGTCAGATGCTAGAATGGGCTGCCCAAGGAGGTGGTGGAGTCACTGTCCCTGGAAGTGTTCAAGAAACATTTAGATATTGCACTGAGGGACATGGTTTAGTGGGTGATAAGAGGACGGTTGGACTGGATCATCTTGGAGGTCTTTTCCAACCTTTGTGATTCTATGATTTTACTGGAAGAAATATGGCTTGTTGGATTACACAGGGAAGGTAGAGTTCTCTCTTAGTTGAGATCCATCATTTAGCTAGTGAACCAGACCATAGCGATATTGAGAGTACTACTTCTTAATAAGAGTTCAGGAACTTTAAAAGGACATTCACCTTAGTAAAGAATATACATGATAGTACAGTCTTAGGAAAAGAAGATAGTTCTTAGTTCCTGGGAAGGGAAAACCCCAGACTTGTACTGGGGGTATTAGGCAGGGCTCCTCCAAAAAGGCAACAAGGCCACTAGCTAAGTTGAAGTGCCTCTATACCAATGCGTGCAGCACTGGTAAGCGTGGGAAATAAACAGAAGGAGTGTCGTGGTTTTGTTTTTCAGTATTCCACATCATAACAGCATGTAGTGCACAGGGAGTTAAAGTGTTAATGCTCCAATTCCGGGTACCTATACTCCTATACATTAATGGAAGTCATGGGATCTAGGCCTTCCAGGTGGGGTGGTCTCTTACCGCCTTCCAGTGGGTGCTGGAGGGTTCCAAGCCTTTTCAGGTTTGACTTGGTCTCAGGAACACTCTCCTATATTATTTGATTTATTAGTCTCAATTTCAATTAGATTGTATTATATTGTGTTATCTTGCATTCTGATATCATAGTTAGTAAAATAAGTTTTCCTCAATAGATCGTTGCTGCTAGTTTTTTTTTGTTGTTGTTGTTTTGGTTTTTGTTTGTTTTGTTTTTTTTTTTGTTTTGTTTTTTCCTTCATTGAACCCAGCTCCCATCTCCCTACCCCTTTTCTCTTTCCCTTCTCATTTTTGGGGTTGGGGGGGGAGGCGGGCAGGGGCCTACTGCCCCCCTGCCATGGGCATAGATTGACCTAATTAACTCTGTGACAAGGAGCTAGAAACTGTGGTGCAATAGGGAAAGTATGACTTAATTGCTATCACGGAAACATGATGGGATAAATCCCACGATTGGAATACCCTGATTGAGGAGTACAGGCTTTTCAGAAGGGATAGACAGGGTAGAGGGAGTGGGGGAGTTGCCCTCTATGTTAGGAAGTGGATAGATCGCAAAGAGCTGTGTCTGAGGAACAGCCAACCATCAGGTCAAGAGCTTGTGGGTAAAAATCAAGGATCAGTCCAGTAAAGAGCATCTAGTGTTTGGGGTCTGCTACAGGCCACCGGATCAGGAGGAGCCTGTTGACAAGGCCTTCTTGCTTCAGCTGCAGGAAGTGTTGCACTTGCGGCTCTTGTCCTCATGGGGGATTTCAACCACTCAGATATAATAGTGGCATGGCAGGCAGCAGAAAATCCAGGAGATTCCTGTCTGTCTGAGTCTGTTGAGGACAACTTCCTGGTCCAGATAATAGATGGACCATCCCAAGGTGAAGCCTTACTCGACCTGGTGCTCACCAATGCAGAGAAGAGTGTTAGAGAGGTTAAGATTGGAGGCAGCCTGGGCTGCAGTGACCATGCCTTGGTGATTTGTGATTCTTGAGTTTGTGATCTTGAACAATGTGGGCCTGGCAAAAAGCAGAGCAAGGACCCTGTGATTCAGGAGAACAGACTTCTGGCTGCTCAAGGAACTGCTGGGTGGGATCCCCTGAGAAACTGTCCTTAAGGGCATGGGCACAGAACAGAGCTGGTAGCTCCTTAAGGACAGCCTTCTGAGAGCACAATGCTCTCCATCCCGCAGCAGAAGAAGTTGAGCTGGGGACGTAGGTGACCATAATGGCTGTGCAATGACATGCAGCATAAACTGAGGGAAAAACGGAAATGGAAGCAGGGTTGTATAGCCTGGAAAGAATACAGGGACATTGTTTTGATAGAACAGCAACCCACTGAAATATACTTTTCCACTCAAAATAAAATGGTATTAGAGAAATTAAAATGTGATGTAGAAGTTTTTCACAGTCAAAAGTCAATTTAAGGAATGCTAAATACTTAAAGGAGGGAGGTTGTTTGTTTTAACTCTGAAGATCAAGAAATCAGTTTTATATATGTAAAATATGCATAAATATGTCATATAAGTGCACATATATTTATACACACATATGACTGCTCGTGAAAACTTTTAAAGGCAACAGTTTACTTAGCCATGACTCACATGAAACTACTGGAAATTCAAATGTTCAGAAGAAAAGATTTGGGCCTAGCAAGCTCATGTTTTGTCTGGAAACTGTTGGATGTTGCTTTTGTTCAATGGTGAATCAGTACAGAGGCTGGAATAAGATCTTCTTAAATATATCTCCAAAAGAAAACACAATTTAAAATTATAAGAAATCTTAATCAAAATAATAATATAATTATTCAATATCCCTGCTCTGAAAGTTATTCAAAATTAATTAAGTTCTGTGGGTTCATAAAATGTATTCTACCATTATAATGCATTTCAATAATATTAGGACTTTGGATTAATACGCCATTGCAAAGTTTCATGTTGGTTTCTAATAATATGTTGAGTTATATTTTCTTTATAATGGGATTTAATGTCAGTTTAACCAGCCTTAATTAAATTTTGCTTTATAAATCATTTTATTGAGAAGTGCAGTGAAATTTTCTAAGTTTTATGGCTTTTTAATTAAAATGAATTAAGCAACTCATAGGAAGTGCCTATAAACTGTTTCCCTTACATTTCTAGGCTACTGTACAAGATTCTAAGCACACAATTTAAACTTACTTTGTTCAGAGTCAGTGGACAAAAACAAAGGCCAGAAAAATATAAATTACCTTTTGGCATTTACTCAAGCAATTTAAAAATAGGTCCTGACAAAACTACATTCAATTATTTTTCTGTTTCTATGTGAGCATCTGTGGGATCTACCTGCAAAGGACCAATAGAAAGCACCTTCTTTTAAATATATAGAACTGCTCTATCCATTATAACTAAATTCTGATATTTTTATTACAATTTTACCATACAATCTTACTTTCATTTTATATGTTTATATATTAATTACAAATACAGTTGTTAATAATCTCTGGGTTTTTTTCTTATCATCTGTAAGAAAGATGGATATTAACTAATCCTATGTATATATTAACTTTAACAACTACTTTTATTTTCTTCCAGTGTTGTTATTAAATCTGTGATGCTTTCCTCTTCTCAGGAGAATATAATTGAAGTTATAAGAAATCAAGAATTTTTACTTCTACCAGCTGAAGAACTCCATAAACTTCTTGCTAGCGATGATGTGAATGTTCCTGATGAAGAAACCATTTTCCATGCTTTAATGATGTGGGTGAAGTATGATATGCAGAGGAGATGCAGTGACCTAAGTATGCTGCTCGCATATATAAGACTACCACTGCTTCCACCTCAGGTAATTTTATTTTAATAAGAATATAATAACTGTTATCATGAAAACTGCAGCAAGAAAAAGATAAAAAGATTTTAAAAAAGGATAAAAAAGAGGGGGTCATCTCTGGTGTTTTCCTGTCCAGCTGCTATGCATGCTGTGGTCTTACTGTCTAGGAAGCATCTGGACATCTGCTTGCTGATGAGAATATTTGAATGAATTCCTCTTTCTGCTTTACCAACACACACAGCTTTTGTTTTTCCTATGAGACTGTCATATCAATATAATGAGCCTTCTCACCTTCCTTCTATTTTATCTCCATCCCATGAGAGTAATGAGAACAAGTGTATTTGTTTGGCTACTGACTAGAGTCCCATCACAGCCCTTCTTGGAAACCTACAGTAGGAATAAAAATAATAATAATAAAAAAACCTTCTGCTGGCTAATCTTAGTTTGCAGCATGCTAATGCTGAGCAATGGGGCTGTTCTGAGCCTTTCTCCATATCTATTAAAAAAAAATAATAATAATAATTTTTTAAAAAATGCTATAAGCATTAAACTGCTGCAAGAGGTTGTGCAGAGATATTGTAAAAGCTTTTGAAATTCATATTTTTGAAATTCATAGACAAAGAAGTATATGGATTCTGAGATCTTCTGATTGCACTGAGTGGACCCCCATAGAACAATCAGTACTAAAGTTTTGATGCCCTTTCTGTGGATGTTGGCAATACAGCATGTAATAACCAACTTGAAATAGAGAATTAAGAGTGTGGGATGTATTTCCTCAGATATACTAAAATGGATTTCCTTTCATATAATTATATTTCTATTAATAGGGAATATGTTTGGTTAGATGTTTTAATCAACCATATCTTTCTGGACTCTCTGTAGACATAGGATGCATCTCACTTGCTCAGATTAGTGTAGAATTAAGAGAGAATGTTTAAATACAGTGTAGTGATAGCCTCCAGGTTCCCATGCAATTCCACGGATGCTTCTTAATGTTTTCTCTACAGCTGTCCTGGTATTTGATACGCATCAATGGAAAGCTTAGGCATAGCATATGATTCTCTGACATGCCCAAGTATTTATTCTGTTTCAGTTAATGTTTGAAGAATATGGGAAGAAAGATGAATGTATATTGGAGTAGCCCTTCATAACGTAACTAAATACTGTTCAGTGTAAACAAAAACATTCATAGACACCCTGAGAAATATAAGGGAAAGAGCAGAAAAGAATGCTAGGAAGGAGATGACTAAAACAAGAACTGTTGTAATTCATGATGCTAAGATTTACAGGCAGTGTTTCAGAGAGAGTTTATGAATTTTTCTTTGTTTCTCAGCAACCACCTAAGCCAGCTCCTTCAGAACCCTGGGATGCACGTTATCTGGCCCCACACACTTGTAACATTCAGTCTCATGAGGTGGTCTCGGACTTGCTCTGCCCTTAGTAGTGGGGGAGATTTACCATCCCAGTCCCCACCTGGAGGTTTAGGGATGCCAGCTCAGGGATGTGAAAAATCTGAAAAATACTAGGATTCTGGCCGCCAGTGCAGACTGAGACAAGGAACTCATTCAGTACCTCAGCCTTCTCTTCATCCTTTGAAGCCAGTTCTCCTTTTACACTTACCAAAGGAGGTACACTCGCTTTGGCCTACCTGTTCTGGCCAATGCACCTGTACAGTGTCTTCCTATTGTTTTTCACGCCTCTCACCAAGTTCAGTTCTGCCTGCGCCTTGGCTTTCCTGATGTCATGTCTGCAAGTCCAGACGGCACCCCTGTATTCTTCCCAGGTGACACGCTCTTGCTTCCAGAGCTTGTATGCACCTTTCTTCACCCTCAGCATTCCGAGCAGGTCCTTGCCAAGCCATTCCAGTTTCCTATCTCCTCTGCCCACTTTCTTATTCAGAGGGATGGAGAGCTCTTGTGCTTTCAGGAAGGCATCCTTGAAGAGTAGCCAGCTCTCCCCAATATTTTTGTTTTCAACTGCTTAAAGTTCGCTCTTCCAAAGTTCAGGGTCCTAACGCCACTCTTTGCCAGGCCCACATCCTTGGGCTTGGTCACTGCAGCCCAGGCTGCCTCCAACTTTAATGCCTTTAATGATCTCCAACCTGGTGAGCAGCAGGTTCAGCAGCACTTCACCGCTGATTGGTCAGTCCAACACCTGGACTAGAAAGTCATCATCAGTACATTCCAGGAGCCTCCTGGACCTCTTGCAGCTCATGGTGTGGTATTTCCAACAGATATCCGGATGGTTGAAGTCCCCCACCAGGACGCCTCCCGCATCTGAAGCAAGAAAGCCTCATCCACAGTCTCCCCTTGATCAGGTGGCTTATAGTATACCCCTATCACCAGTTGGCCTTTGTTAGTCCCATCTCTAATTCTAGAGGCTCTCAACCTGTTCCTGCTTCTCATAGGGAGCTCCTCACGGCCTATCCACTCTGACACAGAGTGCAACTCACCCACCCTTCCTACCTCGGCTATCCCTTCTAAAGAGCTGATATCCCTCAATGGTGGTATTCTAGTTATGGGAGTCATCCCACCATGTTTCCGTGATAGCAACAAGGTCATAACTTTCCAAGCACATTACGGTTTCCAACTTGTCCTGCTTATTTCCCAGGCTGTGTGCATCGGTATAAAGGCACTTCAGCTGGACTTTCCGTCTCACCGCCTTCATAGAGGATCTAGGATCCCCTAGAACAGCAGCATCCCCAGTATCCCCCCGCCCCAGTCCATCTCTTTGTACTCCACCATCTTCGCCCATCAAGTTTGGTACAAGCCCTTGAATGACCCTGTCAACCCTAGTGGCCCTGTTTTGTCTCCTTCTGCCTTCGTACTTAGTCTAAAGACCTTTCCATGAGTCCCACCAGTTCCTTGGCTAAGATCCTCATACCCCTCAGAGACAGGCTACTTCTGTCGGTCTCCACAATTTTTGTGGCAGTAGCCTTCTGCCAGGGTGCAGCCATTGCAAACAAGCAGGCACATTAACACTACTAGATAGCTGTCACGGAGTTAACTAGATCAATCTCTGCCCATGACAGGGGGGCAGTAGGCCCCTGACCTCCACCCCCCACCCCAGCCCCACAAAACGGGAAGGAAGGAAGGGAGAAAAAAAACAGCGGCAACAACCTATGGAGGAAAACTTATTTTACTAACTATGATATCAGAATGCAAGATAACACAATATAATACAATCTAATTGAAATTGAAACTAATAAGATAGAAGAGAGGGAGTTCCTGAGACCGAGTCAAAACTGAAAAGCTTGGAACGACTGGGTAAGCACCCTTCAGCACCCACAGCCAGACAGTAAGAGACTGCCCCACCCAGAAGGGCCAGATCCCATGACTTCCGTTAATGTATAGGGATAGGTACCTGGAATTGGAGCATTAACACTTTAAGTCCCAGTGCACTACATGATGTTATGATACGGAATACTGAAAACCAAAAATAAATAAATAAATAAATAAATAAAACTGCGGGAGCGGGAATGTGGAATCTTACAGATAACTCCACGCGAGATAGCAACTGAGTCCAACATTTAATGGTAAAGCAACAGATTATATAGCTTTTAAGTGCACTTCTTGCGTTCTCATTGGCTATTGCTCATCTCCGTCAACCTGTAACCATGACAACGCGAAGTTCCCCACCAGGCCTACTTCCCACAACGGCTTTCTCATACAGCACAACTTGCAACTAGTTGTTTACTGAAATTCTTTTAAACGTTATCGTGTCCTTAATACTCTGAACATGGCCTTGTTTTTCAGGCCAGTCCTCAACAGAAAACCATGACAATAGCCTTAACGAGGTGTGACTGATCAGCCCCGCCCTGCTGCCGGCAGTGCTGGCTCGGCCCTCGCCCTGTTGCCGGGTCGTTAACAGGAGCCGTCGCACTTACTACTCACCTGAGAGTGATAACAACCGTCCTTGCTGTGTGGTCCCATGTATGGCTGGCTTACAGTTTCTCCTCGTTGAAACAGCCCAGGTGATTCTCACACCCCGATTCCTTCTCTTTGTTCGTGAGGCTTTTTCTAGGCGAGGGGGTAGATGCAGAGCCGTTGCCCTGGCAACGCCCCCGCCGCGTCAGCTGCTCTCGCGAGAACTGCCCGGCTGAGAGCTGCCTGGCCGCTCTGTTGTCTTGCGGATCCCTGAGTGAGGGAACCGACTGAAACCCCTCCGTACCTCGCGGTCAGTCGCTGCGGTTCTGGCTGGAGCAGCTCCGAAGCAGCGAACCTCGGCGATCAAGGGCTTCTTCCAGCTTTGCGCCCGTTTAAATCTCCCGCCGTTGCCCTGGCAACGCCCTGCCGCGTCAGCCGCTCTGGCGAGAGCTTCAGGATCTAATGTGGGCATCTTAATTAGATTTCTTGCCCAGAAACAAAAAAAAAATCCTCATCTTCTAATATGAAGTACTTAAATATCCTGTAAATTTTCTGGAGAGAAGGTTAACTGATCCACCTTCCATAAATCTGTGATTCACAGAATACCCGGGTTGGAAGGGACCTCAAGGATCATGTAGTTCCAACCCCCCTGCCTAGCAGGGCCACCAAACATACACATTCAGATCAGGTTGCCCAGGACCCCGTCCAACCTGGCCTTGAACACGAACAAGGACGGGGCATCCACAACCTCCCTGGGCAGCCCGTTCCAGGGCCTAACCACTCTCCTTGTAAAGAACTTCCCCCTAACATCCAACCTAAATTCTGTCCTTATTTATAGAGATACTTTATGGGAACCTGTAGAAAACGCTAAACATTTGAATTACCTCTGATGCTTATATGACATCTGATGATATATGATTTTTAGTGTATCTTAATTTGCATATTACGCTCAAGTAGAAGGCTTGTAAATCCTTGAAGAAGCTTTTTTAATTCCTCGTGCAGCTCAGTTGTCGCGTGACAAAAAAGTATTTCTGTCTCCTGATAAAAAGCACAGTTAACAGTTAGCCATCAGTATGTTGAGATTCATCTGGTTCAAAACTTTTCAACGCCTTTTGGGATTGATAAAGAAATTGCAGGAGTCTTTACTTAACAAAAATGGAGGGCATCACTGTGTATCAATCATTACTCCTTTTTTCATTTCCTTAAACACCTCTAGCATTGCCAAAGTTCAGCTGACACATGTTCACATAAGACTAGCAGTGGCTTTTTTTTTTATGTATTTTTTTTTAGAGTGGTTTTCATCTACTGGTCTGTTGTGAATGCTGGATATTAGTGTATATTCTGTTGTTCTCTACAGAATTCTGTGAATTCTTTCAATCGTTTCTAAATAAAATTGATGTCAGGAGATTATAACTTCTATCTGAACTGACTTAATGTGTTATTTAGTTTTATATTCAATTATACCAGTAGGTTTCTCCACATCAGCTAGTTTCCTAACCTCCCACTTTAAGCAATCAAGACTAAGTGCAGCTCCCAGCACACAGAAATAAACTTATGTGTAAATTTGAGATATGCTGTTATCGTGTTGCCCAGTTCCCTGCAGATTTTCTGGAAGGATTCCTTTGTAAATTCAGTGCTATATTTAATGGCCATGTGTTGATTCCTAGACACCATATGGCATCTCAAATGGTGCTAAATACTTGATTTTTTTTTTCTTTTTTTTTTTTTTTTTCTGTATTTCATTTACCCTTTTTATGAGATAGGGATTTCAATGCTGAGTTGTATCAGAAAAATATAAACTTGAGAATGTGAGAAAGATTGAGAATAATTTAAAGTCATTTTTATGTAACTTAAGTAAAAATAAGTATATTTAAAAATGAGTAACTTCTCAGACCACAAAAGAGGAAGTTTCAGACAAGCTGTATGGATAATCTCCATATTCCTCTATTAGCTTAGCACTGTAGGAGCGATTGTCAACTTTATAACACCTAGTACAGGGATAACATGTCCTAATTTATCTATGTTTTGTTTATAGATCTTGATATTTTGTTGTAAAAGTAACTTTTTTTTTTTTTTTTTTTAATTAAGAGTACATGATCCCAAGGGATCCCATTTGTTCTTTTTGTGTGTGTATGTTTAGTCATCCTCTTTGGAATCATTTTTATATTTCCTTTTGATAAATTTAAACTAATTTGGATGCTAGGAAATTATGATTTTCATTTGAAAATATTAACATGTGCAGTGAAAGCTGTACAAGTAAGTACAAGAGCAATGGATCAAATAGTAGTGGTGTACCTCATCCCATTGTCCAGTTTAGACTCAGATTTACAGCTTTTTTTTGTTTGTTTGGTTGGTTTGGTTGGTTTGTTTTTCTTTTTTTCTTTTTTGTTTTATTGTACAAATAGACTGCATTAGAATAACTTGCATGGATCTCAGCAATGAAAAGCAGGCACAGCTTCCAGCAAAGATTCACTGTCAATTTAGGCATCTACTTAATCTGCCAAGACTTGCCAAAGTACTTAACACCCATCTGTGTAGTAATTTTAAAGAAAATGAATGGCAGCTAAGTACTTTTAAAAATCTATTAGTGTGTTTTATGTTTCCAAGCGGAGTTGCATATTTATGACCACTTCTTTGAAATCTCATTTTGAGTACATTCTTAGACATTTATTTCTCTTAGACCATCCTCTATTTTCATCTAGGAGTATGCATGTAATGATTACAGTGCTATTCAACCCTTGCTGTGTATAACGATCACTGTTATTTTACTCTCTACTAATTTTTTTTCCTCATGAGTAGCAATAGCAGCAAAAATCCAGTAGCACTATATTTTTAAGTGATTTTGTGGAGTTTATAATGTGCCAGACTCTATTTTGTCCTAATGAAGGCATCAAAGAAATTGGAGTTTTATCACAAAATTAATTAAAAAAAAAAAAAAAAAAGTTTATGCAGACTTCAAGTCTTATTTTCTAGTCACTTCACCAGCTCTGTTGACCATCTCTGCACGTTGTGGAGCAACTCAATATCCTTCATATAATGAGGGGACCAAAACTGAATACAGTACTTCAGTTGTGGCCAGACCATTGTAACAGTATATTGCCTTCTTTGTGGTAAGTGCACACTGTTAGCCCGTCTTCAACTTAGTGCTCACAAGGGCTGCCAGGGGCCCTTCTGCCAGGCTGCTTTCCAGCTGGATTGCCTCCAGCAGGAGCTAGTGTCTGAGGTTGTTTCTTTCCAAGTGCAGGACTCGGCTCTTCATGATGAACTTCACAAGACTCTAAGAGGCCATGTTTCCAACCGGTCACTATCTCTCTGGATGGCAACATCGATGTCTGGTATGTCATCCACTTCCCCAGTTTTGTATCATCAGCAAACTTGCTGAAGGTATACTGTGCCAAATCATCTATATCAGAAACAATTTCTGTGAATTAGTGTAGAGGTACCTAAGCTAGCTTATCAGGACAGTAGCAGTGTGAGAGTGTACTCTAAGAAAAACTAAATTATTCCTCCCTAAGTCAATTTCTGCCGTTAGCTAATGTTGTAGATCATATCTTTAAAGATGGTGCAGACATAATTCTTTGAAAGCAATGAAATCAAGAATCAATCCTTATTTTCAGCAATAGGTAACAGCTAGTAGTTTTCAAAGCAGAAATCAATGTTATTCTTGATGTCAGTTGAAAACCATTACTTACAGAATCATAGAATCATAGAATTGGTCAGGTTGGAAAAGACTTCAAAGATCATCAAGTCCAACCACGACCTAACCATACAATGCTAACAGCCCTCTGCTAATTCATGTCCCTGAGCACCACATCTAAATGGATTTTAAACACATTCAGGGATGGTGACTCAACCACCACCCTGGGGAGCCTATTCCAGTGCTTAACAACCCTTTCTGTAAAGAAGTTTTTCCTGATATACAACCTAAACTTACCCTGGTACAACTTAAGGCCATTTCCCCTCATCCTGTCACCTCTCACCAGTGAGAAGAGACCAACCCCACTCTCGCTGTAAGCGCCTTTCAGGTATTGGAAGAAAGCATTAAGGTCTCCCCTCAGCCTCCTTTTCTTCAGATTAAACAGCCCCAGTTCCTTCAGTTGCTCCTCGTAGGGCATATTCTCCAGTCGCTTCACAAGCCTTGTTGCCCTTCTTTGGATCTGCTCCAGCACCTCAATGTCCTTTCTGTACTCAGGTGCCCAAAACTGAATACAGTACTCGATGTGAGGCCTCAACAATGTCGAATACAGGGGCAGGATGACTTCCCTAGTCCTGCTCTCCACACCATTCCTGATACAAGCCAGGATGCCATTGGCCTTCTTGGCCACCTGGGCACACTGCTGGCTCATATTGAGCAGAATGTCCTTCAGTACACCAAGGTTCCTTTCCATTCAGGCAGCTTTTCAGCCACTTCTCCCCAGGACTGTTGGGTTGCCTGGCATTGCTGTGACCAAAATGCAGGACCTGACACTTGGCCCTATTGAAACTCATACAGTTAACTTGGCCCATTGATCCAGTCCCTCCAGGTCCCCTCTGTACTGCCTTTCTCTCCTCAGGCAGATCAACACTCCCTCCCAACTTGATGTCATCTGCACACCTCCTGAGGGTGCACTCAATCCCCTCATCAAGATCATTAATAAAGATTTTAAATAGAAGCGGTCCCAGTACTAAGCCCTGGGAGACACCACATGTGACCAGCCACCAACTGGATTTACCTCCATTGACCGTAATTCTTTGATCCAGGCCATCCAGACAGTACCCAGCGGAGCGTATGCCCATCCAAACTGTGGGCAGCCAGCTTCTCCATGAAGGTGTTGTGGGGGGCAGTATCAAAGGCCTTACTGAAGTCCAGGTAGACCACATCGACAGCCTTACCTTCATCCACTAAGCAGGTCACCTTGTCATAGAATAAAACCAGGTTTGTCAGACAGGATCTGCCATTTGTAAACCCATGCTGACTGGTTGTGATCCCCTCATTGACCTTTTACTGGTCCATGATGCCTCCCAAGATTATCTGTTTCAAGTTCCATCTGTTCCATTTCCCCAGCACCGAGGTGAGACTGATAGGTCTGCAGTTACCAGGATCATCTTTCTGGCCCTTTTTGAAGATGGGCATCACATTTGCCAGTCTCCAGTCTGCTGGGACATTTTTAGTTAGCCAGGACTGCTGAAGAATGATGGGCTGGCTTGGCAACCATACCCGCTAACTCTCAGCACTCTAGGGTGCAGTCCATGCAGCTCCATGAACTTATGAGCATCCAGCTTTCGGAGCAGGTCCAAAGCCATCTCATTGTGGATTACGCAAGGCCTATTCTGTTCCCCATCCCAATCTACCAGCACAGGGGGCTGTGTTCCCAGGGAGTAACAAGTCTTACTATTGAAGACTGAGGCAAAGAAGGCATTAAGTCCCTCAGCCTTTTCCTGTTCCTTGGTCTCCAAGTTGCCCTTGGCATCCAACAAGGGATCGAGATTCTCCCTAGAACCTCCTCTTGCTGTTGATGTATTTATAGAAATATTTATTCCTTTACCTTAGTGGCCAAGTTCAGTTCTAGCTGGAGTTTAGCTTTTCTGAAGGGCTTTTTCTCCCTTCATAGCTTCACCTGTAATCATCATAAGTAGCTTTCCCACTCTTCCAGAGACCATAAACTTTCCTTTTGCTCTTGAGATCCAGTCAGAGATCTCTGTTCAGCTAGTCCAGCCTCCTTGCCCGTCAGCTCATTTTCCGTGACTTGGGGATGGTCAGCTCCTGTACCTTTAAAATTACTTCCTTAAAGTATTCCAGCCATTCTGGGCTTCCATGCTCTCCAAAACTACCTCCCAAGGGACCTTCTCAACCATGGTCCTAAACAGGTTAAAGTCTGCCCTTCCAAAGTCCAAGGTGGTCTCTGGTTCAGCAAGCATTGAGAAATATAGCATCTCATGATCACTGTGCCCCAGACCGCCTCCAACCTTTACATCCCCTATAAGACCTTCTCTGTTAGCAAACAGCAGATCCAGGATTTTGATTCCCTCGTTGGCTCCCTCACCAGCTGTGTCAGGAAGTTATCTCCTACACGTTCTAAGAACCACTTGGAGTGTTCGCTATCTGGTGTATTATAAATCCAGCAGGTGTCTGTAAAGTTCAAGTCCCCCACAAGAACAATGGGGAGAGACTTCGAGATCTCCTTCAACTGTCTCTAAAGTGTCTTGTCCACCTCTTTATCCTGGTTAGGTGGCCTGTGGCAAACTCCCATGATAATATCAGTTTTATTGGCCTTCACTTTTATTCTGACCCGTAAGCTCTCAATCCTGTCATCACCATCATTAATTTCCATACATTCACAGTCTTTCTTAACATAGACGGCTACACCACCATCCTTCCTGCCTTGCCCATTTCTTTTGAAAAGTTGGTAGCCATCCATCACAGGACTCCAGCTGTGCAAGTCATTCCACCATGTTTCCATGATGACAACTATATCATAACTTTCCGACTGCACAATGGCCTCCAACTCCTCCTGTTTATTACCCACACTGCGTGCATTAGTGTAAAAGCACCCGAACTGGGCCTCCTTTTGAGTGGCAGTAGTCCTAACACCCTCATGACCATACTCAGGTGTTTCCACAGACACCAACCTCAAATGAAACTTTGTGTTATTCCTTCACGAGAAGGGTGAGCTGTCCTCCTCCTTCACCAAGAGGACTGTGGGATATTACTAGGACAGCTCTCTTCTATAGGAACTGGGATGTTACATACAGACTCCATTCTAGTGACCCCAGTTACATCTCACCCCCCTTCGTACCTAGTTTAAAGCTATGTCAATGAATCTTCCCAACTCCCGCCTCAAGACTCCTTTCCACCAGTGGGAGAAGCTACTCCTGTCAGTTGCCAGCAGGTCTGGTCTCGTGCAAACAAAGCAGAGGTCAAAAAACCCAAACTCCTGCTTGGCACACCACGCTAATAGACAGGTGTTAATCGGTTGGCCCATCATATTTAGTCCTTCATCATTCCCTATAACTAGAGGGATAGAGGAGAACATAGCTTGTGCTCCCAAAACCTTTACCTGTAGCCCCAAGGCTCTGAAGTCCTTTTTCATAGTCTTTAGGGAAGTTCTTCCTGTATCATTGCTGTCTACCTGAAAGAACAATAGGAGATAGTAATCCATGGGCCGAACTAGGGAAAGAAGTTTCTTCCTTACGTCTTTAACCTGGGGCTTCTGGGAGGCAATAGACCTCCCTGTGAAGAGGGTCTGGTCTACATATTGGCCCTTCTGCTTCCTTCAGCAGAGTCACCAATGACACTGACACATTGTTTTTCTTTGGCCGATAAGGTTTTAATGCTGAGTGAGGTCTGGTTAGACTTTGGTAACACCACCAACAGGGGAGAACCATCATCACCACCATTGTCCAATTGTCCCTGCAGAGCACTGTACCTGTTCTCCAGGAGAAGCTGGGGAGGCAGAGGAACCTCTGGGAGGATGTACCTACATTGCTGAGCAGGGACCTTTTACCACTGCCCCATATCCCCCAGTTCTTCACTGTTGTTGATATGGGGAGGAGAGGACACAGGGCTCACTACAGCAGGAACACCTGCATGCTGTTTCCCCTCTGTCACCTGTTCGCAAGGTGGCAGGGGGGACATATTCCACGTGGAGCCTCAGCCGTGTGCCAAGATCTTGGGGCCAGTAGGGTTTGGCACCACCAACCAATCTCCCTCTCACATTCCTTTATGCTCCTCAGCCTCTCCACCTCCGTCTTCAGGTCAACCACAAGGCTGAGTAAGTCATTTAGCTGCCCATATCTTACACAAGTGTCATTTCCCTCATCTAGCTCTGCAAAGGCCAGGCTCTGGCACTCACTGCAGTCTGAGACCTTTGCAACAGCATCTTGTTTCAGGACCTCAGTTTGGCTCTCCACATTTTTCTTAGCAGCAGCCTTCCTTTCATGTGTGCATGGGACCTCTGTGTGGGTCTCCACATTTTTCCTGGCAGTAGCCTTCTGCTGGAGTGCAGCCATGACAAATCAGCAGACTCACCAGCACTATTCGGGTAGCCTTAATGGGGTGTGACTGATCAGCCCTGCCCTGCTGCCGGTAGTGCTGGCACCGCCCTCATCCTGTTCCCAGCCCGTTAACAGGTGCCCCCGCACTTATTGCTCTCTTCACAGAGATAATGGTCCTCCTCACTTTGTAGTCCCGTGAATGGGCGGCTTTCTCTTTCTCTGTATTTCAACAGCCCACGTGCTCCACACACCCTGACGGCTCCTCTCCGTCCCTGAGGCTTTTTCTAGGCAGGGGGCGTGGATGCAGAGCCATTGCCCTGGCAACGCCCACTTCCCGTCAGCCGCTCTCGCGAGAGCTGCCAGGCTGCTCTGTTATCTCGGGGTTCCCTGGATGGAGGAGCCTCTCAAAGCCGCCCTGTACCTCGCGGTCACTCGCTGCGGTTCTGGCCGGGACAGCTCTGAAACCTTGGCCATCAAGAAAGTAAAAGAGGAGAAAAGGGATCACATTCATGGGAAAAAGAAACTAAAACAGCTGACGTTTTCCTAAATTGAATAGCATTTGAATCATTAACAAATCAGATCGATAAGTAAATTGTTCAAATTAGTGTCCATTTCAAAGACATACTCAATTGTGGCATTTAGTCTGTCAAGAGTCAGTGTGTGTGTGCCAAAAGCTGTGAACATATTTAAGAACTAAGATAAAAGTAAAGTTTGAAGAGTGTGTTAAGAGATAATAAGGAACCACTTAAAATAATGTGGAGATTTCAATAAATGGGCTCATTAAATCATAAGCATTGAGGAAATACTAATGTTGAGAAAGTAGTTTTAACACCATATTTTAATTACTTATCACAAATGCTATCAGTGAATATTCCAATCCCATTACTCAATTCATTCAAGAGATGGGAGAAAATAATAAGTTTTTTTCATTTGTATATGATATGCAAAGCCTCAGAGAATGTGTGTTTGTTTATCTAATATATTCATTTTGGTAACACAATCTTAGTTTAAGGAAAACAAACTTCAGTTTTGAAGTGGGTGGAGGACTGGAAGGACGTGTGATTGCAATTGTACGGTAGAAAGACAGCTTAGGCATTCTTCTGAGTATGAAATTATTTTTAAATGTGTGAGGAAGAGGTTGGAAGTAAGAGTCAAACACTGAACATATTTTCAGGGAGTTCATTGCCAAAAATACCAGCTTAGTAGGTGTTAGAGTTTAGTTAGAGATTAAACAAAATCGTTTATTTCAAAATTCAGTCCAATAGCATTCACTGTTATCACTATGCAACAGATCTCTTCGCAATATGTTATCACTTACAGACATATGAATATGTGCTGTGTCTAGGCAGTAGATTACAGTTAGATTACTTGTAATAGAAATGGTTAGAATTATATTTCAAGAGTGATCAGCTCTAGACTTTCTTAAAATCCTCAAATGTGCAGTAAAATAGGCCCTTTGAGAAAACATACAAACTTGAAGAATTTCTTACTATTATTGAATACTGAACACATTAATGTAAAACACATGAAGAGTTTAGTACACAAGCAACACAAATTCCTAATTTTGTTTACTGAATATTTGTATTACCATAGAAAAATGCTTAGAAATAATCCCTGGCCGAAACCTGATTTAATTTATCAGTAACTAAACATGAATAAGATGGAAAGAATTCCAATGAGATCCAGAGTGTTCAATGAACTTAAAGAAAATTGTCAAAGACAAAACAAAATGGAACATGCTAAATTACAGATAATAATAATTCCAAATACTTTTTTTCCTTCAAAAAAAATGTTGTTCTTGGGACTGTTAAATAATAAAAAAGGATAAATGTAAGCTTCTTTTAAAATTTCAATACAAGGCCTCTTTAAAAAAAAATAATAAATCCAAAACCACAGTCAAATTAGTAAAGCAGGTGATTATGTAGGATTTAGCTCAATTTATTCAAATTCATGCAAAACAGAAAGGTTATGAATTAATACTACTAAAGTTCAGTTGGATAAAATGGGATTTAGAGATGAACTTTAAGTTTTAGCTGCATATATGATCAGTTTGTAAGCTTGTGACCTCTATAATTAGGAGTCCAGAAAAGATAACAATTTTTGTGGTTTTTTTGTTTGTTTGTTTGTTTTTGTTTTTGTTTTTGTTTTTTTTAAGTTAAAGGAGAGAATGGGAGAAAGTTTCTGTTTCAGTCTGTATTAGTGAAAAGCTAACTGCAAATCAAGTTTTGAATGAAGAAAATATATCTTAGAAATAATTTGTAGTAAAGGAAGATGTGTTCATTCCATTTTTTAAGCATACAAACACTTTCATGCTAGAACTATGCGATAAGGGTTTTTAAGTTTGGTAAGAAATGGCAAAAAAAAAGATTAAAAAAAAATACTAGAGGCAAGAAAACTAGGCTGTAGTTTTCTGTAGGAAAAGAAACAAAAATTGATCTACAAAACATAAGGCAAAAATAAAGCCAAAATATCACATTGATATGTAGGGAGTATTTGATTTTGATTACTTCAGTCTGAAAGACAAATTAACTTGTAAGCTATTTTCTTTTCTAATATTGTTTTTCTTTTTTGTTGTTTGTGTAGTATTATTTAAGATAAGCATTGTTTTCAGATTTTGAGTTAGAGATTGTAAAAAAGCAATTTGATTTGTCACCAAAAACTCATTTATGGATCTTATTGAGCCTTACAAAGAATTTTATATGTTGACTTCTGTTACTGTGTATGTCAGAGAGATAGATTGTATCTTCTTATAATGCCTGTTAAAGAGTCAGCAAAAATGTGAAAAATATAAATGACTTCAAAAATTCCTCTATGTAAAGATTAATATATAAATAATTATAAATATATAATAACAGATACATTTTTTTTCATTCTAGTAATAAGTGCTAAGTCAGGATTTTTGCTGTTTTATATTCATTTTTTGAATTTTCAGTAAAGTTTTCATACTATACATTGCAGCGCTAAGTAGGTACAGTGATTTGGGATAACACTATAGTGAGATTTGAGAGCCATCTGGAATGTGTTAGTCTATATTAAAAATTAGGACTCTGCAAAAGAAAATCAAATTGATTTGAACAAAGCATTCAGAACTTTCAGAAAAAAAGTAAAACCTTTGGTTATGCTGTTTTATCTCTCAATTTTATTGGACTTTTGTTAAACATAAACTCAGACTACCATCACTTCTGTCAGAAAATTAGTTTAAGTGGTTTATTTCCTAGATCGAGAAAAGTAGCATTCATTACTCAATATATATTTTTTAAGAGGATTTATAATAATATAGAGTCACAATACATTTGAAACCATGCCTTTTTTCACTGATTTAAACCTTCTTAGTGAGATTAACATTCAAATTATTTACCGTCAATTTTATTTAAGTTTTTAACTATGGGTGATAGGTATTCAATAATTGTAGACTAAGCCAAAGATCTTGTTCATATCATCAATCATTTTAATTCCAGAGAAGACATGGATGTATTCATTCAGGCAGAATCCCAAATTAAATGAAGCATAACAAAAGGTAGTCATACAGAAATAGATCTATTCAGTATGCTGTTAATGATATTAGCTCAGTATACTGTTGTTTCTAGCTGTAAGATCAAGTTTAACTGGAAATAATTAAGGTTGACCTCAGGCTGTTCTCGGAAAAAGAAATAGCAAAATTATTTAAAATCATTTCAGAGTTGTCCTGAAAAACATCCTATCTCCAAGATCAATTAACCTATATTAAAAATGAAATAAAAACTGCTAATCAGTTGCCAGGTGTGGAACCAATGTTCAGATCAGTCAAGGAAATGTGCATAAATATTAGGAAAAGTGAGCATTTCTTCAAACTGTTAAGATGAATCAAACAAATGCAAGTAATTAATTCATTGTTTTGTTCATCTGATATGTTCATAAGTTTCTAAAGAAGAATAAGGAGCTTAAACGTTATTAAAAATTAGTCTTTATAACCAGAGATTATGTATTGAAGTAGCTCAGAGATGTTTCCTTTTATAGAAAAAGCCAGTATTTTCACAGAATCACAGAATTGTAGGGGTTGGAAGGGACCTCCAGAGATCATCGAGTCCAACTCCCCTGCCAAAGCAGGTTCCCTACTCCAGGTCACACAGGTAGGCATCCAGGCAGGTCTTGAACATCTCCAGAGAAGGAGACTCCACCACCTCCCTGGGCAGCCTGTTCCAGTGCTCCGTCACCCTCACTGTAAAGAAGTTCTTGCGCACATTTGTGCGGAACTTCCTATGCTGCAGTTTCCAGCCGTTTCCCCTTGTCCTGTCTCCACTCACCAGTGAAAACAGTCCGGCCTCGCCATTCTGCCCCCCACACCTTAGATATTTATAGACCTGGATCAGGTCCCCTCTCAGTTGTCTTTTCTCAAGGCTGAACAGACCCAGTTCACTCAGCCTTTCTTCATAGGAGAGATGCTCCAGGCCCTTCACCATCTTTGTGGCCCTCCGCTGGACTCTTTCCAAGAGATCCCTGTCTTTTTTGTACTGGGGAGCCCAGAACTGGACGCAGTACTCCAGATGAGGCCTTACCAGGGCAGAGTAGAGGGGGAGGATCACCTCCCTTGACCTGCTGGCCACGCTCTTTTTAATACACCCCAGTAAGCCATTGGCCTTTTTGGCCACGAGGGCACACTGCTGGCTCATGGCCAACCTGTCATTCACCAGACACCCAGGTCCTTCTCCGCAGAGCTCCTCTCCAGCAGCTCATCTCCCAACCTGTACCAGTGAAGGTACATATGGAACTTAATTCTTTAATGCTTACAGTTGAGCATAAACTACCTAACTGACATTTCTGAAAATAGGTAAAAGGTACAGTTTTAATCAGGATTTTAAATTTAATTAAGTTGATTTAAAGTTTAATTAATTTTAATTAAGTGGAAATCTGCAGTTACAACAATTTACAGGCATTTCTATCATTTGCCTAAAATACTTTCATGTAAACTTTTGTATCAATTGAAATGCTTTCATATATAAACCAATACAATGACATAGGAATAATTACTTATTTTTCTTCTAGTTTCAAACAGATAAGAAAGTATTGTAATAAGCATTACTGTCTAGAGCTGCATATTCTTATCGGTTAAAGCAGCATAAATGTAGTAAGGCTTTGAAAATGGGCTGACAATTTTGTTTAAGAAAAGTTCTAAATTAATATTTCTATACTTTCCAAGAATTCATGCAAATCATTTATTTGTTTTTCCTTATAATCTGTACAACGAACAGTTGTGATGTTTCCTTCAGAAACCTCAGTTTGTTCCCAATGGCTCCATTATTATGATCATCAATAATGATCAGCCATATCTAATCTGCATATGGAAGAAAGCATATAAAAGAGTGATGCTGGCTGATCAAATATCTGTTTAGAAGATCATTCAGTATATAAACTTATCATGCCTGCTTCAGATTTTTGTTTCATATGGTAATGTGTTTCTGTGATTCAAGGATGTTAAGTGACTTCAGAAACATTTTGGCTCAAGAAAGAGAATTGTGAGCTTTGTTAAAATTGTGTCATATAAATCTGCATTTCATTTACTCTCAGTTGATTTAAAGGATTTAAACTTTTGTTCTTATGTTACAATTCTTAATACTATTAAGATAAGTCTAATCCTGTGTTCTGTATGACACTGGAATGTGTATTACTGAAAGCACAAGACTTTTTTACAGGGAAGATAAATCTAGACACTGGAAGAATTTTTACAGAATAGACAGTAATGTTTTGCCTACAATAAAATGAACGTATTTGAGTACTGAATTTACTTCTTCTCAGAGTATAGCAAAGTTATGTGTTGTTAAGGACAATTTAAAGTGATGGATCAAACTAAACAGATATAGACATATGCAGAGAATCACCTTGAATGATGCTTTGCCCTTTTGGCAGCAATTATCACTTGGAAATAGAAGATAACATCTTACAAGTGGCAAAAGAAAAGAGTTTGTTAGATTTGAGGTTGGAGAGAGTGAGGTGTGGAGTGGGAAACATGAAATGGAATTAAGAACTTTTCATTGACCAGACTTTGAGATGTATTATGGAAGTAAAATGATCAAGTAAGGTACTACTGCCAAGTAATGGACAATTGGATAGTGTAACATTCAAAAACTTCTTTGTTATTGTCATATTCATTACCTCAAGAAAAGAACTTTAAAACAAGGAAATTTAATGAAGACCAAAATGTAATTAAGAAAATACTCCACAGCCTGTTAAAATGTCTCTGATAGGATGAACAGTTGAACTGTGTTATCTTAAAGACTGACAACATAAATCAATAGAATCATAATTTATACTGTCCAGAAAACAATGTTCTATCTAAGTGGGAGTTGACCCACTGTTTCACAGCCTCTAAATGGCATTGTTGCTAGGAATGTGTTGCCCATGTAATCCATCTTTCAGAAGGTGCCAAATCTGGACTACATGGTGGCTGTGGTAGAATGGCATAGCCAAGATTGTCAGTGTGTTCCATGTTCTTCAAACTGGTGTAGGGCATAGCATAAAATTGCTGGGATTGGAAGCGACCTGAAGGACCCCTGAGTACTTCTCAGCAGGTTGTTCTCAAGGAGATCTTCTCCCAGTCTGCATACATATCTGGGAATACACCAACTCAAATGCAAAACCTTGCACTTCGCTTTGTTGAACCTAATTAAGTTCACATGGCCCGAGCTTTCAAATTTGTCATGGTCCCTCTGGATGGCATTCCTTCCTTTTGCTGTATCAACAGCATTGTCGTGTTGCAAGAGAAAGGTTGTCATCTTCTGTGGCCTAATTCTGGAAGCTTGAGCCTCCAGCTTAGTCAGCTTTATGATGTAGTAGTCAGAATTGATGATTCATTCTAGTTCCAGGAAATCCAGAAAGATCTCCCATTTTTCTATCCCAAAAGACAGTGCACATCACATTACTAGCTGAGGGCTGCTTTTTGAACTTTTTCATTGATGGGGAATTCATGCATTGTAACTCCAGAGACTCCTGATTGACTCCAGCTCACCATGATGATACCATGTCTCACTGCCTGTAATGATGCCAGGAAACTTTTATCTTCATCTTTTATTGGTTCAGTAGGTCCTGACAAACTTGGATGCAGTGTTCTTTCTGTTCTAGTATGAGCATTCATGGTACCCACCTGACACAAACTTTGCAATGTTCTGACATTGCCATCGTTTCCAATGCACTGAAGCTGATATTCAGCTCCATATATAGTTCCCTGATCGTAATCCATTGATATGTGTGAATGAGCTGATCGCCATAATCCTCATTTTGTGGTGTGACATTTTGGATGGTCATTCAAAATGAACCTTGTCTTTCATTTGTGACATTGGTGTTCCCACCAACCTCACCACCTCATTGTTCTCACATCCACTGTTTGGTCTCCATACACATTTAGCAAGCATAAATGAATGTAACTGAATGCCATTTTCTCCACATGAAGAATTACAGACCTTTGTTTCATTTGTACTTCAGTGTCAGACTGCCCCTTTGATGCCACCTGTTTCATGTTAGCAAAATTCAATGGCATATTTGTGGGAAGATTCAACTTCCACTTTTCAACACCTGCCTCTGACATAGTGGGCCAACATCATAAAATATAAGGCATTACTTTTGGATCAGCACTTGCATACTTATTACAGGAAGAAGAAAAAATTATGATTACATAGCTTATTAAGAATATGAAAAAGTGTTGCTCATATACAGGAAGAGATAAGAAAATGTTTTTTGTTTTGTTTTGTTTTTTAATGAATGAAAAGAAAAAAGCAATGGCTACTTTCTATCAACTTCTGCAATTATTTTACATTCATATCTCTGCAATCTATGCGTGAATTAGTGATAAGGATTTACTGATACCTTGATGATGCTGCAGATCTGTGTTTTTAGATAGTGCTATGAGTTTTAGTTCCTATTTCTTCCATATTATTACAGTATTCCTGCTATAAATATTGTTGTCTTTCCCAGTTCTTCAATGTCTTGGATGCTAATAGACCCATTTCACCCTCAAGGTGGGACAGATTTGTATTCTCTCCAAAACCTTGTAGACTCTTCCAAGAGTAGGGCACAGGGTAAGGAACAGTGAATATTTCTTTCCCAGGTGGATGGCATCTTCATTTTCCCTAGGAGCTACAGAATTTCATTCTAGATATCAACGGTTCTATGGAAGAGGATAGGACCAATCCTTTCTCTTAGATGGTGATTTCTGTAGAATATGTGAGTTTTCCCTTGACATTATTCAAGGAAACTATCAAATCACCTGGATAATAATTGAAAGTCAGTGGCATAAAAGATGGGTTAAGGGAATTTTTTCAGGGACAGGAGAAGTAGAACTGCTTCTCCAGGAAAGAAGCCGGGATCCAAAGATGATAGCAAGCCAGGTAGGGCAAAGCCCAGAGCATTACAAGTGCAGTTCCACAGCGTGCCTACTGTCAGTCCCAGTGTCAGTCACTGAACCAATATAAAACTCCTGCTTCTGTACACATTAGACTTACCTTTCATTTTGGAGGGACTTGGTTACTTTTCACTCCAGATCTCAAAATGAATTTGATTTCCTGAAATGAAGCAAGCCAGCTCTCTTAGCATTGTTTTGAAGATAAATTAGAAATACAGCTGGGAAGGGACATTTTTTTTTTTTAATTTTTTTTTTTAAACTGGGAAAAATAAGTACAGTGAAAGTTATTAAAATTTCTCAGAATACCATCAGTTTGAAAAATTCTAGCCATGTTCCAAAGCATTGTAATTTAACACTGCTGGAGTATCACCAACATGGTTGTTGTAAGAAGAGCTCTGTGAATTTCAGTGTTAGTAAAACCAGATCTTCACTTGATATTAGATATAAGTCCCTCTTAATTAAGAATGTCATAGCTATGAAATAGTAAGCTCAACGTAGTATGGTTTCCAGGGAAACAGCCTTATTAATAGAATTTGCTGATCACGTGCATCCTGATTACATAACTATATATTGATTATTTTGTTGTAATATGGAAAGATAACTATGGAGTAGAAAAACAGAGAAGAATATTGAAAGAGACAAGATAAACCAGTAGGCTTTATAGGATTCCTTTATTTTTTCTAAGCAGTAGCTTTAATTTCAACTTTATTTTTTTTAATTTTATATTAAATTAACAGGATTTTACTCAGAAATCCGGTGATTATCACAAATTAGCCAATGTGGCAGATTGAGTGCATTGAAGGAAAGGAATTAGAATTTTTCTGAAACTTGGTTTTCTCATATCTGCACTGTTGAAAAGAGAGCATAAGATATATTATCCCATCATCACAAGACTTACTTTTTCTTTATTTTTAACAAAAAATGATTTTTATAATTTTATGAATTGAGTGAAAGCTTTTTTTTTAATGTAATTTTATTTTGAGGCAAATAAACACAGGTTTCTGTCTGTTTTTTTTTTAAGTTTTACTTAGAAATGGCTTCTCATTTCTAGGATGAATTTCTTTACGAGAAAGCAAAAGAGGCACAGCCTTTGTTTGTGTCTGGTGCATGAGACCTCAGTCTTTTGTGACCAAACAGCGGCAACTGATTATCACTCCTATGAAACACCTGTAATTCAATTGGAAGATCTCATAGGGATAAATATTTATTTTAAGAGCTTGAGCACAGACTGAGATGACAAACTATAGAAATAGCTGTCTGTCAGGAAGTCACCAAATAGAATTGTTGATCTTTCATCTTTACTAATACAATAGACTTGCCTTTAAAAAAAAAATCAAAAATTGTTGTCAGCATTAATTCCCTTAAGCATTAGAAAGGTATAGGCATAGGTAACAACATACTATCTCAAATTTCTTCTGGGGAAATTAATAATTTGATTTCTTAGCTTTGTCGTGCCTGTATTGTGATGAAGTAGATGTTGACAGAATGTAGTTTTTGCTTGAATAGTGGTACATGCATGTTAAAACATTGCAAGAGAAGACTTCATCCTATTTAGAACTTTGAACGTGACTTGTCTTCAGATCTTTTATTTTTCATCTACTGAGTACTGTGCTGAGGACTTCCAAAGGAAAAGAATCACAAAAATAATGTATTAAGAATCTTAATATTATGAATTGTAAATTAATGTTATGAAATATAGCTACTAACAGTGTTAACTAGCATACTTCAATATTCTTAGTTAGCATCATGAGCTACATACTGTCATAGTTTAACTCTGGTAGGGAGCTCAGCCCTACAAAGCCTTTTGCATACACCCCTCTCAGTGGGATGGAAGACAGTCAGAAAGCTAAAAGTGCAAGGTACTAGGCAAAGAAAAAGCTGCACATGCTGGCAAATCAAAAGAAGGAATTCATTCAGTATGTTCCATCAGCAGACAGGTGTTCAGCCACTTCCAGGAAAACAGAGCTTGTGACGCATAACAGTTGATTGGGAAGACAAATGCCATAATACTAAGCATCCCTCTTCCGCCTTTTTTTCCCCAGTGTTATTTTCCTGAGCATGATGTCATATGGAATTGAATATCTTTTCCACTTTCTTGTGTGCTCCCATCCTCCTCACTGGCAGAAAAGTCTTGACGCTGCATAAGCACTGCTCAGCAGTAGCTAAAACACTGGAACATTCTTTTCATCCTAAACCAAAAAGGCAGCACTGTACCAGCTACTACAAAAAACAAAAACAACCAAAAAAAACAGATACAATTACATAATTTATATAATAAAATAATGTCTAAAACACCTTTGTGAGAATTGATTTTTTGACATAGTAAGAAAAAGTTATCTCAAAAATGAAAGTGTAATTTAGAATCAATTTTCTCGTAGTATAACTTAGATTAAGAAATACAGTAAAAAAATCCAGTTATTACTATTTTTGACCTAGCCATAGATCAAGAATATTAAATGTAAAAATATACAGCACTGCATAAATATATAAACTGTATTTTATCTAAACCCATTACAGTAATATGAAAACACTCATCTGCTGTGAGGGAAGAGAATAAAATATTGATATTTAAGCTAATGAGGTTAAATGTGAACATATGATATATTCAATAATACAAGTTCAAGAAATATCTCAGACTGGTACACATTTTAATGCACTTCCTGATAAAATTTTAATGACTGCCATTTTTATCAAAAGCAGCAGAATTTGGGACATGGTCATTTTCTTGTGGAAAAAGAAAATAAATGTTAAGAATGTTTTAATGTGCAATTTATTCATGTGCAATTTCTTTGCAAGCATTTATATCAAGCTGTTGACTTTGGTCACCTACAATTGCCTTATTTAAATATGCTGCCCACAAGGAACAAAAATATCTTCTGTTTTCTGCATACATCTATTTCTCTTTTGTCTATGCCTTGTATTATTTTAATAAGAAAGAGGACAACCTAGCACCTTGAATCTCCATCCACTCATATTACAGATACATGCATACATTGCTTTAGCCTGACTATAGTATTAGTATTTATTTAGTGATTTTTTTTTTTCCAAAAGGATTTTTTTTCTCATCTGAAATCAGACACATGCAAGGAGTTTTCCTTCTTTGTAACTGAAGTTCAGTTCATGATTGGCACCTAAAATCGGAAGCAGCAGTCTGCTGTTTACATGTACCAGCTAGTAATGTTTTAGGTATCACAGAACATATTACCTGCCAAAAGCTGACAGACTGATAAAGGAAAATCACACTTTATTCATCAGCAATTGAAGTCCAGATGAAGCAGCTGACAGTCCTTAAAATAAATCTAGCTGCCTGTGTTTAGATAATGGCATTGTAATTTGCATATGTTTGTATATTTGTGGAGGGGACTGAATATTCCTGCTTCTCAGCCATCAGCTGCACTCCAAAAACATTGGGAGTCCTAAATAAATGTTGTACAAGATCTTCCAGACGGTACAGGTGTGGTGCCATATGTAATTAAAACCTGCTTTAATTTGTTATAAGCAGCAGATTATAGGGATCATCATCTAGAAGTAGAACTCAATTGTTTAAATATGGTCATTGAGAGTTTGATCCAATTCTGGATGCCTTAGGGCATCTGATATAAGGATCTGGTGGTTGTGATGCAGAATTTGCGTAACAGTTAGAGTTTTCTGGACTGCTATCAGTAAGATCCTGAAATTATTCAGAAAGGTGCAGACCTCAGGAGATCTCTAGTCAAAATGCTAGCTCAAGCAGGGTCAGCTATGAGGTTAGTCCAGGCTGCTTAATCCAGTGGTATCTTGAAAGTCTCAAGGGTGTTTTATAACATCTCAGATGCCACTGGATATGTCTGTACAGGCAATTGATTTGAATACTTAACACAAATTGTAGCCTTATTTCATATAAATATAATTTTTTTCAGCTGTATTCACGGACCATCTGTATGTAGTAACCTGTTATAGCTTTTATGCCAATGAAGAAGATAGACACATTATGGAAACACAGTATCATAGAAACACCATGGTTGGAAAAGAAGATCCAACTATCCACCTATCACCAATATTTCCCACTAAACCACATCCCTCAGTACAACAACTAAACGTTTGCTGAACACCTCCAGGGACAGTGACTCCACCACCTTCCTGGGCAGCTTGTTCCAGCATCTGACCACTCTCTTTCTAATGTCCAACCTTAATCTCTCCTGGCACAACTTGAGGCCGTTCCCTCTAGTCTTACTGCTAGAGACGTGGGAGAAGAGGCTGACTCACACTTCACCACAACCTCCCTTTAGGAAGTTGTAGAGAGTGATAACATCACCCTTGAGCCTCCTCATCTCCAGACTGAACAATCCCAGCTCCCTCAGCCATTCCCCATAAGATTTGTGCTCCAGACCCCTCACCAGCTTCGTTGCCCCTCTCTTAACATGCTCCAGGGCTTCGTTGTCTTTCTTGTAGTGAGGGGCCCAAAACTGAACACAGTACTCAAGATGTGCACTCATCAGGGCTGAGTACAGAGGGATGAATCATCTCCCTGCTCCTGCTGGCTACACTTCTGATACAAGACATTTCTGATACCACTGGCCTTCTTGGCCACCTGGACACACTGCTTGTTCATGTTCAGCCAAGCATTGATCAACACCCCCAGGTCTGCTTTTTCTACATAGTCTTCCAGCCACTCAGCCCCAAGCCTGTAGCACTGCCCGAGGTTGTTGTGGCCAAAGTACAGCATCTGGCACTTGGTCTTGTTGAACTTCATCCCATTGGCCTCAGCTCATCTATCCAGCCTGTCCAGATACCTCTGTAAGGCCTTTCTACCCTCAGGTAGATCAACATTTCCTGTAATGAGGGTGCACTCAATTCCTTCATTCAGGTCATTGGTAAAGGTATTGAATAGGACAGGTCCCAGTACCAACCCACAGGGACCACCACTCATGAGCCATCGTCAGCTGGATTGAACTCCATTCAGCACCACTCTCTGGGCCCAGCCATCCAGCCAGTTCTTTACCCAGCAAAGAGTGTACCTGTCACAGAATCACAGAATCACAGAATCACAGAATTGTAGGGGTTGGAAGGGACCTCCAGAGATCATCGAGTCCAACCCCCCTGCCAAACCAGGTTCCCTACAGTAGGTCGCACAGGTAGGCATCCAGGCAGGTCTTGAACATCTCCAGAGAAGGAGACTCCACCACTTCCCTGGGCTGCCTGTTCCAGTGCTCCGTCACCCTCACTGTCCAAGCCATAGACTGCCAGCTTCTCTGGGAGAATACTGTAGGAATATTCATGCTGTCTAGGCCTGATCTCTTACTTGTTCCACACATGCTGTTTGATTTCCCTCAAGATGATCTGCTCCATCATCTAGATTATTAATCCTTAATTTTGCCAGTAATGCAGGAAATCAATAAATTCAAAACTTGTAGAATAAAGTTTTGTTTCTTTGTTTGTAGGTGTTTTTATTATTATTATTAGTTATATATGTTATATATGTTATTATTTTGTAAAGGATGTATTATGAAATACTGCACAATGTTTTTATATGGAAATGTTGTGTAACTGCATGTTCAGGATACTTGTAGAGATGCCTTCTCATCTTTTCAATGTTACGTTGGGAACCTACAGCTCCTGGAGGCTGAAGCATACAAGAAAATATTTTATTTCCTTCAATGTTTTCAGTTAAGCAGTCTTAAGGGATGTTAGGATAACCTCAGTTAAATATTGATTTTTTTTCATGTCCTTTAAACAAACAAGCAAACAAACAAATAATCAATCCCACAAAAGACTATGTTCTGTATTAAAACGATAAACACATTACATCAGTTTTGTGATCTAGGCATTTTTTATTAATTATCTTGTCATCCACAGATCCTGGCTGACCTAGAAAACCATGCACTTTTTAAGGATGACCTAGAATGCCAGAAACTTATTCTGGAAGCCATGAAATATCACCTTTTACCAGAGAGAAGAACTCTCATGCAAAGTCCAAGAACTAAACCTAGAAAATCTACAGTTGGGACACTTTATGCTGTTGGAGGAATGGATAACAGCAAAGGTATTAAATGATATTTGTTACCTTATAAAAGCTATATTTTGTGTTTGCTTTATTAGAAAATAGTGAAATAACTTTCTATTATTTGTTTAGGGTGGAGAAGGAGCATACGTAAGTCAGTGTAGAATTGCTGCCAAAATCCAAGTCAGGAAAAATGACAATAGTTTTGGTCCAATTAAGATCTACTTACACTTAAAGAAAAATGTAATGTTGTTAGAGAACTGAAACTGAGTTTTGAGTTCATTCTCTGCTCAAAATTACTGTGATTTCCAAGAATTTAAACGAAGTATCTGTAGCAACATTCATTTACCTTACTTTTAGTTTTATAAAAATTCTCTTTCATTTCTGTTTTGTGGGAGAGATAATAAATAAATAAATAAAAAAAAGAATCAATAAACTAGAACTCATATGTTGACATAAAACTATTTGCAAAGAAAATGAAAAGGATAATAATTACAACAAATGAACATGTATCTCAATGTATATAACAAGTGATGAGAAAGCAATTTCTCATTTCCCCCCCATTGATGCCAAGTAGTCTCCTTAACAGCTGAAGAGAGTGAAATGAATTGCCACCTCCTTCAAAACTCCTGCATGATCTAATATGGTACAAAATACCCCCATAGCCCAGCTTAATTTAGCTGTCCTAATTCTGTTCCATCACATCTCCTTGGGCATGTAGAGGAACTCTTGTGTCATTGCCTGGAATAACAAATGAGCACCTGGTGAAGGGGATGGCTGACCTAGGAAGTATAGGTTCAAACAATTGAGCTGTGCTGCTCACCTGACCAGAAGGAGTGGACCTTGGGTCTTCTCCTCCCACTCCTCACCCACCCTTGCTGGGCTCATTCTTGGGTTAACCTCATTAAAGGCTGGTCCTGGGAAAGAAGGTATGTTCTACAGACAGAGATTCTGTCAACAGTTGGATGAGTCAGCTTTTTATTTTATTTTATTTTATTTTAATTGGTTCCCAGTTATACTTTGCTTGGCATTGCAAACAACTTGTCAGAAATAGTTTTGATGCTCTGCAGGGTAAACAGGGCTAGAAAATGGCTTTGTTGAGAATGGCCTTGGCTCTATACAACGCCACAATTATAAATGTTGGTGTGTTATCAGCATTGTTTTCTCCTAGAACCAAAACATACCACCATGCCAGATGTTCTGAAGAAAACAATTTTATCCCAATTGAAATTAAGGCAAATCTTATGCATGAATAATACTTTTCAGGTGCAAAAAGTTATTAGTCAGTCAGAGGAAAAGACTGGACAAAAAGCTTTAACTGGGTTCTCACTTTCTCAGCATCTGAAGAGGGGTTCAATTATGCTATTAACTGCTTTTAAAAAAGTAAGAAGTGATAGAAATGTTATCAAATATTTTTTGTGGGTAGTTATGATTAAGAAGGCTAGTCCACTGATTTTTTTGACTGAAGTAAGATATTTGAGGTAAAAGCTGCCTGTCTAGTAAGCCTATATTTTTGGGGAGGTTTTCATTATTAATTTGTCTTGAAATTCAGTAACAATTCCACAGTATCCTACAGTTCCTATGAATATTCAGACTGAAGAATATACCTTCAGAAGCCAGAGTTCTACTGTAAAAGAATGTTCTCTAATAAATAAATAAATAAATAAATAAATAAAATGCATGCAATGAAATTAAATCTTCATACAGATCTGTGTTTAGGGTTAGTTCTTGAAGTTGTTTTGCTGCATAGTAGGTATCAGGGTAGTATCTTTTTCAAAAGAAATTTTTCCCACAGAATTACAGCATCAGGAGAGCTGTATGTGCCTGTGTAGCATCTGCAAAGGAGGGTGTTACAGCTTATGTAACATGTTCCTAATAACTCTGCAGCCATTTTGCACTGGCTTGCATCTGTTCAGTTCATCCCATGTGATGCTGCCATATCCAGGGCTATTTGGGCACTATGAGGCTTGATTCTCAAATCAGTTCAGCAAATCTGAGTGCTGGTTGCATGTTTTGAAGAATTACTGTGAATTAGTACAGTGCACCTCAGTCTTCAGGTCATGAGATGATGCAGATGTTGCATTATCTTTCCTCATTAATTAGTATTTTCTCCACAACTTTCTCCAAAGAAATGCTGACATGGATTACTGTTACTTGCAATGGTGTATTTTTAATGCTTTTTGATGTTTGTTACCAGATATAAAATGTTACATGTAAGATGGAGGTGAGCTAAGCAAATTATCAGTTTAAGAGCTTGTATATAAAGCAGTGGGTAACTGCTGGTATTGTGAAAGTATTTCAAGGTTATGTGACCCACTTCATAAAAGTAGCCTACCATGCTAAAGCAACTTTGTTTTGCAATCTCTTCTATAATTATTCTCCTTTCCATAGAAGAAGTGATAATTAAACTCCAGCAGACAGTGACTGGAATTATGCCTGACATGAAAAGTTAATGTAGCATAGTACTAACTGGATAGAATGAAATGGAGCAAGGTTAGATCATTCAATAATTTTAATTCCCAACTTGTGAAAACCTCATTTAAATGTCTTTTCACCCATTTTTGTTTACTTATTCATTTGATTTAAAAGACACATATAATCTGTTTCTTTGTTTCTTATATGGGCTGTATTAGTAGAACGAGAGGAAGGTGTAAGGAAGGTGTGATTCCAGATACATGCTTCTGATAATACTCTGTTCCCCTTACCCATTCATTTAGTCACATTAACTTCTGTAACTTAAATTAGCAGGATTTATTCACCTAGTAGTAGACAAAAGATGTCCAGATGCACATAAAAAGGAGAGTGTTAGGCTGTAATAAATGAGTAAATGCATGAAGTGATATTTGTCAATTTCTGAGAATGCAAAAACACTGACATTGGTCTTGCAATCCCAAACAGAACAAAGCTGTGTGGTAGAACATAGTCTTTACAGTCTATCCTAGGAAATGCATTTTAAAATTACAATAGGAGAAATATATTTAGACAGCTAGAGGAGATTTGTATAAACAATTAGACAGTGTTATGTTGGTGACAGACTATGAATGATCTCTACTGAAATATTTCAACCTGTCAATACTAAGGAAAAGGAGTATCCTTTGAAAAACAAAGCAGAAAAAAAAAGATCCCAGAAGACTGGTATATAATATTTTTGGGAATCGAAGTCCTAGATTATTGTATGATTTGTTGAATCATACAATCTTTAAGTAAATACCCATACAGTCTTTAAGTAAATAAGTAAATGAAGGAGAAAATACAAGGAAATAATGAAAAATTACATAAGCAAAAAACCTCTTCCAGGAAGATGACATCTCATTAACAGAGGACAGAGTTCATTTACTGATTATTAAATATGTATTTATGCTTTAGTCTTGTGATTAAACATAAAATATATCTGGAACATTACTTTGATACTATGTGAAGTGCATCATCGGTCTATCAAACCTTAGAGATTTTGTCATGATTATTTAGGGCTGCCTAGAAAGATCATTACTTTCACTACAACAATAAGAAAAAGTGAAGCTTTTGAAATGTGAAATTTTGAGGTCTTCAGTCACTTCTGCTTAACTTCCTATGTTGCATATTTTTCCTTTTTTTTTGTATTAGTTCTCAGTCACTTGTAATAATCTTTTTTCTTTAAAAATGTTTTATCAAATGTGCTTTATTTCTTATGTAATATTTATTATAACTACATGAAATTGCTCTTTTCTCTAGTGAACTTCTAAAATGCTCTTTTCTCTCTTTTGTTGTGTTTTTGTTATGTTTTTTGTTTTTTTGTCATCATTTTTTATAAAGACTTCTTGCAGAACGCTTTCCTTGAACCTCATTTATTTTAATTGTAAATTTTTCATTCTCATATAGGCATGTTTTAAATACTGAAAGAGGTATTGTCCAACCTACTGACATTCTTAATCTTTTAGGAGTCTGCTGGAAGTACTGAAAATTGAGGCAGAAATAATGAAAGCATCTAGGTTTTCCTCTTAGTTAATTATTCTTGGTCTCTCTAAGAAGTGTGCCTGAGATGCTGAGATGGTTTTGTAGCATTTTGTATGCAGCTTATAGCATTTTTCAGGTTTGGAATTTACTACAAACCATGTTGCCATCACATATATAAACAATATTCATGAGAAATTTTGTGTACATAGCGATATGGAGAAAGCATTTTAGATTTGATATTAGGTAGGAAATATTTCTTCACTTAAAGGATTGTGAAGGCTTGAAACAGGCTCCCCAGGGAACTTAGCCAACATCCCTGGAAATATTTAAAAGATGTCAAGATTTGGTCCTTAAGAACACGGTTTAGTGGTAGACAGTGCTAGGTTGTCTCGCTCCAATTTATAGGAGGGAGAGGAGGTTCTTTTATTATCTGTATACCCGGCGTGAGATTAAGAAGCAACAGTTCAAATGTTGGTCCGACCAGTTTATTATAAATCTTAATCAGGGAAATGGAGAAGGGGAGGACGGACACTATTATGAATTAGGGTAATGGGGAAGGGAAGGAGGGCGATAGAAAAGATAGAAAAGAAGAAGCAAGGGGTCTTTATAGGCAGCAAGAGGGACATAGTCACCACCATGGATCCAGCGTGGTTCGTTGTTCAGTCTTTGATCTTCAGTAGCGGTGGGTCGTCAGGCAGAGTTGTTCTGTTGACAACGACGATGACGACACGGAATGACGACCATGGTGATGATGGCCCCTTTTCAATAGTTTCAGAGTGGTCGAGTCAGCTGTCTTTAGAGTGACAGCTCAAATCCAAAGTGGTTGAGTCAGCTCTCCTTTGAGTGGCAGCTTCTGGCTCTGGGATCTCAGCAGAAACTCCTTTGTTCCCATCTTCCTGGCCTTGCCAGCAGATAAGAGGGAGCAGGGGTGCCCATCTGCATCCTGTTTCTCACAGAACACAATGGTATCGTTCCCCAATTTTCCCACACCTAGCTGGAGCTGTTTAGTCACAGGCCAGATCTTCCGCCAGTAAACACTCCTGAGCATTCTCATCCGCTCTTCTACAGAGCAAGCAGCTCTGGGGGAAGGGGCTTTCAAATGTTCCCAAAGCGATATCGATTGTCACACGGTTAGCACCCATTAGTTGCCTCCTCAACAAATCATTCAGAGTCTTATCACAAGAAATACCTCAGGAAGCAAGCTTTGAGCCAAAAAACAAAGAAGGATTCTCACATAGGTTAATGGTTGGACCTGATGATCTTAGAGCTCTTTTCCAACTAAATGATTCTATGTATCTAAACACTCCAGGAGTTGATGCTGAGACCCCACTAGCCCCTGCAGCTGCCACCATGAGCCATGTCACCCGCACCCAACCTGGCTTCAGCAGGTAGTAGTACTCTGTTCCCTCTCCAAGGTCTCACCAAAAGTTGGTACTGAGCCCTTGGGATGGGGATGGGAAACAAAATTATTGAAGCATTTTTATTTTTTTTTAATTATTATTATTATGCCCCTAAGTGCTATATCCACATATTTTTAAGTATCTTTACACTGGTCTTTTAACAGTTGCATTAAGTTGCCTATTCAAAAGTATGCTCTGGAAGAGTAAAAACCTTATATTTTGTAACTGTAGCTTATGTAAGGGTGCATAGGAACACTAAATTTAAGATTAGTATTCCCTGCTGAAAACTGGAAGATGTTAGCAACATAGTGCAGAAAATGAATCTGAAATATTAATTACCCTGCTGAAACAGTATTTCAGATATTGCCTTTATTTCGCTTTTGCCTTACATGAAAATACGTAGACCATGGAAGAATACACTTAGATATATTAGTGTCTGTATCCAATATACTCCCACATAAGTCTCATGCTTCTGTTGATGAGCAAAGGTAGTCTAGCATACTTGCATTTCTGAGTCCAGAGGGAATGGCTGATGTAGTACTGAGCCACACTCAGTAATCTTTGAAAAGTTGTGGCAGTCAGGTGAAGTCCCTAGTGACAATATAGCATCCATTTTTAAGAAGAGTAGAAAGGATGACTCTGGAAGTTATCAACTTGTCAGCCTCTGTGCTGGGGAAAGTCATGGAGCAGATACTTCTGAAAGCTGTGCTAAGGTACATGGAAGACAGGGAGGTGATATGGGACAACTAGCATGGTTTCATCAGTGGCAAGTTCTGTCTGACCAACCTGTTGGCTTTCTATGATAGCATGACTGCATCTATGGACAAGAGAAGAGCCACTGATGTCGTCTATGTGGATTTCAGTGAGGCCTTTGTAACATCCTCTCCAAACTGGAAATATGTGAATTTTTTTTGAGTTTTCAGTGGATGAGGTACTGGTTGCAAGCTTCTACCCACAGAGTACACAGTGGTCAGTGACTCAGTGTCCGAATGGAGATCAGTGATGAGTGATGTCATTTGGGGGTCAGGACTGGGACTGGTGGCCTTTAATATCTTTTTTAACAATATTAACAGATATCATTTTAAATAATTGAATGTTCCCAAAGGTTTTCTGATATTTGCTCTATTTGCTCATGTAACTTTCTGGCAAATCCTTATACACACGCATTCATTCATTCATTCATTTAAAAAAAAAAAAAAAAAAAAGACTATTATACACAAGTTATTTATTTAAGTGCTTAAAGGCATTTCTTACAGTCAAAATAATGAGAGCAACAGTGACGGTTGCTCTGTTTCTGTATAATTCTTCCTTTACTGACGTATTCTCCTTGATGCCTGCATTAGTAACCTGCTTAGGTCATATTCATTCCACTTGAGTAAGTATCTTTTAAGTTCACGATGTAATGTTGCAGATCATTAGATCAAGGTCATTTTTTTCACCTAATCATAGCAGCATCTTTAAATCTTGGGCCAAACGGATGACTATGCATCAGCAACAGTTTTAATAGCAAAAGCAGCAGAAAGTGTGTGTGTGGGGGGAAAATCCTTGTAATGATAAATATAGTATTCCTGCCTTTCTTCATGGTTTTAAATACTGGTATTATTCTAACTGTGAGGAAAAAATCCTTCTTAAGAAAATACCTGTATTGAACACAGAGGTGGTATTTTATTGTTTGGTTTTCTTGCAAGGTTTGTTTTTTGTTTGTTTGTTTGTTTTAGTTGATTGGTTAGGCATCCATTTCAGTGTCTGAGGCAATTTTCAATTTGTATATGCCATCATTCTTACATTTATATGTAGCTGAAATTGCAGAGGTTTCAGCAAAGCTACATTCTAATTTTACAAGCTTACAAATGATAACTAAAGGAAAAAAAATGGAATTTTGGAGTGTGCAGTGGTGTACTTAGCTAATTTTATCCACTAACCATCTGGATCATAAGAATTTATGTAAAAAAAGAAATTGAAATGAATATCAAGAATATTCATCAAAATCCTTAACTTCTTATCATTTGTCTTGCCACATGCATGGTACAGCCATAGTATGTTTCTCATATATACAGATATTAATAAAGTTCTGTTTCACCTGTCTTTTCCATATAATTTGTCTTCATTACTAATTAAAATAACTCATGCTTTTTTAGAGGTCTAGCCATCTGAAAAATCACAGAATCACAGAAGAGTTTGAGTTAGAATGGATCTTTAAAGGTCATCTAGTTCAACTGCCCTGCAATGAACAGAGACACCTACAGCTACACTGCTTGCTCATCCTGACCTTGAATGTCCTCAAGGATGGAGTTTCTGCCATTTCTCTGGCAGAAACTCCATCCTTACCCTTATTGTAAAACAAAACCAAAAAAACTCTTTCTTATACCCAATACCTAAATCTCCCCTTTTTTCATTAGAAACCATTTCCCCCTGGTCTATCACCACAGACCCTGCAAAAGAGTCTGTTCACTTCTTTCTTATAGCCCCCTTTAAGATAGTGACAGGCCACTTTCACATCTTTACAGTGCCTTCTCTTCTCCAGGCTTAACAACCCCAGCTCTCTCAGCCCGTCCTCATGGGGGAGGTGTTCTATCCCTTGGAAGTTGTGCCTGCATATGTTTGTGCAATAGAAATTACTGTAAATTACTATGAAATTACTATGAATTACTATGTTCATTGTAAGATCCTTGATTTTTCTATGTATGAAGGCTGCCCTGAAAGTAACGCCTCTTATTGTGTTGGCCCATGATTAAAGGGGCAAATGGTGGTGGTATGTCATTAGAGGTTGAATCTTCCCGACAATATTCTGTTACACTTTGTTGCTTGTGACAGATAGCAACTGAGGGGTAGTCTAACAAATTGGTGGCTGACACTGAAGTGCAAATGAAGCAAAGGTGTGTTACTGAATTCCTCCATGGGACAAATGGCACTCACTGACATTCATCAACACTTGTTAAATGTTTAGTTGTAGTTTCCAAGGAAATAGATCTGGCATTACTTTTGGAATGATGTATGTATTTTTTTTTGTTCTGCTTAATGTCCAATATCTTAAGGCAGTCTAATAAACCACAACTGAAAGAATAAGCTGCAATTGAATACAGATTAGATGTAATTTCATGCATTCTTTTTATACAGTTAAGATTATTTTAATTTGTGTCTTTGAATATTTTACTTGTATCAGGGTATTCCATTTGTTTTGTTTTACTGGAAAATGTCTATCTCTGGATAATTAATACATAATGTTGCTAAAAAAAAGAATGGGTTTTGCTGTATTTCATCATTTCATCATGATTTCATCATTTACATGTAATGTACCAAGTGCATCATTCTTTAATATCTTCTCTTTTCATATATGAAAATATTGTTATCTCTTAGTTATATTAGGTACCCAAGCACAGACAGTAAGAACAAAATGTATTTAGATACTGAAATGTTAAGAGCTGAAATACTCTGCCAGTGAGTGGCTACTTCTTGGAATGGATCGATCTGAAAAATGTCATGTTCTATTTACAGGACACAAGGTTCCTCAGTTCTGGGTTCCTCAGTTCAAGAAAGACAGGCAGCTGTCTCTTGAGACAGGCAAATGTGACGCCCATCTTCAAAAAGGGCTGGAAAAATGATCCTGGATGCTACAGACCTATCAGTCTCACCTCAGTGCCAGGGAAGTTTATGGAAAGGATAATCTTGGGAGCTATCGTGGATCAATTAAAAGTCAGCCAGGGGATCAGGCCCAGTCAGCATGGGTTCATGAATGGTAGATACTGTTTGACAAACGGGGGAAGTTTAGGTTATATATTAGGTGGAAGTTTTTCACTCAGAGGGTGGTGACGCACTGGAAGAGGTTGCCCAAGAAGGTTTGGATGCCCCATCCCTGGAGGCATTCAAGGCCAGGCTGGATGTGGCTCTGGGCAGCCTGGTCTAGTGGTTGGCGACCTGCATATAGCAGGGGAGTTGAAACTCAATGATCTTTGAGGTCCTTTTCAACCCAGGCCATTCTATGATTCTATGACTTCTTTCTATGACAACGTGACCTGCTTAGTGGATGAAGGTAAGGCTGTCGGTAAGGGTGGTTGAGAACATAGACTGAAATCAGCAGCCTGTTTCTATCCTGAATGTATTTGTTTTTCTTTAATTACGAGTAGTAAGTTTATGACATTCACTGCATTAGCGGACAAGGGATGTCATCTATCTGGACTTCAGTAAGGCCTTTCATAGGGTGGCCCACAACATCCTTCTCTCTACATTGGAAAGGTGTGGATTTGGTAGGTGGACTGTTCAGTGGATGAAGAACTGGCTGCAGGATTAAGTCCAGAGAGTGGTGATCAATGGCTCAATGTCTGGAGATTGATGATGAGCGGTGTTCCCCAGGGGTTGGTGCTGGGGCCGATACTCTTCAGTATCTTCATCAGTGATATTGACAGTGTGGTCGAGTGCACCCTCAGCAAGTTTGCTGACACAAAGCTATGGGGTGTGGTCAACACACCAGAAGGATGGAATACCATCCAGAGAGACCTAGACAGGCTTGAGCAGTGGGCCCAGGTAAATGTCATGAGGTTCAATAAATCCAAGTGCAAGGTCTTGAACCTGGGTCAAGGCAACTACAAATTCAAGCTGTGTGATGAAAGGATTGTGCACAACCCTGTCAAAAAGAACTTGAGGGTCCTGGTGGATGGCAAGCTGGGCATGAACCAGCAATGTGCCCTCTTAGCCCAGAAACCCAGCCATGTCTTGGGCTGCATCAAAAGAAGTGTGATCTGCAGGTTGAGAGAAGCGATCCTATCCCTCTACTCTGTGTTGGTGATACCTCACCTGGACTGCTGTGTCCAGATGTGGAGTCCTCGGTACAGAAATGACACAGACCTGTTGGAGCACATCCAGAGGTGGACCACAAAAATGATCCGCGGAATGGAACACCTCTCCTATGAGGACAGCTGAGAACTGGGGCTGTTCAGCTTGGAGAAGTGAAGGCTATTGAGGTGACATGATAGCAGCCTTTCAGTATCTAAAGGGGAACTACAGGAAAGAGGGGGATAAACTCTTTATTAAGGTCTGTGTTGATAGAACAAGGGGAATTGGATTCAAGCTCAAAGAAAGTAGATTTACATTAGATATGAGGAAAAAATCTTTTACAGTATGGGTGGTAAGGTATAGGAACTGGTTGCACTGAGATCTGGTCAATGCCCCATTCCTGGAGTCTTTCAAGGAGAGAATCATAGAATCATAGAACTGCTCAGGTTGGAAAAGACCTTGAAGATCAAGTCCAACTGCAACCTAACCATACTATACTAACTCTTAACAGCCCTCCACTAATTCATGTCCCTGAGCACCACATCTAAATGGATTTTAGAAATACTCAGGAATGGTGACTCAGCCAGCACCCTGGAGCTTACTCCAGTGCTTAACAACCCTTTCAGTAGAGAAGTGTTTCTTGATATCCAACCTAAACTTACTCTGGCACAACTTTAGGCCATTTTCCCTCATCCTGTCACCTCTCACCAGTGAGAAGAGACCAACCCCACTCTCAATGTAAGCACCTTTCAGATATTTCAAGAGAGCAATAAGGTCTCTCCTCACCTTCCTTTTCTCCAGATTAAGCAGCCCCAGTTCCTTCAGTTGCTCCTCGTAGGGCATATTCTCCAATCCCTTCACAAGCCTTGTTACCCTTCTTTGGATCTGCTCCAGCACCTCAATGTCCTTTCTGTACGCAGGTGCCCAAAACTGAATACAGTACTAGATGTGAGGCCTCAACAATGCCGAGTACAGGGGCAGGATGACTTCCCTAGTCCTGCTCTCCACACCATTCCTGATACAAGCCAGGATGCCATCAGCCTTCTTGGCCACCTGGGCACACTGCTGGCTCATATTGAGCCAAATGTCCTTCAGTACATCAAGCTTCCTTTCCATCAGGCAGTTTTTCAGCCACTTCTCCCCAAGACTGTAGGATTGCCTGTGGTTGCTGTGACCAAAATGCAGGACCCAACACTTGGCCCTATTGAAAATCATACAGTTAATCCAGTTTATCCAGGTTTGTAGTGCCTTTCTCCTGTCAGCCAGATCAACACTTCCTCCCAGTTTAGTGTTGTTGCTGGATAAGGTCCTGGTCTTGGCTGTGGATATCCCTGTTCATTGTAGGGCAATTGGACTAGGTGGTCTTCAGAGGTCTCTTCCAACTCTAAGGATTCTATGTTTGTTTGATATGTCACAGTTCTAAATGTGCTACCACATCATTGTTAATATAGCAAAATCCTATCTGAGTAAATTCAACAAGAAGCTCTTCATTAATCATTTTGGTTTCATTATGTCGCAGTTCTTCTGCTGTACCAATAGATTCTTATGAATACATCAGTTACTCTGAAAAGCCTACCAAAAATAAAATATACTGTTACATATATTCTAATATGTCTATATATTTGTTCATATAGACCCCCTTATTGACACTTCTGTTTCTGCAGTTTCCAGTTTTCTGTTTTCCTTCTGCTATCATACTATTATTATATAGGACTTGCTAATTTCTTCTTTTATATAAAGTCATATAAATATTGGTCAGTGTATAGAAAGTAAATATTGTTGCTGATATTGTAACTGAGGAAAGGACATAATTTCTACTAAAAAAAGAGTAGCATTTAAAGATGAATGCGAGACGAAAGTTATGTCAGCTTTCTACTGACAAGTAGAGAGATGAAACTTCAAGGAAAAATTGCAGTATATACAAAGGTTAACTTTAATGTGACTCATAATTTACTCTTAATTACTTACTGATTACCTCCTGTAAAAACAGACATTAATCATAGTCACTTTGACCTACCATAATGCATACACTACTACTGACCCGCTAAACCTTGTGGATGCTCCTTGTTCAGAATAAATATGGAAAAAGCTTCCTCGCATTTAAAATAAACAAACAAATAAATAAATAAATAAAAGTGTTAATACCCTTCTAGAGGCACTACATTGTTTTTACTCACATACGTAGACTTGCAATCTCTAGTTACTATCTCATTATTCTTTTAAATTAAAGCCTAGTATTTTATAAACATGATAATTTATTGTTACCAAAACTTAAGGTTTAGTTGTCTTTTTTTATGTTTTAACTTTGGGGGCTTTTCTTGTTTTCTTGTTTTTTTTTTTTTTTTTTTTTTTTTTTTTTTATTTATTTCTACCAGTTATACTTTTATCCATGATGACAAAAACTTCAATTATACATAATATAATATATAATACATAATACATTGTCAACGGTTTATGGGCTGGTTCGGCCCGGTTCTGTGACTAGTGGGGCAGAGGGATTTGAGGGATTTGTATGATGACATCATACGTATTATTATATGTGTAAGGTTGCCTTCATGATTACTACACCTTCATAGAGCTTCTTGCAAGTGAGCTTTTTCTCAGTGCTGTGCTGCATTATGATAATCAGTCCATCAGCTTGATGAAGCGCTCCTTTTCTGTCTATTCACCTTGTTTTGGTAGCACTAGTCGCGCTAGTGTCTCAGGCACTAGACATCAACACCCACTACCGGTTTTGGAAGAATATATGTGCAGGCAGAATCAGGAATTGCCCTTATGACTTTCTCTTTTAGAAACTCTTAAGTTCTCTGTTACTATATTATATTTATCTCTGAAACAGAGATATACACAAATACTCTGTTATACAATTTTCCCTGTTTTATGCAAAATGACATGTATATTTAATATATATATGTGCTTCTAGGTAAAATATATGCATTGGATATAGACATAAGTATGTGAATGTGTATTGAATATTAACTTGAATTCATTCTTGCTTTCAAGTTTTCAGCAACCTACATAGCAATGCTTGTCAGTAATACTGATTTAAGTATGGAAATGAATTGAAACCTCTAGTTTTTGACATCACATTTCACCTCATATCCACTTTCCTGCTTTCAGGCTCTACCCTGACAAAATTCTGGTGTCCTACCGCAGTGGAGTGTACACTAAGTTCACAGAGTAGCTCTTATTTCTCTGAAACCTTTTCTGACAATGTGACAGGACTACACAACAGGCACATCTTTAGAGCAGCTGGTGGATGCTATGGCCACAGTAGCTTGTATTACAATCTTATCTAGACACATTCTTGTCTTCCAATCTATAAAATAGATTTTTTTTTTCCCCCATTAGAAATAAAGGTTTGAGGAGAAGGAAGTATCTTGGCATTCATCTAATTCTTGTCCAAGTGGGGGACTGGATCATGAAGTGAGATTTATCAATATGAATGTGACTAGCTAATCAGCATCATCAAAAAAAGATCTGCAGGACAAAGAGCTCAAGATTATGCAGAAAATGAATGCTGGAAATTCCTGGCAATTCCCCAAAAGTCAACATTAATCTAGTATGAGAATAAGAATAGAACTAGCTTATTCAAAATCTTCCACGTTAATCAGGCAAAGTCCACTGCATTAGGATTCTCTGAAGCACATGCCTCTGGAAAATCTCTGGTGACTGTCACAGTGTAATGCAAAAAGCCTCACAGCTTTTCACACTGAAGCAGCCTAATGCATAAGTTTGGATTTCAATCCGGCACTTAGCTTGTGGAGCCTTTTGTATGCTAAAGTGTTGTCTGCAGTAGGGAAGGCCAGTGGCAGGAATCAAAATGTGAATATGCTTCTTGATGAACTTTTTGTACATCCATCAGAGGATGTGCACTGTGAAGAGAAACATTATTCACCACTGATCTCAGCATAAACCTCCAAACATTTGTCCATAAATTGTGCCTTTTGTTTTCTAATTTCTGAGGGACTATGCAGTGTTATGTTCAGCTGAAACTGACATGCAGAAGGAAATATAAAATGGAGCTCAGGATCTTCTACAAATGTGCAGTATCACAGAATGCTGAAATCTGGGAGCAACCTCTGGAGCTGATCAGGCCCAATTCTCCTGCTGAAGAAGGGCACCATAGAGGAGGTTGCCCAGTACCAGCATCATTTGTCCAGGCATTTTTTTAAGATCCTCAAGGAGTCCACAAGCTCTTTGGGGAATGTGCGCCAGTGCTCAGTGAACCGCACAGTAAAGAAATATTTTGTGATGTTCAGCTGGAACCTCCCGTGTTCCATTTTGTGCCTAATAGTCAATTTCTGGCAGTGGGCACCACTGAAAAAAATCTTGCTCTGTCCTTTTTGTATACTCCGTTCAGATATTTACAGACATTGATGAGATTCTCCCTGAGCTTTCTCCTCTCCAGGCTAAACAGTCCTAGAGGTCTCATCCTTTCATCATAGGATACATGCTGCATTACTATCCTCATCTTTGTGGCCCTTTGTTGGACTTTCCAGCAGCTCCATGTTTCTCCTGTACTGGGGAGCCCAAAACTGGTTGCAGTATTCCAGGTGCATCCTCATCAGTGCTATGTATAGGTAACCTATTCTGTCTTGCTAGCAACCTAGTGAAAGCAAGAAGACCATTGGGCTTTTTAGCATCAAGAGCTCATGCTAAGTCATGTTCAACTTGGTGTCCACTACAATCCCCAACACTGGAAATCTTTGATGAAAAGTCTTTAAAGTAAGATTTTCATAGTCAGCTAATGCCTGTTGTCCTGACCATTCTGCTGCCATTCACTTAGCAGTCAAGATCTGTAAGTTCTCTTGAGCTTCTACTATTGTTTTTGTCAATTAGTGCTCTGTAGTGCTTAGCATTTTTGTGATGTTAACATTTAGCAATGTAACAATGCTTTCTTTTTGAAATATAAGGAAACTGTAGAATATATGATGAATGAAATACCAATATTCCAATCTGTTATTGATTTTATATACCCAGAGGATGTAGCATTTAAGTAGCTAAGCACTTTTGAAAGGACTTAGTCAAGGTTTTGTCTCTTCTTTTTTCCTAGGTGCAAAAAATCAATTTACTTTCATGATCAAATAATAACATGTCCTTGAATTTATGATTTTGTCAGAAATAATAGCCACTTTTCTTCCTAGGCAAAAGTAGAAGTTTGTTCTGTTTTTTGACTGAGCATTTCCAGTACTTCTCAGTTTGTGTTGGAATGAAGAACAGTGTAAACATTATAAAAAGAACTAGGTTCAAAATGTGAACAGTGTAATTCTTAACTGCTTCTATCAAGAGTAAAGTTAATGAGTAGCTTTAGGGCTGTAAGCAAAGAGTAAATTCATGTAGTCAGATCCCCTATGTTGTAGTTCAGTATATTCAAAATTTGCATCTTGTCAATAGTCTCCAATTAAAGACATCCTGAGATCTCCACTGATTGTATCTTTCAGTGGTTTCACCACCTTCCCATTGGAGGATTTTTTCAAGTTAAATATTACACCTTCACATTCATAGCAACCAAAACAATTTAGATTAGAACACCACTAGGACAAGACATTCTTTCAATGCCAGATATCTAATCTGACACAACTGTCTGTTTTTAAACCAAGTGTAATCTCATTACTTCAACAGGGAATTGCTTAGTACTTACTGAAACTATTCATTGTGTGCCTGTGCTCTATTAAGTTTAAGAAAGTAGTTGCAAGACAAAAAAAATTGACTGATATAAAGGGAAGGCTTTCCTCTGTTTTCAAGTTTTAAAGAGTACTTTTATTTTTTTAGATCTGCTCAAAGTGAAAGAATTGCTAAGGTTTTAGTTCATGGCTATGTATATTTTTCATGAATAGCTGAAATAGGTTTTGATAGATTTTATTTTTTTTTTTTTCCCAGATAGGCAAAATGTTGTACTGCATAAACTGAGTTCACATATCTAGGAACTCTTCTGGATTAGGAGTCAAATATGGAACTTAATGATGCATTATGCCAAACTCTGACTTAACCAATATGATAAAATATATAGCTGAGCATAAATCAAAGTTTGTATTTGTTGTACTAGTAATACTTTGTGAAATCAGAATGACAAATCTTTTAAATGGCAATCTTTAGCATTAAGGTAGACTGCATTATAGCATACATTTGTTACAGTTTCAGATTAAATATTAATACATTCAGCATATAAAAACTTAAAGCATTATCAAATAGCTATATTAATGTATCACTATAATATGCCCTTCAGCACTGTAGAGAAAGCGTGCAATTTTGCTACTTCAGAACAAAAAATTAATACATTTGCACAAATCAATTTTAAATTAGAGACAAATAGATAAATAAACCTGTCTTTGTTAATCAAATGTGAAAATTTGTTTATATAATGTATGGTATCATAAAACTAGAGAGGGATTTAATATATCTGGTTGAATTGCACATAAGTTGCTCCAGAAGTAATGCGTCCTATTTACTTCCATGGAAACTACAATAGATGCAAAGAACATAACAACACTCTTAGATAGATCAAATTCTCAGTTACAAAACACTATTTTTCAACAGCCACCACCATTAGTTATGTATTTTGCTAAAATAAGAGAGAATTAGGTTAGGAGGAAAGTCATTACTCAGGGACTGGTGAGAGAGTACAACAGGCTGCCCAGAGAAGCTCTGGGTGCCCTGTCCCTGATGGTGTTCAAGGCCAGGTTGCATGGGGTCCTGGGCAGCCTGATCTGGTAGCTGGCAACTCAGCCCATTGCAGGGTGTTAGGACACAGTGATATTTGAGTTTCCTTCCATCCCAAGCCAGTCTATGATTCTGTGATTCCCATAATTGTATTCAGATAATAGGATGTGTTACTTATTCACTTTCTGAGATCTATACAAGCTCTTTAATATCTCTGGTTTTCTTAATTTTGTATCTAGTATTTAATGTTAAAAGTTACTTTTGTGATTAAATAATACCTTTCGAACTCACCTGTGGACCTGTAAATCAAATTACTAAGTTCAGAAGAAAATGTTCTTCAAATATTTTGTTAAAATTTACTTTGCAACAAAATCAGTTATCTCAGACAGTTATACTGCTGAAATGTAGAAGATCATAAGGGTAATGCATTGTTATTCAGGCTTACAATATTTTGATACTGGAGAGATGCTTTAGTTTGTTTTTTCAATTTCATAACTAACATTGTAATAGATAAAAAAGGTAGCCAATTTTATATACATTATCCTATTATTGTGTCTCATCAGGTGCTACAACTATTGAAAAGTATGATCTCAGAACAAATATATGGATCCAGGCTGGAGTGATGAATGGCAGGAGGCTTCAATTCGGTGTTGCTGTCATCGATGACAAGCTGTTTGTCATTGGAGGTCGTGATGGTTTAAAGACATTGAACACTGTTGAATGTTACAATCCAAAGACAAAAG